>NW_020952679.1:3314669-3367878 GCF_900497805.2 Vombatus ursinus
GGGGGGGGCTCCTCTTTGACCTCAAACTTCAGCTGGCATCTCCCCAGTGTTACCAAGTAACAGGAAGTGGTGCCCTCGCCAGCCGACACGCATTCTCAGGGGTGATGGCTAAGCTTCGGGTTGGCTGCACGCAGGAAGTAAGATTCGCAATGGGGTTTGAAAGATGGATAGACTCCATGCCAATGCAAAAATGGGGCAAGAGCGCACCCAGGGCGTTTATGAAGTGTCAAGTGCATACATTTGGCTGATGAGCAAATAATCAGCCATGCAACAAATCAAGCATTTATTAAACACCTCCTGTGTTAGGCACTGGGACTACTTCTGCCTTCAGGGAGCTTACACATCAGGTGGTAAGGAGGGAAAGTGTCTAGAACACTAGGCCTTGAGTCAGAAAGACCTGAGTTCCAATCTAGCCCCATACGGTCTCTGGGTGACCCTGGGCAAGTCACTTTTGCCTGTCTGCTACATTTTCATTTGTAAAATGTGGATAATAACAGCACCAACTTCTCAGGGTTGTTGTGAGGATGAAAGGGGATAATATCTGTAAAGTGCTTTGCAGACCTTAAAGTGTGGTACAGAAGTACTACTCCTTATTTAAACAAGGTAGAAAACATGGGACAGTTAGATGGCGCCACAGTTCATGGAGCGTGGGGCCTGAAGTCCGAAAGGCTCTTCCTGAGTTCAAATCTGGCCTCAGACACTTCATAGCTGTGTGACCCTGGGCAAGTCACTTCACCCTATTTGCCTCAGCTTCTTCATCTGTCAAATGAACTAGAGATGGCAAAGGAAATGGCAAACCCCTCCAGTATCTCTGCCAAGAAAACCCCAAATGGGATCATGAAGAGCTGGACGAGACTGAAAGGACTGAACATAATTACAAGGAAAACATAAACGCATACGTAATTTAAACAAACTGACTACCGGGTACTTTTGCAAGAGAATGTAGCAGGTGTGGGCAGAGGAAGGGACTGCTCACCAGATCCCAGAATAAGCACGGAGCTGGGAGGGGCCTCCGAGACCCCCCCTTCCTAAACAAGAATTCCTGCCATACCGCCTACAATAGGTAGTCTCCAAAGGGGGTGCTCCCCCCACCACGGGCACTTACTTCTTCTACTTAGGAAGTGTCTTCCTGGCATCGAATCTACAGTGACCCCTTTATGCATTTCCCTCATTCCTCCTGATTCTTCCCTCTGGAGCCAAGCAGAAGAAAGCTAATCCTTCTTGCACAGCTCAGTCTTTCATATGCTTAAAGGACCGTGAGATTTTATGTAAATAAATATACACACATATATATATCACTTTGAAAAAGTTAAGGCATTTGCATAACTATCAGCTATTATTAATATTGTAATTATATAATTATATTAATTTAAAGTATATTTATATTATAATTACCAAGAAAGAGCTTTAGAATCACTATCAAGTCTTCTCTGCCTTGGGCTAAGCGTCCCTAGGTCTTTAAACCAATCCTCATCGGGTGTGACCTCAAGGACCTTCCCCATCCTGGTTGGCTTCTTCCAGATATTCTAATGTGTCGTCGTCCTTCTTATGATATTTTGACCAGAAGAGAACCCCGTGTTCTAGGCATAGGAGCAGAGCAGAGATAGTAAGAAAGTTGCCTCCCCAAGTCGTAGATGCCATCCCTCTCTTAGGGCAACCTCAGATCACATTCGATTTCTTGGTGGCCCTGACAATGTTGACTCACATTGCACAGCCGTAGATAAAGTTGGTGTGGCTGGTAGAAACCAGATTGTGAAGACTTTACCCAATTTTAGTCCATTTGACTATTTCTAGAAAGTTCTTGGTTGAGCCATGTGGTTCTGTGTTTGATGTATACGTCCCCAAAGCAAAAACACAACCGAGGGAGGGAAAGTTTGGGGAGAAGATGGGGTGAGACTCCACTTGTATTTCTAGGAAAGGCACGGATCCATGACCTTGGCCTTCCACACATCGAATTGCCTATTGCTCTCTGTGACAGCTTGACCTCGGCAGCTTTCGAAAAGCTACTGGAGCCTGTCTCTTATAATTCCATCATTGGAAGCAGACAGGGAAAAGTCAAGTTTTCTGATCCATTTTTAAAAAATCCTTTTTGGTTTCTTAAATTAGTCTGTGTAGCCAATTAACGTGCCCAATAGATTGCACAGATCAATAAGCAAGAGCTCATAGTAAATACTGTGGCTGAGCTGCAACGATAATTAGCTAGACAAACATTGGAAATGGTCTTCAGAACTTCCCCGAATCCGAGCACGCCGCCCGCCTCTCTGGATGTCGTTCGCTCCTCCGGCAGGCAGCCCCGATGCCACTGACGTTCATTCTTGTGTTCACCGGGGCCCTTGGCTCCATTTTCTGTTCCAAGATGACAGATAGAGAGCCTCGTCCTGATGATGTGCTCTCGTAGAGTTTGGGCCATTATGGATGTTCTCATTCCAGCCGGCTGGATGCTGAGGCCCTTTTGCAAAACAGAGTCTCCTCCCGACCCCCCGCTTCGGTTCCCCAGCGGTTTAAAAATATGAAAGCCGTCAGGAGGCTGGAAACTGATTTACTGAACAGGGGTAGCAAGGGAAAAAATCTCAAATGTGTTTTGAGTATTGAACTGCCGTTAACATCTAAAGTCCCAACCATGCTGTTTTCTTCCATACTCCAGCAATCAGGGCAATCCAGCAAACCCATAAAAAACCAAACTAATAGCATGAATATTCAGTGACCTAGAATACTAATTATTGTCATGAATATTAATGGATCGGACTTGCTTCTCTCTCTCTCTTTCTCTTTCCCCTTCTCCCTCTCCCCCCTTCTCTTTTTTTCTCTCTCCTCTCTCTCTCTCTCTCTTTCTCTCTCCCTCTCTCTCTCTCCCTCTCTCTCCCTCCTTCTCTCTCTTTCTTTCCCTCTCTCTCTCTCTCCCCCCTGCTTTCTTTCTCTCCCTCTCTCTCTCTCTTTTTTTCCACTCAGCCAGCTCTAAAGATGGGCCATAATGAGAGCATTTAAGAGAGAGAGCGCTCTCCTCCGTGACAGGGAGTGGGGGTAATAAGGAGAGCTTGATTAACGCGGTGCACTTGGGGGAGAGATGAGAGGCTTCACGTGGCCCTGTTGTGGAGGAGGCAATGAGGCTCTGGCGGCTCTGTTGCTGCTCCCTCAGATTAATGAGGCCTAAGAGTGCATTAGGAACAGTGACAAAGGTTTGATCTAATGGGCCCAGTCATTTTTCCTTTGAGTGACAGACGCACAGAAGTAATTGGCTGTGCAGAATGGCGGCTCATTGGCAGTACTTAAGGATACATTATCCCCGTTGTGTGGCCCGCAGAGGCTGTTTATCAAAACTGCGAGCTCTGCAGACGCGCACTCCCTAAGCTGCTTGTACAGTGGGAATGGCCATCAAAAAAAAATAATCATAAAAAAACATGCAACATCTAAACTTGATCCACTGTGGTCTTGGAGAAACCAAGTTCTTTTTTGCTTTGTTTAGTTTCGAATGGTTGAGAAAACATTTTAATAACTGGGAGGCCCTGCTCGGTAACACCGAGTGGGTCTGCACGCATCAGCGCCCATTTCCTTCCCCGTTTGTCGGTGGCCACGTTGCTGGGTGGAACGGAAGAGTCACCTCTCGGCTTTATTTGCTCTTTGGTCGCCCATTAACCCCCCCAGCTTGGACTTGGTTTATCCAATTTAATCTCCCACTTCCTGGATTGGGAGCTTGGTTTCGTCATTAAAGCCCATTGGTACCTTTTCACAGAACACTCCGTGTGTTCCAAGTGGAAAAGAAGCCCAGTAGACTTGAGAATGACAAATGTTTAAAAATAATAATAATAACAGCATCTTCTGAGTTCCTTGTTTCGGACTTTGTCCGGATGACTGAATCTTTGTGTTCCTGAGCTGGGAGCTCCATGAGATCTCATCCTTGTCATTAGAAACAACTCTAACCTGAAGAAGCCCAACTGACCTGAGGATGGCAGATGCATTGGACTCAACTGGATTTATTAAGCTTTTACTCTGTAGTAAGCCCTGGGTGAGGTACTGAGGTTATAAAGACAAAAAGGAGATAGTTCTTGCCCTCAGAGATTTTACTTTCTATTGTGCGCGTGCAGGGACTGGAAAGTACCCAAATAAGTCAATGCAAAATCTGTTCAAGGTCATTTGGGGTGAGGGGGCATTTGTCACTTGGGGGAAAGAGGATGGTCCTGTAGAAAGTGGCACCTGAAATGACTTTTGAAGAAAGATGCTCAAGGGCTAAAAATAATTCCACATTTCTGATGAGTGAAGAGCACCCCCCTTTTTGACTGGAGCAGTTCCATTGGCCAATCAGGTTCTCCAGATGACCTCAGGATAAAATAGGGAAGAAAGTGGTTCCAGCTGCAGTTATGTAGGCAAACCTGGGCAGAGGGAGAAAAGGAATGAAACAGAAATTGAGGAAGTCTCTGTCTCAACTCTTAGCCTTTTTTTTTTTTTTGAACTTGAAGCCTTGCTTTTAGGTCACCTGAAGAGAAGTGCTCAGGCCTTGGCTGCATGCGTTCTTATGCTGTTTTCCCCTTTGTGGATTTCTTTGCTCTGTGCTCAGTGGTTAACTGTCAGCTTCTGAGGCCTGGGCCAGTTTCTGTGTCCTTTTATTCTCCCTTCTCCTCCCTCTCCCCTTGTCACTAGCCAGACCACTTATGTGGCATGTTCCATAAATGCCATTTGGTGGTGGAGAAATACCCAGGGTACGTGTTAAAGGATGTCCTTGGACCTATCCTCGGGGGCCCAACTGTTGAGGGTATTTTTCAGCACAGGGACCTGGACGTGACCTGGGGATTTCTGGTCCTGGACAGACCAGGGCAGTCTGGCTGGTCCTTGGGTGGCCAATGCTGCCCTTCAAGAGGATGCCTGAGGCTGCGTGGCGATGACCGGAGCAGGTAGTATAAACCCTGCGCTTGCATCCCAGCCGTGTCAACCACTCCAGGCGAGCCTCAACTTTCCCATCTGTGCAGTGGTGATGATAGTACTCGCTTATTCTCCATAAGGGAGAAATTTGAGGAAAATACTTTGTAAACAATAAAGCCCTGGAATCAAGAGCAGTGTAAGCCCCCTCCTCACCCTAGAAGCTTGAGGCAACATGAGGCTTAACAGCGGGAAGTTTGTGAGGGCCGCTGGGGCTGAGCGAAGGGGAAGGGCACCATTCCCACCTCAGGCCAGAGAGGCTCTGCCTTCCTGCCTTCCCCCTCCTCCTCTTGGCTGGCTGGAGCACCGTGGCTGCACCCTCCCCCTTAGTCCTTCCTCAGCCCTTGCGGCCTTCCACTGGGCTGGTTCTCCTCTTGCTTCCGGGACCCTTCTTCTCCTTCCCTTTGGAGCCATTTCCTTTTTCCTGAGCTCTGGCAGTGGCCGCGCCCCAGCTCCCAGCTCTTTGTCTGGTGCTGCCCTCTGCGCTACCTTCCATCCGCCATATTTGCATGCTGGCCTCCATCTCTTGCCATCGGCCCAGAAGCCGTGTGACGTCACCAACTGTGTTCTTTTTGTTTTGGGGTGCCCGAGACCATGGCAAGTAATACGTGCGCGACCTCCTTCCCAGGTGTGTCGTGAGGAGCAAGTGAGATAAGGTTTGGGAAGTGGTCTCAGCCCTACAGTCTTGCTTGGTACAGTAGAAGGCAGGCAGCATTCAGGGGCAGAGGTCCTGGGTTCAAATCCCAGCTTTTCTTCTTATTGCCTAAGTCATGCTTGTAGGATCAAGTCTCGTCACTTTTCTAGACCTCAGTTTCCTCATCTGTAAAACAAGTAGGTTGGACTTGATAGCATCTAGCATCTCTTCCAATCCAATGTCTAGGAGCCTTCGAATATCGATTGTCATTGTTGCTATTTGTTGTTATTATTATTATTATTATACTTGTGAGCACTTAGCACAGTGCCTGGCACACAGTAGGTGATTTATATAAGTGTTCCCTCCCTTCCCCTTTCGTGATCTTAGTTAAACGTCATTGTCATTGCTTTCTTGGGATCTGCCTTTTCATTGGCTTAGACAGTTCTCAATAATGCAGTCCTCTCCACCACTACAAGAAGTGCACGTGTTGGGCGACTTGTCTTCTGTAGAGTTGCCTGGGTCACAGAGAAGTGAAGGCGCCAACCGGGATGTGTTAGAGGCGGAATTTGAACCCAGATCTTCCCACCTTTAAAGCCAATTCCTCATTAATGTATATGGATTTCTTTTATTTGGCCTTCTATTTCATTGCTGTAGGAAACCCCTGGTAAGGCCCCTCCCTCTGCCAGTGCCAACATGCACCTCCCTGCACCTTACCCTCTGAGAGACTTGCCGGGGACAGGAAGAGGGGGGGTGCTTTGCCAGGGTTCCTAGAGTCCCGTACATCAGAAGCCGTGCGTCCTCTTTTGTCAGTGGCCCTGTGGCTGGGTGGAATGTTAGCGTCACCTCTGGACTCTATTTCCCCTGTGGTCGTCCGTGAACTCTCCCTGGCTGGACTCAGTTTATGCAATTTAATCTTCCACTTCATGGATTGGAAACCATCGAAGTCCAATGGTGCCTTTAAACAGAACCCTCCGTGTGTTCCAAGTGCAAAGAAACCCAGTGGACTTGAGAATTACAGGAGTTAAAAAAAAAATCTTCAGAATCTTTCATTCCCCTACGAGAAGTCAGGGTCAGGGGCAGAGAACTGTTGTCATAATTTTTTTAACAAAAAGTTGAAGAAATTAAATTCATTTTTATTTCACCTCTATGGCTACGTGGACCCTTTTTCCCTTTTTTGGGGGGGTTGGGGGGGGAAGCTATGTCTTTCAGCATTGTACAAAACAGGCTACTTTGGGAAGACCTAATGGAAAAGAAATTGAAGGCATTAGAATAGGCAAAGAAGAAACAAAACTATCACTCTTTGCAGATGGTATGATGATATACTTAGAGAATCCTAGGGAATCAAGTAAAAAACTACTTGAAATAATAAACAACTTTAGCAAAGTTGCAGGCTATAAAATAAACCCACATAAATCATCAGCATTTCTATATATTACCAACAAAGCCCAACAGCAAGACATAGAAAGAGAAATTCCATTTAAAGTTAGCGTAGACATTATAAAATATTTAGGAGTCTACCTACCAAAACAAACCCAGGAACTATATGAACACAATTACAAAACTCTTTTCACGCAAATAAAGTCAGATCTAAATATTTGGAAGACCAAATGTCTCCAAGGCTGGCCCTTGGCTGCCACACCAAATGCTGTGAGCTTTCCTCATCCCAGGCCTTGCGTGGAGAGATCAGGCTCTAGACGTCCTGGCCGCGGCTTATCTAGGCGAATGAGGGAAAGATTCTCCTTATGCTTCCTCTATGAATATACATATGGGTAAGTGTGCATGTGTGTTTATGTGTATAACATGTGTGTACATAATATCTATGTGTATTGTGTACACATACATGTATGTATATAATACATATATACATATACATATGTACATGTGTGTGTTTGCGTGTGTGTGTATGTGTATATAAAATAAACTCATCCATACCTAATGACCATACAGATGAGCACTTAACTTACTGTGGGATTACTTCCTTTTTAAATATGGTAATCAGCATCCACTCTGGAAAGGTGACTCTGATTAAGAAATTCATTGTGATAAGGAAGACAAAGGGCTCCAGGTTTGTCTAGGCCAAGCGCCACTCTTCCCCCGCCCTGCCCACCCCCCATTTTACAGAGAAGGAAACAGGCCTCGTTGGCAGGTGATGCTGGCAAGAGATGGCGAGTGATTTAGACCAAGAAGGGACATTAGAGAGAAGCTTGTCTGATCTCATTGTCTACAAATGAAGAAACTGAGGCCCTGCCGAGGGGCCTTACCACAGTGGCAGTAAGAAGGAAAGCCAGAGACATCTTTATTACTACACAAGGACAGTATCAACAGGCATTCCTGTCAGGAGGGACACACACAATGTTGGCATCATTTTTTTTAAATCTAGGGGAAAAGAAGTAAGAAAAGCCCACCACCCCGCCCTGGTCCACACATAATCAGCCAGCATTTATTAAGCACTTACCACATACCAGTGACTGTGCTGGGAGCTAGAGATGCAGACACAGTGAAGGAAACACGGCCTGCCTTCAAGTAGCTTACATTGCAACAAGGAAGACAGGGTATGTGTGTGTGTGTGTGTGTGTGTGTGTGTGTGTGTGTGTGTGTGTTTCCATACCACACTTTTTGGTAGTACATACATACACACACATACATATACACTGTGTATACACATATACGTACATATACAACACAGAATAAATCAAGATAATTCAGTTAAGGATAGTACAGGAATGAAGGCATTCCCAGGGAGCAGGAGGTCACACACGCACACACGCACACACGCACCCACGCATACACACACACATCTTCCCTTCCCCTTTTCTTATCCCAGAGCACGACTGGAAATGATGGGCCTTCTCTGGTCATCAGGTCATACAACCTTTGGTTCCACAGAAGTTTAGGAACATTTAAATGCTTGTGCTCAAGTAAAACCTTACCTCTGCTTTCTTGGTAACGTAAGAGTATGTCGTTGATGGAAAACGTCTGACCGTGTTTGGTCACTTCCTTTTGCCTGGGCCTGTGATTTCCTTTGTGCTGGGGAGCTGTCAGGGAGGAGGGTGCCTCTCCCAACCCAGCTCAGCACTTTCTCAGCACCTGGTAGAACCAGAGAGTTCCCTAGCCACTGAGTTTGGTAACTTACCCAGGGTCACACAACCAAGTGTGTCCTACAGGCAGGACTGGAACCCGGGGCTTCCTGATTCTATGGCCAGTGTCCCATCCACTACTCTACTCCGCCTCTCATTTTTCCCCGTTATCTTCACAAATCAATATCTCTGTACTAGTGACTGCTTTAGAAACTCTCAGCATCAGAAGCTCTCTCTATGGCTTCCCTAGAAGTCATGAGATTTGTCCTTCTGTATCTATTATGGATTTCCTTTTCTTTTTTCTATAGCTAGAGTCAGAATGCAGCATACGAACAGTGATAATAAGCATTACCCTCAGCCTGAGGGGTACAAGCCTCCCAACCCTCTTGGGATGGTGTAATTCGGCCCTTTCCACCTGAGTTCTATTCATTGACAGAACCTCGGTAGCAAACTTTTCTGCTCAGACCCAGAGCTTTGGAGCTCCAGCTTCGAGAGATAGCCCTGGCAGAAAGGCCTCTTTCCAGGGGTGCATGGCCCCTGCCACTAGCAGCCAGTGGGCTGCTCTGACTGCATGGCCACACTGAGTTGGAGCCTGGGGTGGGTGAGTTCCCTGGGAACCTGGGGCTGCCAGGTTTTCTAATAAGGCACAAACCAGTCCTTGTCAAAAAAGAGAGCAAGCCAAGGCTCCCATGCTGTTTGGAGTGAGCCGGGGCTGTGAGTGGCCCCCATATCTCCAGCCTGGGAGACATAGGGATAATAATGATAATAGTATTTTTTTCCAAGAAAAAGCCCTTATTAGAATAAAATTGCAGCAAGTGAGAGGCAGGCAAATCCCCGCATATATAATGCTGTGAATGAGTAATGCACACACATTTAAATCATGAGCAGTTCACTGTTTTATGGTATGGTGGTGAATTATACTCTTTTTGCATTTGTAATTAGAGGGCGGAACAGATGGTGAAGGCTTAGTTTGAACTGATGTGGCCATTAAAATAACCCACACTGCCCAAGGATGGCTCCATGTAGCGTGGGTTCCCCCCTCCCGTACGGCACCCCCCGCTCACACCCACTCTCCCAGAGAATATGGGATACACCACAGACTCCTCAGAAGAATGGCCCCCTGTGGGGCTTAGAACTTTTCTGGAAAGGTGTGTGCAAATGAAGATAAGAAATATCATTTACAACCTGGCTTCTAGAGGTAGACTTTGGCTGGCTGGCGTGTGCCGTCACTTCCTTGTGAGTATTTCTGCTTAGTGCTAGTGAGTGAAAAGATGTTGACTCACCTTCCCCCCGCCCCTAAACACAGACACGCGGACACCAATTGGGACCAATCTAGGAAACTGTTATTACATTTATAAGGATGCTAGTCCAGTGACCTTGGATACATCAGTTGTCCACTCTGGACCTTCACTTCTTTCTTTGAAAAATAAAGCTGTAAGCCTGTGGAATAAAGTATTGATTCACCTAGAAAAAACAGGAGTCCTGTAGTCTGCAGAAGGGAAATTCCATGTTTCTAATCTGTTGTTTTCCATACAGGGAAGAAAATTGCAGATTTAAAACTGGATAGGGACCTTCTAAATCTAACCTAGTGCCCTCACTTTACTGCTAAAGAAACTGAGACTCAAAGAAATATATTAGATTGTCCAGAGACAATCCTAAACTCAAGACCTAAGACAGCACCTTTGGACTCAAATGAGAAAAAAAAAATTAAATCTTTTATTTTCACTGACCTCAAGCTAAAATTTAGCATTCCCTTCATTGACAAATTTTGTAAAACGTGTTCTGAAAAGGAATCAATAAGTATCAATCACCAGCCTGCCAGAGGGGCCCATGACACAGAAAAAAGGTAAAGATCTCCTGTTCTAGTCCAACCCTCTCATTTTACAGATGAAGAAACTGAGGCTCAAAAAGGGAAATGGATCCCCCAGGGTCACCATGACTGAGACCTGAACTCATTGTGTCTGCCTCTGCATCTGCCCTCTACCATCACCCCGCTGTCACACCATGCTTAGTAACATATCTTTTCCTTGTTCTCTTTCAGAAGAACAAGGAAATAAATCAGGTGAGGTCTGGTCAACTGTTTTCACCCTTGTTTAAATAATAATCGCTTCCCCCCAAAATACCCCATTTTTTTCAGGCTTGAATCCCTTAGCTGAAGAGGGCTCATTGTATAGGCTAGCTCCTTTGGGATGGGGCAGTGAGTGCACCAGTGAGTGCAAGCCATGATTGCTGCTTAGGAAACCGCCTCAGAGCAAACCAGATAAACATCAGAACAGGCTACTTCTCTTGTAATAAGCCCGTTGCTTGAAAGCAGGATTCTTTGATTTTTTTTTTTAACAGATGAAAACATTTTTTTTTTCCAATAGGGAGCCAGCATTTTAATTTTTTTTTTTTTTTTTTGCTCATTTGGGACCAGTTGGGGCAGCACACTGATACTCATTCAGATATAAATGCCATGTTCACTTTGAAATGCAAATTGTTTAAAGAAAAATAGCATATGGTAGAAGTAACTACCTTTTCAAATCAGCTCATGCACTTGCAGGCCAGAAGTGCGAGGGAAAATTATTCTTTGGCCAGAATTTGGAGCCTTTGACACATGGAAGCTTGGCCTAATCAAGGCTTTCCAGCGAGCATCTTCACATATCCATATCAAGGGACTAGGGCTGTGAACGGCAGGATTAGCATAGTAATTTCCCTGCCCCCTGCTAATCAACTTAAGCAGCCAGCTGATGCAGAGATGATGTATGAGAAGATCGGGCCAGGTAGTTGACAATGTATTTCTGCCTTAATGCCGACGCATTTGGCAGGGAAGGCATCGGAGAGACAGATGCTGCACGCAGCTAAGTCTTCTCTCGCAAGGCCTTGACACAGAGCCTTTCGCGGCTGCCTCTTTTAACAATCCTTCGAGACGAGGGAGGAACCTTCCCGGCCAGCCCGCTAGCCTCGTTCCCTGACTTCCTCCAGCGTGCTTCCTGGGGATGGTCTCGCCTCCCCCACCACAGGCGCTGTCTCAGCTGGGAAGAGACTTCCCACTGGAAAGAAAGCAACGTAGTAGGATCATGGCAAGAGGAGGCCTCTTAGAACAAGAGCGTCCAGTGGGAGTGTCGGTGAGGATATCAGATTAGAGACCCAGAAAAGCAGGAGACAGAGGGTGCAGACAGATTCCACAAGCATGTAGTAAGCATGCCGGGCACTGCACTGGAAAGTCCAAATCCAAAGTGGGAGAAAGGGAGCAATCCTTTCCTCTCCTCCAGGAACTTAATATGCATTATACAATATCAACTGAAGGGAATGGTGTGGGCCATTGAGTTCCCCTTCTCAGACGCCACAGCGTCTATCGCCCAAACAGCTCTAAGTCTGGGATCCTTTGGTTCCTCTCGCTGCAAAAACTGCCCAGAGGGAGTTGGGAACGACCTCAGCGACCTGCCAGTCAAACCCACTGTAAAGGAATCCTCTCTAAAATCAACCCCACGGGTGGTGGGTCAGCTGCACCTGCACCTGAGGATGTGGTGGGAGGGAGGCCCGAGCACCTCCCCGGGAGGCACCGCTCCACATTGGAGCGGCTCTCGGGGGGAGGGAGTCCTTCCTGACATCAAACCCAAATCTTCATCCCTTGCTCCTGGGGCCCTACAGATCTCTTCCACGTGACACCCTTTAAATCCTCAAGCACAGCCATCCTCTTCTGGGGTAGCATGACCTCAAGACCCCTCCTCCGGGCACTCTCCCACTTAACAGTGGCCTTCTTAAATGATGGTGCCCAGAAATAAGCACAGCCTTCCAGGGGAGGGTGGACCAGGGCAGAGACCAGAGGGACTGTCTTCACCGAACTGGTCCTAGGAAGCCGTGCTTCTCCAAATGCATCCCAGGATCTCGTTAATATTCTTGGCTGCTCCATCACACTAGTGACTCATGTTGAGCTTGCGGTCCACTAAGATCCCCAGATCCATTTCAGAACCACTTCTGTCTCCCCATCTTAGCCTTGTAGAGCTGATTTTTGTTTGTTGTTCAGTTGTCACGTCTGACTCTTTGTGATCCCATTTGGTGTTTTCTTGGCAAGGATACTAGAATGGTTTGCCATTTCCTTCTCCACTTCATTGTATAGATGAGGAAACTGAGGCAAGCGGGGTTAAGTGACTTGCCCAGGGTCACACAGCCAGTAAGTGTCTGAGGCTGGATTTGAACTTGGGAAGATGAGTGTTTCTGACTCCAGGCCTAGCACTCTGTGCACTCTGGTGCCCCCTAGTGCCCATTTATTAAATGTGTGGAATTTCATCATCTTAGATTCAGCTCAATGCTCGGGCCTGTAGAGGTCCATTTGGCCCTTCACTGTCACCCTGACTGTCCCCTGTCCCTCCCAGCTCTGTGTCACCTGCAAATTAAAAAAGCCTGATATCTCTGCAAATACCCAGCAGCACAGGGCCGCACCCTGGTCCCTGGGTGCTCCCTCCGGGGCCTCCTGCAGCTGCCCAGTCTGTAGCCATCCTTTCTCTCAGAGTGACCGTATCACAGCCAATGAGGGTTATCCGAGATGATTATCGCTATCGAAAACTTCATCAGGAGCTTTGCTGAAATCTGGGTGGACCGCGTGCTCAGCCTGCTCATCTGCCGATGTCTTCATCTTGCCCAAAGCAGGAAATGAGATTAATACAGCAGCAACTTCCACCCAAATTAGGAAGTGCTTCATCCTAGAAACTCCCGCACATCCACCCAGAGCGAGAAGAACAATAAATGAAATTGCTCGAGTATCTGTGGGACTCGAAGGCGTACGAAGCATTCTCAACTGCCTGTCGGAAATGTATCATCTTTGCCGACAGATCACCACTGCAAAAATGCCAGGGAACACTCTGGCTTGCAGATCTTCTTCTGGGCTTTAGGAAAGCACATGCATCCGTGGAAATGTTTCAGATGGACTGGATGGCTGTGCTGTCTGGAAATCACATTATGTTGACTTGAAGCCACCCCAAAAGGCTGCGGCCACTGTTCTCATTAGCCCTGGCCCTGGTAAATCTGGCACGAGACTCTTCCCGGGGCTTTGTTCGTTTTCAGCAGCTGCCTGAGCCGTGTTTTACCTAAAGGTGTAGACCCAAGGTTAACCTTCAGACTTAAAATTGGCTCTCTTGCTCTCTAAAGAAGAGCACCTGCTTGGGGAATCCATTCCTGTGTCTTTAGGGTAGAGATGTTTGCTTTTGTTAACACCTCCCTTCTCTTGATTATCTCCAATTGATTCTGTCTAACCTGTTTGCATGTTACCCAGAAGCATCTACAAGCTAGTCCTGGATCTAGAAGATCCGAGATCAAATCTGGCCCCAGACACTTACTAGCTGTGGGACCTTGGGCAAGTCATTCTACCTCTGTTTGCCTCAGTTTCCTCGGCTGTAAAATGGAGATAATAATAGCACTTACCTCTCAGGGTTGTTGTGAAGATCAAAGGAGATAATATTTGTGAAGTGCTTAGCACAATGCCTGGCATACAGTAGGTAAATAAAATCCTTTGAGATTTTTCAACTTAAATTTTATTCGTTTTCTTGAGTTTGACAAACAACAAAGAAGAACATTCCCATATCCAAAGGAAAACGTCCAGAGATTGCATGTAAAACTGGGACTCGATGTTTTCTGTAGCAGAATCAATATCAATCTAAATCAGACCAGCACAATCATCTGATAAGAATATACCACTATGCTCTCTTTTTACACTCTCTCCTTGACCTCCCCCTCAGTATCCCTGGCTTCCTTCAAAGCACCACTCAGGTGCTTGTAACAATAATATAATTATTGATAATTAATTATAATAATAATAATTCATAATAATAGCTAATAGCTAACCTTTTTATAGTGCCTACTATGTGCCAGGCACAACGCTAAGTGCTTACGAGTTTCATGTCATTTGACAGAACAATCCTGCAAGGTAAATATTATTATTATCCCCATTTTACAAATGAAGAAACTGAGGCAAACAAGAGTTGAGTGACTTGCCCAGGGTCACCCAGCTAGTAAGTGTCTGAGTCCAGATTTGAACTCAGGTCTTCCTGTTCCAGGCTCAGAATTCTATCCACTGCAACATGTACCTACCACTTTTTTTTTGAATCCTCACTACCTAGCAGTGTAAGCTGACCATTTACTGTTACTATTCAGCTAATCCATTGGAAAAATCTGGGTGTAACCATGTGACCCAGGGTTTTCAGAGCTCCATTACAGGACACTGTCTCTACCGACAAGCTGGTTTGATTCAATTCCCTTCATTCCATTCCCTTCCACATGACCCTGGACTCCATTCAATAGCTAGGCTCACCGTATCTTTTCATTGATTTCACTGAGCGATTTCGCCCGGTTTGGGCAGAAAATACTGGAATGATGGAGAAGATGGGAGCAGGTGGTATCCAAAGCTCATCCATGGTGAGGGGAAAAAAGAAAACAAGTGACTAGAAGTAAGGCATTCGTGTTTGTAGACAAGACATCCAGCATTTCTGGAGCACCTACTATGTTCCAGGGACAGTGATAGATACAAAGAGGCAGAAAGACTGCCCTTGCTCCCAAGGAGCTCACAGTCTAAGGTGAGAGGGGGAAGGGGAAGGTAATAAGCATTGATTAGGCACCTGCTGTGTGCCAGGCACTGTGCTAAGCACTTTACAAATATTATCTCCTTTGATCTTCACAATAGCCCTGGGAGGTAAGTGCTATCATTATCTCCATTTTACAATTGAGGAAACTGAGGCAAACAGAGGTGGAGTGACTTGCCCAAGGTCCCACAGCTAGTAAGTGTCTGGGGCCAGATTTAAACTTGCATCTTCTTGAGTCCAGGACTAGCTTGTAGATGCCTCTGGGCAACATGCAAACAGGTTAGACAGAATTAATTGGAGATAATCAAGAGAAAGGAGGTGTTAGCATTACAGGGGATCAGGCGAAGCCGGAGTGGAAAGCTAGATTGAGGCTGAGTCACGAGGGGCTGTACTTGTCAACCAGAGCAGCTGGCATCAGGGTGCTACAGATGACCAGGAGTGATTCAGGTTTCTCGAGTGCAGAGAGTGACACGCTCAGCTTGGAGTTGTAGAGACATGAGTTTCATGTCATTTGACAGAACAGTCCTGCAGGAAGAGGAAGATAAAGGGCGGACAAAGCAGAGAAGAGTTCACCCTCCTCCTCAGAGGTGGACTGTGGAAGAAGGTGAGTCAGACGACCACCTACTGTGGGGACGTGGGGAAGATTGGAAGGTCTTCCCATCAAAGGTAGCACTAGCTCATCAGAGAAGGCGTTGGGTCCTTGTGCACCAAGAGATGCTGGTGAATACTGACCGGCTGACCAGCAGAGAGCCTTCCCGGGACCTCTCAACAAGAAGAGAGCCTCAAGAGCTTCTGCTGAGATGAGATTCATGATGAGAATTTGGAAAGACAGAAGCGTAACTGAATTAGAGCGCAACTGGGCTCAATGGATAGAGCACTGGGCCTGACGTCAAGAAGACCTGAGTATAAATCCAGCCTCAGGCACTTACGGGCTGTGTGACCCTAGGCAAGTCATTTCACCCTGTTTGCCTCAGTTTCCTCATCTGTCAAATAAGTTGGAGAAGGACATGGTAAACTACTCCAGCATCCATGCCAAGAAAAACCCAAGTGAGGTCATGGAGAGTCAGACGGGACCGAAACAACTCAACAACAACATATAAACATAACGGATATTATTCCACCTATTTTACAGAGGGAGAAACTGAGGCCCCAATAAATTGTAATGCAGCTAGTAAGTGCCAAAGGTGGGGTTGGATTCCAGTTCTTCCTGTCTCCTGGTCTAGGCCTCTGTCCTAAAGGCCACAAAAGAAACAAGTGATATTGTGGCAGAAGTACGTTATAGACCCCGATACCACCCCCAACTCACTAGAGAGAGAAAATAGATAAGAATGAGTTTGGGAAACAGAGCACAAACCTTGGATGGAGGCTATGGGAGAGCTGTGAGGGGGAGCTTTGATTACCGACACTTGTGGCTGGTGGGTTCCCGACTTGTTTTCGTCTTCGGTCATTGACTGTAACCAGGACAACTGTTCCTCTAGACCTAAACTGGCCACCAAACAGAGATGTAGCCAGGCTCGCTAGAGGAAGTAACCCGTTGATCTTAGAGTTTGTGATGATCCAGAGGAAGCCACCAGGCCTTGTACACCATGCTTCCCAGACTGGGGGATTGTGGATTTCAAAGATTTCAGGGAAAGCACAGGTGGAAATCTGTGGCCTGACTTTCTATAAAAGAAATAGGTCCAAGGGATCTGACACGCTGTCAAGAGTGGAATTTTGAGGATATAGGTACATATTTTTCAGATAAGGGTTAGCTATCCAAAGAGATGATACAGAAGTACAGAAAAGTCATCCACTAAGTTGGATTCTAAAGAAGAATGTTCAGAAATTGGAAGCGAGGGGTTAGCTACGGAGACAGTGATGGATGGATCAGTGTGGGGGAGACAGCTCACCAAACTCCTTCTATCTTTGGGAGAATTGGAGAGAAAAGAAAGGACGAGGTGACTGTCATGGCCCTACAAGGGTATTGTCGGAAAGCTCACATTTAGAATGAGCTCCAGGTGGAGCTGAGTTCGAGGACATTAAAAAAGGCAAAAAAAAAGGTCAGATGACATTTGTCCTATTGCTTGGTTCTGGGTAGACAGAGGTGCAGGGACTGCCCCAGGGTCACACAGGTGGTGAGAGTCTGATTCCAGGGTGAACTGTGGAAGAAGGTGAGTCAGATGACCACCAACTGTAGGGACATGAGAAAGATTGGAAGGTCTTCCCATCAAAGGTAGCACTAGCTCATCAGAGAAGGTGTCAGGTCCTGACTCCAGGGCCAACAGTCTATCTACTGCTCCCTTTTGGCTTTTGTATTTACATCTTCAGGGCTTTGTACAAGAAATTCTGCATCCATGGCCTGGTTACTAGGAAACAAAGGCCAGACTTGGCATCACAGTGAGGCCAGACTCCTGACCTAGGGCTCCTTACATTGTCACTTCCCAGGGATCACATTGGTCCTAGGGAAGAACCTATGGTCAAGTGTTAAATGGCCCCAGGTAGAAAGATGGTGGAGGGGAATAGAGAACAACACACATGATTACGATGGGCCTCAGCAAAAAAAAAGATGGTTCATCATTTGGGCTGAGAGCTGGCGTCAACAGAGTCATATTTGAATGTGGAGGGGTCCCAGGATTTCTGATGACCCATGAATTTCTTTTCTCTGGTGTCCTAAGCATCTGTCACTTTATATTTATATTATTTGTTTGTGTGTCATTTCTCCTAGGAGGCTGAAGTTCCATGAAGATAGGAACCATGTCCTTATGGAAACTTCCTATCTCTCCTAGGGCTTTCTCTTAAATGTTTAATTGGTGACTTTTAAGCACCTCGGTCAGCTCCCAGTGAAAACTCCAAACCCATCCCCAGTGAACACATTTCCTTTTCAGAAAGAAAAAGGAGCAAACCAAAGCCCTTGACACACACCATTTCCGTGTCTGCCTTCCCTTAGTTAACCCTCAGCTCTGTACTCATGAGGGAGCGGGTACTTATCGTGGGTTTTCTGGAACCACATTTTCTCACATTTTATTTGAATTGTGATTCGCTTTGGGATTGTTTTCGTGGACAGTGTTGGAGTCATTGGGTGTGTTCTTCTCCTGGTTCTGTTTTCCTGGACTGAATCAGTGTGTACAAGTCTTTCCTTGCTTCTCCAAATTCACGTATCCGTTTCTTACGGTGCAACATACCCGGTTACTTCTCAACTCGTTTGGCTGTTTCCGACTAGCTTTGAGTCCACTTTGTTTCCATTCTTGTGCTGCTGCAAGGGCTTCTTTAAATATGTGGAGATGGGACCCTTCCCTCTGCTGTTAACCTCTGCTGATGTACGTGTCTGATAGTGGAACCCTCGGCTCAAAATGTCTGGACGGTTTGCTTACTGCCTCTGGTTTCATCATTCCTAATTGTTTTGGGGAACGGTTGTTCCAAACCACAACAAGATGTGTTGGTGTGCCTGTCTTCCCATAGACCCTCCAGCGTTGACTGTTTCTGTCTTTATCAGTTTTGCCTATTTAATGAATGTGAAATTAAACATCAATTGTTTTCTTTTCTACTTCTCCTGTTAGTGTTTCGTGTGGTTGTTGATAAATTTCTTGTGAAAATGATTTGTATTTTGTATATATTTTGATGACCTCTATTACAGAGCAGTTCACAGAGCTCTTTCCACCATTGAGCACATTTTGTGTCATTTTCTGTGGTTTGCTGATTGTTTGTTTCCTGTATGTGATTGCTCAATTAGTCTGAAGTCTATGTCCCAGATCTACAGCCTGCCTGATTCTTCTTGGTGTTTTTTTTTTTTAATTTCCCCACTTTTTTGTAGCATGTGGACAAAAGGAGGCCTTAGTCTGTGGCATTTAGCATTCTCTCCCTCCAGAAAACAATGTGTTTATACTGTGAAATTATTGGTTTTCTTATGTAGATAAAAATAGAGAGAACAGCATCATAATCCCAAATGTTTGGCATGGGATTACCCATGAATTATGTTTCTTTTGAATTTTGTTTATATTAATGTTTGTATTGTATGTATATTTTGAGACCAGGAATTAATTCAGCAACTAAAGCCTCATCTCTATTTGGCACTAGGGTATAATTGAGGCACATAGGGTATGGTACTAGGGTATAATTGAGGATTAATGTGATCAAAAAGCCCTTTTCAAAGCAACAATTTGGTTATAAAAATGTAGGTCTGTTCTCAATAAACATACTTGGAAAAAAGTTCAAAAGAGGCTAAAGCATTTCAGAGTCTTCTGTAGCCCTTAATCAAGGAATGTGCCTTTACTGATTGAGTTTCAAGAAAGGGGCCTTTTCCCAATTTTTTAATTATACTTTTAAAAATTTTTATCAATATCTTTCTTACATATTGTCTTTCTTTCCCAGCATATCACCTCTTGCTCCCTACCCAGAGCCGTCCCTTCTTATAAGGAAAAACTTTTTTTAGAGAGAGAGAAAGGTTCAGCAAAACTAGTCATTACATCAAGAAAAAAGTCCAGCAGTATATGCTATGTTCCTTGGGTACAAAACACTTTAAGAGTGGTGTGCCCGGAGCTTTCCCCGGGGTACCAAAACATAGAGTGTGCTGAAAGCACTTGGCCACATTCAGCAGGCAGAACAGCTGAGCTTAGCGAAGATGGTGAGAAAAGGAGGCTGCCAGGTGCATAGCTTGCTAGTACTCCAGGGGAGTGGCTCCCCAGCCCACATCTACACTACCATGGGACACGTTTCCAGGAGCAATCTCTGCCCACCCCCTTGAACTCTTGGGCTACACAGTTTTTGATGATCCCTTTCATCTGGTTGCCTTAGACTATTTTGCAGTCTTTACTCAGGCGCCGGAATTGCCAGTTAGGGCCCTGTTGAGCAACGCCTCGCATAATCAGGTTTCCATCACTCTTGTACAGTTGGTGTCAGCATCCTTGGGGACTGAATGGAGAGCCCACATTGGTCAACAGAGGGAATCGTCGATCCCTGATTCCTATCTGTGTTAGGTGACGATACCAGATTTTAGGCAGCTCCTTCCTATTTAGAATCATGGAGGGTTGAATCATCATTGGGATTAGGTTTATCTGATGTGTCTGTTTTGTACTTCCTATATTTTTCAGTAGCCTGAGGCTGCTTTGTTTGATGTGAGCCTATATTGTCCCGTTTTCCCTGGAGGGTTGAGGGAGGTGGCACTGTCCCCCACTGGCTACTGGTGGCGTCAGGTGCCTGGAAATCACTGTGATGTTCTGCAGGCGTGTCCTATGCGGTGTTGTTCACCTTCCTTGTTTGTTTCCAGGGAATGTTACTGCTAGTGCGTCTGTGTCTCAGATGGCAAGTGGCATCAGCTTAGTGTCCTTCAACACACGCCCCGATGGGATGCACCAACGGTCCTACTCCGTCTCCAGCGCTGACCAGTGGAGTGAAGCCACAGTCATTGCCAACTCGGGCATCAGCAGCGGTAAGAGAGGACTCTTTCCTTACAGAACACCTACCTGCCTCACCTGCACGCTGAGGGGGTTGGACCACGGGATTTGAGGTTCCCTTCCGGCGCTCCCACTCTCTGCTCCTAAGTCTGACAGCACCAGGAGAACCCAAATCAGACTCCTGCCAAGAATCCCAACCACAGCCAGACCACAAGAGGCCTCGTGGCACAGTGGGAAGAGCGCTGGATTCACAGTCACGGAACCTCGGTTCAAATCCCTGCCCAGGTGGTGACCTGGAGTAAATCTCTTAACCTCTCCAGGCCTCAGTTTCCTCATCTGTAAAATGTGTGGGTTCTACATAATGGCTCCTGAGGCCCCTCTCAGCCCTAAATCTAGGATTCTGTGACCTTTCTTCTTTTCATCCAAGGAAATCGAGGGGTGTGTTCTGCGTGCGCTTCACTCTGTATCTGCTTTGTGCTGATGTGGCGCGCTACCAAGATGTCCAAGAGGCCGTCCTCTTTTATGGATCCTTGGTGCCTAGAAACCTTCCACTCCCCTCCTAATATCCCCCACCCCAGGAGAACCCCATGGATTCTTCACAGGGAATAATGGTGCACGTGTACAGTGGCTGGCATTCCTATGACTCCATGAATAATGCAACATGGAGGGAATCCTGGGCTGCAGAGATGCGCTTTGCCCGTGGCGTTCTAGCCGTAGACTGCTCACCGGTATTTAAAGGAATTCCCACTGTTGTAGATAATCTATCAGATAGGGTTTTAGAGTAATTTTAGCATAATTTGTACTAATTAAAAGACTTCAGCATCCAGTCTTCCCTGTAGACCTACCAGCTGCTACAGAAGCCCATTTGCTTTGGGTAAACATCATCCTTATCTCTATTTACTCCAGACCTGGCTGACAGAATGGTGCCTGGCGAAAGCCTTGAAGGAAAATATTTCAAAACCCAGGGAGAGGAAGACACAGAATCTGCGAGTGGAGTTCTAAAGGGTACTGTAGAGAGAAGGCGATGGAAGGGCTCCTGCCTCGGGAAAGGGAACTGCAAAGCCCCTCTGGTGGCCCATTCCTGGCACCGTCGGCTCCCCAGCACCAATATTTCTCCCTTCTCCTTTGAGAAAAGCCCATTAGTATATAGTGAGTGGCTGCTGTCCCCCTCCAAAGAGACCCTTGAAGACTTCCGTCTCCTGGTCTTGAGCACAGTGCAGGGAGGAAATGAATAAATTATGATTATTACCCCCCACCCCCAGTATTTTGGAGGCGGGGCAAGGCATCCCGCATTCTTCCTGGGTCCTTGAAAGGATCAGATATTTTCAGCAGGATCCATCCATTTCTTTTCAGGGCTATGTCTTGAATTTAAGTCTGTTCACCCATTTGGTTAGAAGGAGTCCGCTCATTATCTGGAATGGGAGTGTCTGGATAGGCAAATGAATTTAAGAAACTAGGGTGTGGTGGTGATTTTTTTTTTTCTTCTCAAATTGACCAAAGGCTCATCTCTTTGTGCTGGTACCCCCCACCCCATACCTCCTTCTGCTGATACCATTCTTGGTGACATGTAGATGAGAATAACAAGGCCATATGTCATGTTTGGGAGAGAAATGCCAACCCTTTCTTACTTTTAGAGAGGTGTGTTATTCAGTTCCCACAGGGTGCCCGGAGTTAAAAATGTTCCATTCTGCCAGAAGTGAATTCAAGGGGAACGGCCCTGGATTTGGAATCCAGAGGGCCTGGGTTCAATTTCTTGACTCTCTGGCTTACTCCCATGACTTTGGGACCTTGGGCAGGAGATGACTTTCTGCCTCGTCTGTACAGTTAGAAGGCTGTTGTATACCATCTCTAACATCTAGGATGGTGAGCTTCATGTCATAGAGTGGCATCTAACCAAGGTTCCAAGGCTGCCTCTTTTCCTCAGACCCATGTGACCTTGTGTGAGGCCCCTCTCCAGGCCTGAATTCCCTACTCTGTAAAATGAGTACATTGGGCCAGATGGCCTTGGGGGTCCCTTACAGCTCTAAATACCATGGTCTTGTGATAATACCTATGACATCAGTATCTCAGGGATTTTTTTTTTCCTGAGAGACCGTTGACCTCACCACAAAAGTAAAATATAAATTAAATTAAGTTAAGGCAGCCTTTTAAACAAACTATCTTAGAATACACCTTATTACTTTATCTAAAAATCCATAATTAAAAAAAAAACTAAACCTTTTAAGCAAATATCCTTTTGTTAGAGATGATTTCCTCTGCAGCGTTTGCTTACACATATTTAAATTAGCTATTACACTGAGGCCAATTAAGTAGATTGAATGTTCTCTAACCCTTAGTGTCTTTCCTCTGAGCAGCAAAAGTCAGTCAACTCACAGGTATTTAAAGCAAGCACTCTTAGGGGAAGTATCTCGTAATGGAGTGGGCACTTGGGGCCTACGCTTTCCTTCTCAGGAAGGAGGATTCAGTAGGAATCTCACAGTCAGCAGAGACACAAATAAATGTCCAAATACATTGCATGGAAAGAATAGCCTGGGAAGTGTGTGGGCTGGCTGGGCAGTCAGGGGAAACCAGATTTTAAAGAAAGACCATCGTACATCATGTTTGGAGAGCTGGATGATACGGTAGAAATTTGGCTTTGAAATTTCAAAGGACTTGGGTTTGAATTCTGATTTGGCCACTTAGTAGCTATGTGACCTTAAGCAAGTCATTAACTCTCTGGGCCTCAGTACCTTCACCTATAAAATGAGGAGATTGGGCTGAATTACACCCTAGTCTAGGTTCCTATAAGCTTATGAATCTTGTAGGCAGGGCCTACAAACAAACAAACAAAAGCAAAGAAAGAGATTTGGAATAAAATGAGCAAAAGCCCACAGCTAGCCCAAGAGAAGAATCGTAGGTCTGGCAAATGGAGAAAGGCATCGGGAGGAAGGAGGCTGAGCCGGGGTGTCCTGGGAGATGGGGCCTTTGCAGTCAGCTGGGCTCCGATTAGACGAGTCTTTATCAGCTCCCCTCTTTTGTCTTTCTGTTTCTTTATTTCTTTTTTATTATTACTTATTGTGTTAGAAACATCCGTGCAAACCACTGAGCTTAAACTGTTACTTTCTAAAAAGTGAAGGAAGTCAGGTCAACAAGCACACATTAAACACCTGCTGTGTGCCGAGTGCTGGGGATAGAAAGAAAGGCAAAAGCCCATCCTGACCCTTAGGGAACCCCCAGTCTCTCAGAAAACGCCTTCCATTGTGTTTGCCAAATGGTCGCCCTCCATCTTTCATGATTTTCCTCGCACACGTGCCCTTACGTGCAATTTCAGGAGGGCGTTGCCTGCGGCTAGACACGTAGCCCATACTTCATTGCGGACGCAGGCCGATAAAATGATGGAAAAAGGCCCGATGTATATGTACAGTTGGAGGGGTGATTTTTTTTTAACTTTTGAGGTTACCATTAGCACAGACTTAGAGGCAAGCACCCAAACGACCCCTCTTTTAATTCCAGCTCTTTTGCCCTGCCTAGGAAGAATTCTGAATTTGCTAGTCATAAAAAAGGGAACTCGGTAGGCAGCAGGAATGGGGAGAAGAGAAACAGCCCCAGGATTCCAATTCCAGGAGCCTGGAGAACATGCCGGCTGACTGTCGCCGACTTTGATCACAGAGAAAACATGTGTCACGTTGGGCTCCCATTATTCTCAGCACCCTTTTCCCACACTAAATTAATACTTTGAGTAGCTCCAGAGAACTTTCCAAAGTCTTCCTCTCTGGCTCGCCAGGTATCCTGGGGTTCCTGTCTTTTTCAGCAACCATGAGAGGCTTCTAATTAGATAAATTACTTTGTCGTGGGCCAAGCCACCAAACAGGAGGCGCCGCTCAATTAAGGGAGGAAAAAATAGAAAAATCCATTCTGCGCAATGGAATGCCCCACTGGTTTATGACTATTAGCGTTGGAAGGTTTTACATTTGAGTACCTGAGGTTGGAAATTAAATGTCTAATATCATTTGGCATCGGTAGCATGAGGCCCCGCGCCTGCCCTGAGAGAAAGATCTCGACAGCTCCTCTCTGCTTTTCAGGTGGCTGTCGGCTGGAGAGCGCACAGAATCAGGGAGCGGGATCACAGTTTCGCGCTCTCCGCCTGCTGCCCAGCCTAATTTTTTTAAATGTGGAAACATATTCGTCTCTCAGCTTCTGCGTTGAAGAAGGCCGTTCCAGCGGCCCATGAAAAATTAATTTTTTTACATTTTTTCTTGCTCTCGTAAGTGTTTGACAGAAGTAATTTTACCAGCAAGAGAGAATAAAAACGGGGCGCAGTAAATCCCTGTCCCGGAAGCCCTTGTGTAGATTCTTTATGGACTCAGAATTGATCTACACGTCAGATCCTGATGTAGCTTAAACTGTTTATCACCCTAATGGCAGAAGGGAGACCGTGGACATCAACTTATAATCCCAAGTGAAAGAAATTGGTGTTTGCAGTCAATGAAGGGGCAGCTTAGCTTTATTGATGGATTTAGAACAATTACCTCGACAGCAGCGATTGGTGGAAGGCTTTCTGGAATCTTACCGCAAGCTCGCTTGTTGGCTTTCCCTGATTAATCATTTCCTCTCGAGGTGATTTTCTCTAAAAGTGTTATCTATGAGTTTGCACCATGGTGAGGGGGGAGGGCCCCCAGAAACCTCACCGGAGTCATTTGTAGCACCCTTCCTTGTCACCACTCGCTTTGAGGAGAAATCCTTTGTGTGTGTCTGTGTGCGTCTGTATCCCCCCTAAGCTTGAAAGATTTGAATTGCCATTCTCTGTACCCCCGCCATGCTGGGGATATTTGGGGTTGCTCTTGGTGCAGCTGTTTCTGGGTGGTGGTTGGATGTCGTCACCCACCCTCAAACATACCCATCTGTTCTCGAGCTTGAGGGTTCACCTTCTGCTTCCTCAACATGACCGGCTTTCTCAGAGACCCTGGGGCGTCTTGGGCTTCAGACGGTGCCACTCGAACACAATCTGTCTCCTCCCCTCCATGCCCCGCCATCCTCATCAATGTGGCAGTGGCTCCAATCGGGCCTCAGGATGTCTGTTAAACTTCTCCTCAGCCTGCCTCCCATCAGATTGTCTTCCATCAGGCCACTGGACAGGAGCTGCTTTGTCAGTGATGCGGATAAATACCCCATCTATTCGTCTTCCACTCCTGTGCTGGGGAAGGTTGGAGTCGAGCCCATTTTTCCTAATCATTTCTTAAGTGGTACTTCTCCCTGCTACCATCTACAGTGTTCTGGCCTAGAGCAGTGTGGGCTAAGGGCCCCGAAACCTGAAGTATTCCAGTTTGTTTCATTCACCTTTTTTTATGCTGTTTTTATTGTGGAGGGAAAAGTCATGGGGGTTGCTTTGCTGTTCTAGAGTTCAGGTCTTTCACCATCCAGCTTGTGAATCAGTGGTCTCTCCACTCTAGTGGGCTCTCTTTGTCTTGGTGGTCCTACCATCAGTCCACCAGAACCACCAGGAGATGGCTCCGGGCTCTCCCCACAGTTTAGAAATCGTGAGTCTTAAATGACGGACATATTTTACTGAGATAAGAGATTAGCACGCTTCCTAACCCCCTTCTACAGGTTTTAATTCTGTTAAAACACAGGTCATGTTTGCCAGAAAAGGAGATGATTCTTACAGGATTCTGATAAATTACTGGGTACCAATTGGTACCTTTCTCACTTCTCTTTACCTCTATTCATACAGCACACATTTTATTTTTGGCACCCACATCCCTTCTCAGCGGTATCCTGTCAGCCTCGAGCTGAGCTCACCACCAGAGCACCCTCAGCGGCTCATCTCTGAGCATCCGGTAAGCACGAGGTCGGCCATCAGTTGTCATTATCTTTCACAGATTGTGGAGGAAAATCAAAAGAATGGTCTTCATCTGTCTTTCTAGTGGTGTGATTCTTCCTTTTTCTAACTATAACAAAAGAGAAGAGAGATCGCCTAAGGAGTGTCCCCTCAGCCCCGTCTCCCAAGGAGGGGGAAGAAAATCGCTCTCTCTCGGTCAGAAGGGAGTAAATGCATCTCATTCCTCAGCTCGCTCACCATCGTCCCATTCACTCTTCCTCACAGTGGCTCTTCCTGAGAGTGTGTACCAGAGGTGGCCACTTGGTGGAACTTTCACCCATGAGTAAAAGTAAAATTGCATTGGAAGGAAAGAGGCAATCACTAGGCAGCCTGATCTCATTTCCTGACCTCGGGCAAGTCATGAAACTTCTCTGAGGTTCCATTTCCTTACGGGCAAAGTGGCTTGGATGGCAAATTTGTGGATGTCACAAAGGCAGGCAAAATAGCCAACCCCTTAAATGAGAGAATTGGAATTCAAAAAGATGTGACAGGGCTGTTGGAGCTGAAGCCAACAAGATGAAATTAAGCAGGGATGAGTGGAGAGTCTCCATTCAAAACCTTCTTTGAACAGAACAGGATGAGAAACTGGGTTTGGCCGGAGTTAATGAGAAACGGAGCTAAGGGGTTCAAATCGTCTATCTACAAAGCTGAAAGAGCCAACAATGTGCTATAGCTAACTTAAAAAAAAAAGTGAATGCAGCATCGCTCGTGCGCATAGGAGTATGAAACAACAGAGTCACATGGGCCCGCCTCAGTCCCTTACTAACTACATGACGTTGGGGAGTCACCTCCCCTATCTGCACCTTTTTTCCTTCTCTGAGAAATGAAGGGGTGGGGCTGGGTGACCTCTCAGGTCCCTCCTCACTCTAGAACAGTGGTCCTAATTAATGGAGGGATTGTTTCCATCGTCGTCGCCTTTGGTCGAATTGCATTTGGAGTTTTCTATCCAGGTTCAATTTAGAAGAAGCATTGATGAAGTCATGGTATCCGAAGGAAGGTGACCAAGGTGGTGAAGGGTCATCAGAAGAAAATGAACAAGAGATGCTCAGCCTGGAGAATAGAAGACCCGGGGGAAGGGGGGGCCTAATATTGGTGAGCCGTCATGTAGAGGATGGGGTGCCAGCTGGTGGAAGTTTTGTGTAAATATTAAGACTGTCTTCAAATGGGATAGCCTGCCTTCTTGGTCATGATGCTTCTGGTTACAGGACATGTTAGGGACGATATCAGACTCCCAACTATAATTAACTCCCAGGCTCCTTGTAGCCCAGTATCCGAACTCAGCGATCCACGTTAATGAGCATGCCACCATCATGGCAAATGGGACTAGATCTGTAATGTCACAGAGTGAGGAGCTCCTGGCGAATTCCTCACCCTTCTAATGCACTCTGCCACTTGCAGTCTGAGGTCCTGGCTTCTTAACCTGGGATTCTTCAGTATTCTGAGAATTATATTTCAATATATTGACTATCCTTTGTAATCCTCATTTTATGCCTTTAAAGCCATCATCTGAGAAGGGAGCTGTTGGCACTGCCAAGCTGCCGAAGGGTGAGCGAGACTCGGGACCATAGAGCATTTCCAGGGTCACTGAAGAACTGAGACTCGCCTTGTGGCACGCAGCCTGTGTGCATTAGAGGTCAGACCTGACCCCTGGGTCTTTCTGACTCAGAAGCTCCTGGCGCCACTCTGCCAACAGGGACCTTCAGTGTATTTTTAAACATTTGCTGAGATTATTCCATCGCGGATTCCCGCGCTGAAGGAATGGTTAAACTCGATGGCCTCTGAGATTCCTCCTCCTTCCCATCCTCACCTTCCGTGCATTCACTCTTTGTCACCTGATCATCACTGGCAACACTTTCTTTACAAACTTCTTTACAAAACTCCAACAAGTTCCTTTAGAAGTGGTTTTCTGAAAAAGTCACTATCCCTTGCAGAGAACGTGATATTTTCATTTAAATTGGCTGCAGCCGTGTTTTGGGACAGCTGCTGAATGTCTTCTTTGTTATCAGACTACGCTTCCCTGTTGACCGAGTCTAGGAGTTTTCAGCAGCTCAGCACCGCCGCCTGTGTTGGCACGTGCCAGCGTGGTGTGAACGACCAGATGTGTGTGATCCGGACACACGTCCCAGCTGTTCACAAACTTTCTCTCCATGCCACCGCCTGCCCTAGGGAATGCGCTATTAATGTATGAGTCCACTGTTTCAGAGATTGTTCAGCGCTGGTAAAATAAGCCACCGTTGTCCTGTGCATGAGAAGGCATTCAGAAGTCTGCCTGCTGCTGGCGGTCGTCAAGGCTTGGAGTTAGCGTCCAACTCGAACATATTTGATTTCCTTCTCTTCTCCTCGTGGCTCCTTCTTAGTAGAGGACCTGATGAGAAGTGACTTTACTAACCATTGGAGGAACAGACGAGAGGAGGGTGGGCAGGCAATGGGTCTCTGATATCACAGAAATGTTGCCAATCTAACCCTACATCGTCAGAAGAAAATGTTATGTACTGTACCTTGAGACATCAAGAGAGTCATTGAGAGTTTGTCATTGCAAAGTCCTCATTAGAATGTCAGTGGTTCAGTGGAAAGGGTGCTGCTGTTGAATCTGGAGACCGAGCACCTCTGGTCCCATTTACCACTTGTGTGACCTTGGGACAGTCACCTCTGTGGGCCTCCATTTCCTCATCTGTAAATCAGTAAGTCAATTAAGAAGCAATTATGAAGCACCTACTATGTACCAGGCCATGTGCTAGGCCTTCACATTGGAGAGATGCTTCCCTCTTCTCTAACCCCGCTACGCCTGTTCTTCATCCTTGCCATGACCCCCATTCTCTCCTCATTTCTTTCCCAGGCCATTGCCACTGCACTAACTACCCTCACTTCCTTTCTCTCTTATTGAGTTTGTTCAGCTGTGCATTCTTGTTTCTGTTTGTGCCTGGCCCACCCCAACTTTGGATTTGTCCCGTCACCCACCTCCTTCCCTACTGAATGGAGCAGGACATCGGGATGCCTGGATCCACGATAGAGATGGGTTCTCTGATCTCAAAGGAGCCCTCACTGCACCTGCCGCAGCAGTGTTCCAAACCTCATCTCTCCACAAGCCGCCCATGGGTCTCCCCCTCACCCCAAAACCTCAGCTTTCACTCAGCCCAAAAATGGAGACCATTCCCAAGAGCTCCACCTTTTCCATTCTTCCCCATCTCCTATCACTCCAAACATCTCGCCCCTCTCTTCTTCTCCCCAGCTCACATAAAGAGGGGATCCTTCTCTTTGCCCAACCTCGCTGTCATTCCCACATACATGGTCTGTTGTTAAATCTCGTCCTGTGTCTTCACATCTCTCCCCTACATCCCTCCCTTTCTACTCTTGGTGCCAAAACCCCTGTCCAGGCCCTTACCACCCATCACTCACGCTATTGGGATAGCCTTCTAACTGGCCTCCCTCCTTCCAGTCACCCTCCTACTCAGTAAGTTACAGAGACTCCCTACTCCCTCCAGGATCAGAAAGAAATGCCTGTTTGGTTTTCAAAGCCCTTCACAGCCTGGCCCCTTCCTCCCTTTCCAGTCTTCTTAACGCTTTGCTTCCCTCCTCCTGTATTCCAACACAATCCTACAATCTTGCTTTTCTTCATATATGCCCTAGTCCATCCCTGGACACCCTGACGCCTTTTCACTGGCTGTCCAAGTGCTTGGAGTGCCCTCCCTCCACATCGCACCCTGTCTGGCCGCTTCTGTGGGAAGGTCCCCCTCTCTGGTCCCCCTTGCTAGTGCCCCCCAGCAGATGACCATTCACCTACTCTGTATGGAGTCTGTATTTACCTAGAGGCTGACATGGTGTCTCCCTCACTGGACCATAAGTTCCAAAAAGGCGGGGACTGTCTTTGCGTTTCATTGAGTCCTCTGCTTTTAGCATGGTGGCTGGCACATAGTGCTTTATAAATGCGTACCGACTGATGGATTCCACAGATATAGTGAGAGAAAATGGCACGCCTCTTAAGAAAGCTCTTCAGCCTCGGTTCTGTGTCTCTGGGCTCATGCGGGTCCTTTGTTTGGTGTCTGAATGCTGCTGTCTCAGGGCTAGCACCTTCTCCTTGTGATATCTCCGACTGGCCATAGCTACATTTATGTGCGTGTTATTGGTACATAATCATTTCCAAGTTGCCTCTCGTATTCGACTGGGAGCTTCTGGAGAGGAGGGCCTGTCTTTTGCTTTTCTTTGTTTTCCAGCACTTGGGATGGTGCGGTGGACGATTAATCAAGGCATGCTGACTTGACAAAGTTTTGGTTTAAGAAGCGACTTCCCTAGATTTCCTCATCCTGCCTTGAAGCGAGAGCTAACAAATCCTCCCCAGCCCTAAATTAATTTGTTAAATGCACCAGCTCTTGCAAACTGGAGTGGGAAACATGAACTCGACTGCCCGCGGGGGCATTTCTCTTCAAGTATCCCGGAATAGCTTCTGATTGTGGGGGCCATTACTGCCTTACTTGGCTAAAATCGCTGGCCCTAGAGAGAAAACCCTTTGTCATCCCACTCTTTTAAAAGCTTTGTTTGGTTGGTTTTTTTTTTTTTTTGAGGGGATAGATGATCCAAGAATTTCCCTCAGTATGGCTACCCTGAGGTCCTCCTTGGTCACTCCTTCTTTTTCTCTGTTCTTAAAGCATTTCTAAAAACCTTGCCAGAAAGAGAAACTAGAGAAATGGGAAGAGGAAGAGGGGTGGAGGTGGGGGTGGCCTACACAAACTGATGATGGAGCTGGAGCTGACTGGCTAAAGCAGATCACCTAAGCACGAAATTGGGAAGAATCTGACCAGCATCAATAGCTATTGAGATTCTTCCCCCTTTTCCATTAGAATGTAAGCCCCTTGAAGGCAAGGGCTGATTGGCTTTTTCTTTGTGCCCCTGACTTGGGGGGAGGGCAAGTGCTCCTAAATGCTGGCTTCATTGTTTAGGTTAAGATAACGATTTGGATAATTAGCCCTCCTTGCTTTGTGCTTGCTGGTTATCCGCTGGCCTACCACTTCTTGCCTCAGTTTTGTCTTATTTTGGGATTCTCTTTCCAGGAGGAAATTCCATCCTCTTCTTTCCTACTCCTGTGCTCTGTTATCTGACATCCAAGATTAGAAGAAGAGATATTAATATTCATTATATAAAGATGATAAAAATTTAATATCTTCTAAGAAAACAGATGGTTATTTAAATGGCTTTTAAAATAGACTGTTTTATACAAAGATGCATATTTAATATATTTGATTATTGATGCAACTTTAATTGATCTGTTAGAATCCTGGGTTTGAGATTGGTTACTTAGGATTCTTTTGGGAGGAACTAGGTTATAATTCCGAGTAGTTCACTAGTGGTTGTTCACCAATCACTGTCTATGTGTACTCATTCCATGGAAGCCATTATAATTCCATTTGAAAAATGCTTAGAATCTAAATTTATTCAGATATCTTTCTTTTTTTTGTCAACTGAAGGATGCTTCATTCCATTTCTAAATACATCTTAAACTTATCAGTTCCCCACTGCAGGACTGAAGAGAAAGAGTACCATCCCTACATCAAACAGAAAACTGGGTTCAGGTCCCCCCCACCCCTTCCCTGGCTAGCTGTCAAACATGGATAAGCCCAGCCTTGTGGGATGGTGTAAAGGATCAAATAAGATATTGGGAATAAGACATGATAGAAATGTCAACTATATTATTTTTAGTATTACTACCTATTTAATTAGTTCTAACACCCCCTGCTTTTTAGGTAGTTTTATGATTCAAATGATTTGCTGGTATTTTGTTGTTCAGTCATTTTTCAGTCGTGTTTGACTCTTCATGACCACATTTGAGGTTTTCTTGACAGTATCTTTGTCACTTCCTTCTCCAGTTCAGTTGACAGATGAGGAAACTGAGGCAAACAGGGTGAAGTGACTTGTCCAGGGTCACACAGCTAGTAAGTGTCTGAGACCAGATTTGAACTCCTGAAGATGAGTAGTCCTGACTCCAGCGGCCAGGTGCTCTATGCACTATGGCACCACCTAGCAGCCCTTTGGTGAGATAGCGAATACAAAGGCTACCTTTGAATTAAAAGACCTAGTTCCAGTCCTATCTCTGATTCATAATGGATGTAGACCCAGACAAGTTACTTTCTCTCTCTGTTCCAGACACCTGTCTCTAAGACTGTATCTTGCAGAGAAGGTAACAACCTTCACTGGCGGAGGGAGTTTCCTCATTTGTCAGTAACATCATGGGTCCAGTCCAAGAAAAGCTGATGTAGCCCTAACCAATAGGGATTTCTGTTTGACAGTTGATATGAGGTGGCTGTGAGAGAGAGGAGTTGGGAATGATGCCAAGTTGGGAAATGTGGGTGACTGGGAGGCCAACGGTCCTTTCAACAGCCATAGAAAGGTCAGAAGAGAAAAAAAGTGTAGGGGGGGGATGCATTCTGTTTTGAGATCTCCACTGGTTCAAAAGGTACAAAAGGCAGTTGGTGATGTGGGCCCATAGCTCAGAAGAGATACTCAGGCCGGATATGTAGATCTGGGCATCATCCACAGAGAAGTTGTCATCCATCTTTTCCACATGAATTGCATGAGCTATTTATTATATCAAACACTTGGTTGAAATACAGCAAAATGGCATCTCCATCATTCCCCTGAGCTACCGTTTTAGGAATCCTGTTGATGAAAGGAAATGAGATTCGTTCTGCTAAAGCCATGCTGGGTCTTTGTGATTTTCCTTTTCTGCATTTTCACAAATCATTTCTTTTAATGACGTTGTCTGGAAGTTGATCAGGAATCCTAGTCAAGCTTCCTGGCCCATAGTTTTACACACTGTTCTCTCATCCGTTTTTCAAAAACTGTCATCAGTCCTCCTTTGGTCCTACAGAACACGTCAGATCATTAGCGTTAGGTCCTCTGATCCCACCATCTGCCCTCATTTCCCCAGGCCTCTAATTCAGCTCTGGACCACTCCCTATCTTCTCATCCTGCCTTCTTCCATTCGTTTTTCTACTAAAGGACTCGATTGGTCTAAGTAGGCCATCTAAAACTTGAGGAAAGAGGGGTTATTACTAAGAGATGGGAGAAGATGCCAACACAGACTTCCTTTCTGAGGTGCTTCCTTCCTGCCATTCGCTCCACCGCCATCAGGACACTGGGTGGGGCTTGTGGCTGTAAGGCCCATTTCTAATGCTCAGTGGCAGCTTCCCTCTTACTCCGCTGGCGTGGCGCAGCCAAATTGAAATCTGAGGGGCACGTCAAGGCTTCATCAATCAGAAAGTGGTGGCAGCATCAACCAGCTGGGCTCGGGGCGGCCAGGCCCACCAGATGAGATTTGCGAGGCTGCAACTCTGTGTGCCGGCCACATATCTTGGGAGGGTTATTATTTCAAGCCCACGTCGAAGAGATTCAAGGTCTGGATTATTACCCAACTCCGCGCCCAGCCCTTTGACGGCTCCAGACTTCTCATGTGGGGATGCGGAAGGAACCTCCCAGGGCATCACAGAGAATATCTGAACTAGATTTCCAGCAGGAGTGTTTCTGTTTAGAGAACACCCACGTCCAATAGACCCTGCAGACAAAATGCAGGAGTCCTTTGTCCTTAGGATCCTTCTTCCAAAGCTTCTTTCCCGCCATATCATCCCATTTGAATAATAACCAATGGGTACATCAACAGACATGTCTTAGCCTTTTGGGTTAGACCTGCTGAGGTCGTGAATGGGTGGCTGGCCTGGGGTCTGGCCCCCGACGCGGATGCCAGTCATTCAGTTCTCTGTGCCTCACTTCCCTCACATATGGAATCAGGGTATTAGACTTAAGGACCACGAAGGTCCCCCTTCTGGCTCTAAATCTGTGATCTGATGACCCTGAAGTCAGAGGTCTCGTGTTCAAATCCCACCTCCGAGGGTCACCAATGTGCCTTTGGCCAAATCGCTTCACGTTCCTGGGCCTCAGTGTCCCCATCTGTAAAAATATGGGCTTGGACTAGCTGGCCTTTGAGTTCTGCTCTTCTCCGATTTCATCCCACTTTGCAAAATACAATCGTGTGATTAAAAAATTTAAATAGGGAGTGAGAAGAAAGGGAGGGATGAAACAACACAGAGACTTCCCGGTGTGCGTGTTAATCACCTATTGTTTGTTGCATTGATGAGTCGAACTGAAATCTGTCGTTCAATTTGTATAGAAATGATTGAAGCCATCCAGGGGAAGCAGAGGCTGTATCACACGTAGTTGGAAAGACGAGCAAATATTGTAATGAGATACAATGTTGCTAAATACTAACGTAAAATCGTAGGGTTTTTGTTTTAAATTCAGAAGTTAAAGGGTACTAGAAAGGAAGACTGATTTGGCTTTTTCTGGTCGTGAATGAAAAGGAAACAATCCCATTCCTTTTAACTGTATGAGAGAAAATGGGTTGTGTGTGTGGCTTTGGGGAGGCCATAAAAATGATTTCTGGATAGTCAAGAGGAGGGGAATTGAATAAAGATTCCAGTGGCGGGGGGCGGGGGCGTCAAGGCGGGAACGTGGACAATATTGCCGAGGCAGTGACAGGAAGGACAGGACAGAGGAGTTTGGGAGGAAGGCGTAGCCAAGCTCAGGGTCAAGGATGATGTGGAATTGTAAGTCAACATTCCAGGCGAACAGAAAATCTGGTCTGAGAGACAGAATATGAGAGACCGAGGGACAAACTGAAAATAGGATTATCAGCTAAAGAAGATTTTGAAGCCATAACTGAGAGAAAAAAAAAAATCGTGGACTCCCTATTTTGTTTTTGTCTGTGTGTGGCCCAGTGCCTGGCACACCCAGTAGCATTTTAAAAAATGCTTGTTAAGTGACTGATTTTTTTTTTTTTAATTTCTAAGTAGGCCAATGGAAGTATTGCCAGTGGAGTAATGAGTAGTAATGTAAGCTTGGTAATTTAAGAAACATTTAAATATAATAACGTTTAAGCCCTGCAGTTTAACTGTTGTATTAATAATGATAATTCACATGATAAAACTACAAAAAATTACTCAAGCCCTGCATGGCAGGTAGGTATCGCCCATCCAGTTGTTCCCATTTTCCTGATGAGGGAATGGTCCCAGAGTGGTTCGGTGACTTACAGGAAGTCCCACAGAGTGGAAGGACCAAAGCTGGGGTGTGAGGGCTGCCGCTCTCAGCCCTTGTGAGACCCGGCCTGGGTCTGCACAGGGCGGTGGGCTGTGGTAGGAAGCTATCAGGACTGGAGTGAAAAGACCCGAGTTGGAGCCTTCCTCCGCCCCTTCCGAGCTCATATTGGCCTGATCAGCCAAACTGACACGGGGATGTCATCCAGGGACAACAACCACCCAGCATGATATCGGGCAAATGACGCAGCCTGTCTGTGCCTCGGTTCCTCCTTTGTAAAATACAGAGACATTTTCACTGCCTTCCTAAGCACTTCCTACAGGGCAGTTGGATTGAACCGTTTTGGAGACGTCCGGCTTCATCTCATCGGGTTGGCCTTTGTAATCTCTGGGAACTTTCAAAGCAGAGAGACAGCACGGACCAGGTCAGACCTTGTGTTCCGCTGGCCTCGGAAAGCTTCCGTCTTATAGCCATGGGTCTGGAGCCAGGAGGGCAGGACGGGGAGAGCGTCTGGAACGAGCTCTTTGGGATCAGGACGCTTTGACCCGCCTTCTGTGTCCCCGGTGCCGATCGCAGCGCTTAGCGCGTCGTTGTAAATGTCCGACTGATCGTCCGAGCTGTATCTGAACCAGAAACCCCTCCCCAGTCCTGACCGAGCTAGAAGCCACCTAGTCATTTTACAGCTAAGGAAACTGAGGCCCAGAGAGGCCACACGGGGAGGGAGTCGCAGAGCTGGGATTTGAACCAGCCCCTGTGCTGTGACTCCTACTTAGCTCGGCCCTTTTTCCAGACTGGTCTGACTTAATCTAGTCACACCCAAGTGCACAGGCCCTTCCCCCTTCCCCATATGGAGAGTTTGCCCCCGAACAAAAAGGCGTCTTGTTCTGAGAGTAGCGTCAGGTGGGAGAATATCCAATAAACCTGAAGACGGTGGCCAATGGCCGTATTGGACAGTGCTGAGCTCCCTGGCATGCAGCGGCAATCACTCCAGGGGTATGGAGGTGGGAGGGAGTGGGTTTAAAGGTTATGAAACACTTGGTATCCATTCCGGTCTTTCCTAGGGGAGTAGCAATGTGGTATTTGGATAGAGCATTAGGTTAGGATTTTGGAGAAACTGGGTTCAGATCTTGCCTTCTGATTCTTATTGCCTAATGACCTTGAGCAAATCCTTGACCTCCATAGGCTTCACTTTCTCATCTACAAGATGGTGGAGTCAGTCTGTCTGACCCCCCAGGCCCCTTCCAGCTCCTGATCTAGGTTCTTATAGTCTTTGGAGGAGCCAGAGAGACACTGGGTGGGTGGGTGACTGAGGGCAAGTCTGTTCACCGTCTGTCTCCATTCCTTACCTGAAAAATGGAGTTCATGATGGCAGCTACCTCACAGGGTTTCATTTAGGCTAAAATGAAATGATTTAATTCGGCAGCCAGGCAACCCAGTGGACAGAACGCCACACCTGGAGTCAGGAAGACCTGAGTTCAAATTTGTCCTCATATACTATGTGCCCTTGGCTGAGGCTGTGTTAACCTCTGTTTGCCTCAGTTTCCTCATCTGTGAAATGAAGATAATAACAGCACCTGCCAGTCCCAGGGTTGCTGTGAGGATCAAATGAAATAGTAATTATAAAGTGCTTAGTGTGGTACCTGGCACATAGTAGGTGCTATAGAAATGTGAGCTATCATTAGATAATTGTTGTGCAACACCACCCACTTTAAAGTGCTATGGAATTAGTGGGTATTGTTCTCATTACTATCTCATTGGAAACAATTCCATGCTGTCAGGTGGGTCCTTCAGGTTGTAGAATCACCAGTTGGCAAATGAAGAAACTGAGGCATGAGAAGATTCGGTCTTCCATCCAGTCAGTGCTTGAGGTTGGGTTTATGCCCAGGTCTTCCGGGCTACCAAGTCCCCAGCCCCTGACTCCCACTGAGATGAAGCAGATCCAAAGAACTGATCAAAGATGGAAGAGGAAAATGGTGACCTGATGGGGCCAGGAATCAGAAATGAGGCAGGGATTGTTTGTAATCTTCTGCGGCCTTTGCCTGGCAAAAAAAAAAATAAGTCCTGGTTTGGACTGGGCTTCTGGGCCTCTGGGCTTCTGACTCCAGCTAAGGAACTTGACTCTGATGTCCCCCATGAACCCCACTTCCCCCCTTCCTCGCCTCCATTGGGATGGGTCGGGCTATGGAGACAATGTGCCCAGGGTCACGGGCAGAGATGTCCCAGGGGACGGCAGTCATGTGGCAGGCCCGAATGATGAGGAGGGTCAGTCAAGAGAAAATTATGGATTATGTCGGAAACATTCCGCAGGGATGGGGATGGCCCGGAAAGTCTTAATGTATTCATGAGGAATTTGTTGCTGGCAGGCTGGCCCAGAGGGAGGGGGCTGGGCTGCTTCTGCTCATCCTGGTGGGGGAGGCTGCTAGGTAGTTGCTTCTTTTAACCTCCCCCTCGGGGATAAAAGGCGGCAGTTAGCAGGAAGAATGAGGCTGAAGGCTTCTTTGATGAGCAGCTGCGGGAGGCCCGTTTTGACTATGCTCTGTGCTGTGGCAGCTGCACCCATCTCTGACCCCCCAACATCAGCCCTAGGGGGCTGAGATGCTGCTCCAGGAAAAGGGGAAGGAATGAAAGAGGAAGACGAAGACAAAGTCAACGGCTCTCAAAACCCAGTCGCGTGCTTCATTTGAGTTGAGAGTGACAGTCTTCCAAGAGGTGACCACAGTGCATGATGGGAAAACACAGACAGTTTCTAGACAAAAATAATAAAGAAATGCCGTGTAGTCTACCAATTATGGAAAAAGAGGAAATCATGGGGAAGGATAAAGTCAAAATCCCATGAAGGGATGAATGGTTCTGTAAAAAAGCCCCTTCTGGCCGGGCTTGGGGCACGGGGTGGGAGTGTCTGAATGACAGAACGGAAAGACATTTGTTAAGCACTTACCTATGTAGCAAGAAGACCTGGAGATGCATGGACGAAGAGCAAGACAGTCCCTGCCCTTAAGGGGCTTCCAATCTAACAGGGAAGGGATGGACAGAGATGGTACAAGGAATCATGGGGCGATTGATCGTCAGGTTGTTTCTGTGATGGAGGTACTGATTATGATCCCTGTGCTCAGAGCGAGAGGGAGAGAAGTGGAGGGCATGGGGTGCCTAGAAAGGACATGGAGCATCGTAAAGAAGAGGAGAAGGAAGAGGAGGATGGTGGCAGTTATGTAGCACTTTTAAGTTTTGCAAAGCCCTTTATAATGTCTCACTTGATCCTCATAACAACCCTTGGAGGTGGGTGCTATTATTATCCCCATTTTACAGGTGAAAAAACTGAAGCAAATAGCCATTCAGTGACTTGCCCAAGGTCATACAGCTAGTGAGTGTCTGAGGCAGAGTTTGAACTCTGTTCTTCCTGACTCCAGACTCAGCGCTCTGGCCAATGTGCTGCCCAGAATAACAGGAAAACAGCTGGAGAGCAGCATGGTACATCTGTACTGAGCCAGACATACAGAACCCTCCTAAGAGAAGCAGATCGGTGGCATACTAAATAGGAAGTTGTACTTGGAGTCAGGAGAACTTGAGTTCAAACCCTGCCTCACATACTTCTTGCTGTGCGACCCTGGGCAGGTCAACTAATCTCTGTCTGCCTCAGTTTCCTCATCTGGAAAATGAGGGGGTTGGCCCAAGCATGGCTCCCATGATTACTCGACTACACTTTGAACTAAGAAGTTCATCATATTGGCTTTGTCCATCCATCCATTGACTTATCAAATATTCATTCAGCAACTGCTCTCTGCAATTCACTTTGATAAATACAGTCCAATTTAAAGCCAACGGGACCTGGGAAGGCCGTTGATCCCTACTTTACAGATGAAGAAACTGAGACCCAGAGAGGTAAAATGACTTTCCAGGTTCCAGGTAGTGTCAGAGATGGAATTTGAACCTGGGTCCTCTAACTCAAAATAATTACTCTGTCCACTATCCCATGCCATATCCCTGGACTCCAGGTGCTTACAATCTTGTAGAAATGGCAGTATAGATACCTAATGAGACAGGAATTAGAATACAGAAGAATCATCACAGGAAAATAGAGTGCACAGCCTAAACAGATTAGAGACTCGATCACATCTACCTGAGTAATCCGAGGGTCACCATGGAGAAGGTCATGTTTGAAGTAGGCCTTGAAGGATGGATAAATGTCACCAGAGCCAATTCCTGATAGAAGGTACAGTGTAGACCAAGGTACAGAAGTGGGCGAGTAGACAATGTCCTTAGGAAAAAGTGAGTCCTTCAGGGTGGCCAAACGACATTCTGAGGATTGGGGATATGTCTGGGGAGGGATAAGGACTCAGTTTTTGAATGCCAAGCTGAGGAGTTTGAGCTTTATTCCATAGAACATGGGAAACCATGACTGATATAATCCAACCTGTACATTAATAAAATGGCAGCCTAAAGAGATTGAGTTTTATTTCCTTGGTACTGGGGAGCCATCATAGGTTCTTTAGTCATGGAATGACCCCATCAGAATGTTACAGTAAGAAAATTAATCTGGCAGGAGTCATTAGCTCTGGCTGGTTATGTAGTATGTGCTGTGGCTCACATGTTTCACCTGCAGACCAGCTTACCAGCTTCTCAAATGTCTGCCCTCTTCTACCACCCTCAGGAGCCCTTCAGGGTGTAGAGCTGACCTCAGCAGCAGAAACAATGCCCTACGATGCTATCCTGAGGGAGAACGAGGAAGACGTGTCCTTCCTCCGGTATTTCACTGACAGCAGAAGGATAGGGTGGTGGAGAACTGGCCAGGTTTGGTCAGGGTGACGTAGGCCTCTATATCATGCCATCCTTGTCTCTGCCTCCCAGGGTATGTGGCCTCTCTCACAAAGACCCTTCTGTGGCAGACCCTGAAGAACTGGGAGGCTGGGTTGTACCATGCAAAGAAAAATGGCTTTCAAATCAGAGGACCCAGAGTTCAAACTGGATGACTTCCAAAGGTTACTCTTTGCCTGGCTTTTGGCAAGTCACTTAATTTTCCTGCGCCTCAGTTTCCTCATCTGTAAAATGAGAGGATTGGAGTTAGATGGCCTCTGGTCTACCTTCCAGCTCCCCAGTCTATAAAGAGTTTCTTCCTTGGAAAGCGCCCAGCTTTACTTGCAGTAGGAGTAAACTGCTTTGTTGAAAGAATTTTCCACACGAGGAGATCCCAGTTGGGCTGAAATCAGTTAATGCCCAGGCTGGTTGGTTTCCTTAATTTCCTGCCAGCACAGGCCCAGACCCATCCACCCCAAAATTTACCCATAGACTAATTGTATTTGTTTTGTAACTCGAAGGCCTGTGAGAACTTCCTAACTTTGGTGGTTGTGTTATTGACTTTGACACTTATATGACACCTATATGACCTGGGGCAAGTAATTAAATCTCTCTGAGTCTCAGTTTCCTCATCTGTAAAATGAGAGGATTGGACAAGAACATCTCTTAAGGTCCATTCCAACTCTCCATCTATGATCCCATGATTCACTGACATCAATGAAGGGTAGGAGAGAATTGTAAGAAGGGCCAGACTGATTTTGATTAATTCTCAGGTCTGACTACGTTTCTCTATGGCTCTAGAATGTCTATGGTTCCCCACTGTCTAAAGAAAAAATAAATTCAAGCTCCTTAGCTTTGCATTCAAGGCCTTCATCCTCATGACTTATTGCTCTGTGGTCTCTTTGTGTCTTTTAAACACCTCTTAGATTTAATACGTTTTTCTGGTCAGGGAGATTGGGTCTGAGAGGCCTGAAAGAGTCCAGTCCTATTAATCTCAGATTTGGCTTGGGGTGGTGGAACAAGCACATCTCACTGCTCAACTATAAGTTGGTTCCGTGGGGCTGATGCTCTTGGCATTCAATGGTCACTTAAATTGCTTCCATTTTTTTCTGTTTATAATACTTTGAGTCACAAGAGAAGAGACTAAATGCAAAGCAATGATTATTCTCGTTGCCGTTGGATTTCACCAGTTTCCAAAGTTCCACGCTCATGAAAAGGTTAATCCGTTAGCATTTTTATCTGTTTTCATCTTTCCCTGGTAAATTTCCCATTTAGGATAAATGGCGCCATAACACGGCTCACCTGCTGCCTGTTGGGAGCCCGAGAATGGGATGGTAACATTTGCTCTTGAGGAAGAGCAGGTGAGAGGTTAATTCTAGCCTTAAAATCCCCATCAAACGTAGACGGGAGTCATTAGTCATTAGCAGCATGTTAGCTAAATTCATAAACAGCGGGAGAGACAGATAGCCTCTTGGCAATGACTGTTCAAAATGCCAGCTTCTCCTCGCGTATTTCACAGGCCGCCTCCCCATTTGTAATTATTTGAGTCGTCCTCCTTGTTGTTGTTAATTTCTCACTTAGTATTTCGAGGAAACCGTTTCCAGGCTTTGTTTGTGTGTGACGTTGATGCCTCGTTCTGTGTGTGGGTGGTGGAATGTCCCAGTGCCCATCCGAGGATCGGCATTAGTGGAGGAATCGTCTTGGGAACCGCAGGCTGTGTAGTGGGGGCTGTCCGGTCTGTTTTGTTGGTGGGAGTGCGTAGAACATCTGGCTAACCATCTTTGATGGATATCTCTTCTTTCAAGTTTAATCAAGGTCCTGCTTCAATTAATAAGGGGAGATTAGTTGACTCGTTAACCGGGCAGTTGTAGGCTAGCTGCTGTCGCTCATACCAAGATCACAGGGCCCTCGGTGCAAGGTCACAATGGCTCCATTACCTATGGAATCCAACACTTCAAAGCGTCTTCATGATGGGGACAGTTCTAGGAGGGAGGGAAGCCAGCCGGGCCGCCAGCTCCCTAAACTTGATCCGGTGAAACTGGCCATTGTTTTGGCCCAGGTGTGGAAGACTGGAAGGGGAAATTTCCTGGCATCTGAAGAGCCCCCTTTCAAGTTGCCAGACCCACTGTTTGATGCAATGGATACCCCCGTTTAAGTCACTGATGACATCGCACCCCTTACAAGCATAGCCAGGGACTGGAGAGGGGGCAGTCTGTCAGCTTTGTTATTTCCAATCAATGGTGTATGTGAAAGCACAGAACAGGGACAGGAACTTTTCTGGTATCGGAACTCAAAAGGACTGGCTGATTATTTATAAACAATTATGTATAATCAAATCCATTATTTCTGTGAGTCAGGAACTATTGCATGTTTGACTGTAATCCTAGCATCTGGCATACTGTCAGCACATAGTAGGTGCTTAACAAATGTCTATGGGCTTGATTAATTCATCACATAGCAATGCTTTCTACCAGTGGAATACAGTCCCTCCCTTGCCCCCTTTCCTTTGATTATGACCTGTGATTTTATCAGTGCAAAGAATGTGGAATCAGTGTGGAAGCTGCCTCAGCTGATACCGGTCAGTGATGCCACTGTAACTTAGGACCATTGATTGCGAACTGGGAGGGACCTGAAAGGTCCTGAGGCCCCCCGGCTCCTCAGGGCCTCAAAGGCACCTAATACAACCCCCTTCATCTCGCTGATGAGGAAACAGAGTTTCAGGGTGACTTGCCTGAAGTCATACTCATAATAAATAGTGGAGTATAGGTTTGTTGGGCAGTGGGAAGCACTTCCTACATGCTAAGGCCTCTGAGTTCAAAGAAAAGCAAAAACAGGCCCTGCCCTCCTAGAGCTTACATGATCATGGCCCTGAGGCACTCTGACCCTTCGTCCAGGGCTCTTTTTACTAGACTGTGTTGTTCTCCTTCCGTCCTCGTGGCAGCCAAATGTTGGAAAGGGCAGGGAGAGGAGCTTAGAGACACGTGGTCTTGGGCTTGGAGATCATTCACTACATTAAGAGTTGGAACTCCTCATTCATTTCAACAAATACTTATTAAGGGCCTACTGTGCACCAGGCAATGTGCTGAGTGCTGAGGATTCAGAGATAAGGGAGAAACATGGGAGCTCTTTGTCCAGTGACCAGTGAGTTGGGATGTTATCCGAGCATCAACAACTTCTGCATAACCTAGAGTCTTTGAAAGCTTTGTGAAATACTGAGAAGAGAATTGACTTTGGCCAGGGTCACACAGCAAGATAGGAAGACCCAGTCCTAAAAAAAATCAAATTAAAAAGTAAAAGTCTGACATCGTAATCAGTGTTCCATACCCGTAATCCCACAGCTCTGCAAAGAAACAAGAGGGATGCCTTCTCATATGTCCTGTTTGGGGCCAAGCTTGGTATTGATAATTAGGAAAAATTTTGTTTCTGTTTTGTTAGTGGTCTTTCCATTTTCACTGATGGATTATTAATTGATCAATCGCTTAGCATTTAGTAAGTTTATTAGATGGTCTTTAAGAGTTACAATGGCCGAAAAGGTCCAGAACCCCAGGTCTGACCCAGTGATGAGTCCAAGCTTATCCAGGCAAGCTTCAGACAGTGGGCTCGAAAGTGTCAATGAGTCATAAGGAGATTTCCCCCCCAGAAGCCTCCTCACTGTGCCCAGACACAAGGTCTCCATTGCTTTAGGAAATAGACAAGGGGCTCGTTCCCTCTGAAATTCCCCATCAACAGCAGAGAGAGATGACAGAAACAATTTGTCAGATGAATTGTGTTTGCATGGTACTGGGGACCCAGGAAGATCACTCCCTAGTAGCCCTTCCCTCTCTTGTCGAAGAGTTTTACTCCTAATTCTCTCCATCCGTCTTTCCTTCTATGATGCTGATGCTGATGACAATTTCATCCAAAAGACCCTTAATGCTCCCCTTGCTCAGAACCCAACCGTCATCTGCCTGCTTAGAGGAGGGACACTGCTTCCAATTGTCACATGCATCCAGGAGCGTGTTCTTCACATCTGGGACCTGATTTTTTTTTTTTTTAGTGCAGCCCACATGTCTTGGGTGACCGGTTCATGGGTGGCTTGGGAGTTGAAAGGTGCATGACCTGCAAACCCAGTGCTGGGGACCTGGGTTCAGATCTCACGCCTACCATGTATTACTCTCGTAGTCTTGGGCAAGTAAGTCACTGTACCCCTCTGGGCTCCAGTTTCCTCTTCTGTAAAGTGAGAGTATTGGAGGACATTATTTCTAAGGACTCGCCTATCTCTAGAACTATTATTTTGTATGACATCTTACTACTTTCTGTAACCAGGGATGTTTTTCTAGCATTTTCATTGTGGATGAGATGGCAGAGAGGTACCCTGTGGAAGACAGAAAAGGAGGAGGCATTTTTAGAGTCAGAGGATCCAAGTTCAAAACCCAGCTGTGTGACCTTGGGAGAGTCATTTATCCTTACTCAAACCTTCCTTTCCTCATCTGAGGGCGGGGTGTGACATGATGATAAAGGTCCGGTCTAGCTCTAAATCTGCGATCCCATCACCATTTGATTTCTTTGTGTTTCATGCTCAAATGCCTCTCTAGGGGGACACTGGTGCCTGGGCGTGTGCGTTCAGGGTGGGGGGGAGAAGCAATATTCAAAGAAGGATACTAAGTATATGCTGGTTATATAATGAGGACCTTTGGATACTTGTAGTGATTGAACCCTCTGGGACAGTGCCCAAGAAGGGTCCCCCTTGCAGTAAATACTATCCCATGACAGGTAGTGTTAGAGTAAAGTTCTATTTTATGGATGTCTTAGTCTTATTCTGTTGAAATGAAATTATATGTGGGTATCCATTTGTGACTGCCATTTGAGGCCCTTCCTTACAAAGTACAGAAAGGCTCAACCAGCAGACTGTCTACTAAGTGATAAATTCTTTGCCTTTGGCTACCCATGAAGTAGATAAAACCACAACATGGCGTTCAATCCTTTCCACTTACATCCATCGTCATGGAAGCCAAATAATGGAGAAGGGAGGGAAAGGGGCTAAATATCACCTGCTTTGGCTTTAAGAATACCAGTAACATACATTAAAAGTGGCTACTCCTCTAGCTTAGTTCACCAAAATTGCATTAAAGGGCCGTGATTTAAGGGCCTTTTATCACCTAGGCACTGTGCTAGATGCCAGAGAGATAATGATGAAAAAGAAAGAGACATGGGAGTTCTTTGTCCGGTGGCCTAGGAGTTGGGAGTCTAAACCTGGGGCCCATGAATACCTCTAGGAAACTGAAGACCTTGGATTGGGTTGGGTGGGGGTAAATACAGCTTTATCTTCATTAACCTCTAACTAAAATTTGGCATTTCCTTCAAATATGAATTTTGAGAGTGAAAAAATTGTTCTAAGGAGCCCCTAGACTTTACCAGACTGCCAAAAGATTCTATGGGAGCGTGCGCACGCACACACACACACACACACACGATGATTCCAAGGAGTCCCCAGCCCTCACCAGCCCACCAAAGGATTCCATGACACACGCCCTTATCTTGGAGTATTATAAGGTCATAGGTTAAAAAGAGCTTACCTGGTCAAACTTCCTCAGTTCATAACTAAGACAACTGAGGACCGTGGAGGTCATGAGATAGTAGATTTCAAGCTGGAAAGAACGTTAGTGTCCATCTAGTGTGACATGACTCAGTTTACAAACAAGGTAGAACCTGAGTCCTAGAGAGGTCATTGAATCCTAGGCTCATCATGGGAAGGGGACTTAGGGACCCTGTACGTCTTACTCAGCCTAACTCCCTAAGCTAAGCCAGCACATTCTTTGGTATTTGGGGATTTCAGTAAACAGTGTAGGACAGTGAGGATAGGTTGAAAAACATTGCTGAAGATTAAGAAATGAGAGAGGTCAGAGGCATGTAGGTCATTCGGATGCCTCATTTCCCATATAGCATGAATACATTTTCTGGAAAAGGAAGGTCTTAAGCATCATAAGCACCAAATGAAGCCAGAAGGAACAGTTGGAGCCAATGAAGTGGCCCAGGCTGGCTCAGGTGTAGAGCACTAGACTTGAAGTCAAAGACCTAGGTTCAAATCTTGCTTCAGATACTAAAATTCTGACTCTGGGAAAGTCTGACCTCCCTGGACCTAAGTTTCTTTCTCTGGACTCAGTGGCTTCCAAGGTCTTTCCAAGCTTCTGATCTACGATCCTGTGAGGCAGTATTGTTCAGTGGAGAGAACAGTGGATTTTATTCCCCATGTAACCTTGGACAAATCACTTTACTTCTTTGTGCCTCAGTTTGCAAAATGAGGGGGTTGGTCTCAGTTTCCATTTAAAGTCTCTTCCAGCTCTAAATCTCTATTCAGATAAAAATTAAAATCAGAAAAAAAAAATTGACTGTATTGTCAGGCAGTCAACAGTTGAGTCCTGACGTGGGATTTCCAGATTAGTCGTCTGTCATAACGTTGACTCGTTGGCGCTAAGGACAAAATCCACAACAATTTAGAAAAAAGGTGAGACAAGGTTGTATACAATTCCAATGCCTCCAATCCATTTTAATAAACTCCTGGCTCTAAACATGGGGAATGGAAATAAGTAAAGACATTGACCCCAGTTACCATTGTTTCTTAAAACCAAGTAAAACAATCACCAAACCTGGAAGGCCACAAGAGCCCAAAAACTCCCTTAGCCAGGAAACATTTGATTTCCTTGCTGAATGAAAGGACATGGCAGTCACAATAGAGGCTCATAGGCAAAACATTTCAGAGAAGAATGACAGAAGACTCTGAGTAACATTGCTTCATATGATGACCAAAAGCCGTTGATGGGAAAACAAGCCTGCAAGAAAGATTGGATCAAGACCCAGCTAAGTCAGATCATCCTGAAGGCATTTAAAGATGAAATGTGCATGAGAATAATCAGCATATGAAATAGAATCTTTCCAACATTTCCTTTTTGATGTGTATATGCTGGACAATCATGAAGCCGCCACCTTGGGACTCCTGCACCTCAGTGACCAGAGAACTATAGGAGGAGAGAGTGACCAGAGAACTACAGTGAGGAGAGAAGATTGGCCAGACCTGACCAAATAGAAACCTGTGCCCTGAGGCAAACACAAATAGGTCAGTCTTTGAGAAGGGCTAGGAGTCTAGATCTGCTAGAATATAGAGTAGGACATAAAGGGAAACAGTACCAGAAAGAGAGAGTGGAGCCGATTAGGTGAAATTAGGGAGTTTCCATTTTATCCTAGAGGCAATAGGAAGCTATCAAAGATTTTTAAGCAGGAGAGGGACATGAACTAGCTTGTGGGTTAAGAAGATTGTTTTGCAGCTCTGTTAAAGATGAATTCTAGAAGGAGGACTAGAGGCCAGGAAATAAATGTGGATGCTGGTACCGTAATTTATCTAAAGGATATTGGACTTGAATTAGGGTAGTAGTAGTGTGCACAGAGACGAGGAGGTGGGTGTAAGAGATATAATGATAATGATAATCATTAATAAATTAATAAATCATTATTAAATTAATCAATAATAAATAAGACAAGAGGAAAATTTTAAGTAATAAAGATTTAACATGATGGTTTACTTAAAAAATCTTAGGGGAGTCGCAAAAAAAAATTAGGAATAACAACTTCAATAATAGAGCAGGATACCAAATAATCCTCAAAAAAATAAATCAGCATTTCTACTTAACAATAACAGAATCCAGAAGGGAACAAAGGAAAGAAATGACCTATTCAAAGGAACTACAAAATGAGTAAAATATCTTGGAGTCCATCTACCAAAGGACACTCAACACCCATGCAAAGATAATTACAAAATGTTCCCTTCAAAGGTCAGTTATAACCTAACCACCACCCAGACACCCACAGCAGCACCTACAGAGGGGTGGCAAAGGGAACCTCCCCCCCTTCCCCAGGCCAGATCGCTTTATGACTTGCGTAGGCATCCCTCAGAGAGAAGACTCCATCCCTCTTGTCAGTACTGTGTACATGCATCCATACCTCTCCTCTTTTCCTTTTGGGTAGGATGGAGTGAGTCTCACAGGGAAAGTAAATCTGAAATGTTTTAGGAAAACCTAATCATGTTATCATCTTTCCTTGCCAACCCCATTCTCCTTCCAAACTCTCATATTTCTATTGAAGGCACCCTCATCCTTCTCAGGTTTAGAACCTCAATTCATGCTCAACTCCCTACTCTCAGAAGGGGGGCCCACACAATAGGGCAGTGCTGGTACTATCTGATTGGATTTAATATGCCCTTAAAAAATACCAAGAAACTGCTGGCTGCATTGTGACCCTCTTTATGTATCCTTTGTATGTGAAAATGTTTGTTTGTTGAGTTCACCATAAAAGAAGAGTTTTTTTTTTAAATAAGTAGGAGCTAAATTTATTTTTTAATTTTTTTAAATAAATAGAAAGGAGCTAAAGAGATTTGCCCATGATCATTCTGCAGCAGAGTCAGATGTGGTCTCTTGCCCCTTGTTGTGGCATTCTTTCATCTTCAGCTCCCTGAGTCTCACTGTGTCAGACTTTCCTGTGTAAGGCTGGAAGACAACGTAGAGTACATTGATTTAGCAGCAATTCTTTTTGTGTCCTGGTTCATTAGTGTTTAAACTTTGCGTCTTGAAATGGCTCCTTCTCATGTAAAACCTGATGTGGGAAAAGAGTTTGAGAAATTGGGAAAAAATCATTTTAATTGTGCCAGGGAGTTTCCAAATTAAAGAGGTCCTGGGTAGAGTGAGAGACTTTTTGCAAAGTGAATGATCCTCCCCTAATTTATATTTGTGTGTGTGTGTATGTGTTTTGCAAATTTTTTTGCTTTGGTACAATGTATCCCTGGACACACTGTTTTTTAAAAGAGCTTATTGGGAAACTCTAAAGAAACAAATCATTTTAACGTCTGTCGGCACTCTGATGTGAACAAGGGGTTTGTCCTGTAGCCCCCCCCCACTTCCCCCCACCCCAGGTCAGCAGCTGTTCACGATTGCCACTTTGGTTTCTAAAAGATCTTCTTTTCTCCGCCTCTTCATATAAGAAACCTTATTGTGTTCCCACTTGTATGAGATCCTTGTATTTTAAGGCTGATTCCAGGTGTCTTTTGCAAGAGGCAGGCAAAGACTTCTCCAAAGGCAAACTTCATAAAGCAAGGGAATGTGCACTAGCAAAGAGACCAAGTGGGGTTCTCTTTTTAAAATTGCATTCTCTATTAGAAGACGACGAGGTGCTAAGTAATCTGGGCAGATACTGGGGCTTTTGCAGATGACGTCTTTGTGATTTACTGTTGACTCAAGACAGGTGCACTGGCTGGTTCTATGGGGGAAGAGCATGCCCAGGCCTTCTAGCCTCCAGCTGACACACCCGGTTACTACTCCCATGAGTTTTGCTTAATGTGGTGGATTAATTTGTACCCCTTCCAGCTCATCCAACTCAGAATCAACCCAATTGGGACCAATGCTTGGATTTCCAATGGTGAAATCAACTTCCTTCAGTTTTATCAAGGCCTTCCCAGCCTTGTTCCCCAACTGTGCCCTGCACAGAAGTCTTGTCTCCATCCCTCCCTCCCCACCAAATATCTAGTCAGGGACCCCTTGGCATCCCAGGCCCCACATAGGGGGTGAGTATTGGGGTATTGGGATTGGTCTCCTCATCTATAACCCCTTCATTAATCTCTTTCACAATCCTTTGCATTGGGTGGAGAAGGGAAGGGAATGAAGGGAATGTACCAATTTCCTTCACATCAGCAGGATGATAGTGCCCATGTTGGAAGGCACCGCAGAGGCCATCTAATGCAGCCTCCTCATCTTACAGAGAAGGAAACTGAGGCCCAAGGTAGGGAGCTCACCGGCCCCTTCCACTCCCTTCCATCATGTTCTGTTCCTCCCCGATCTTTGATAACCCTCCCTGACTTCTGTGCTGTCCCCCTCTGCTCTCCTAATGACAAATCATCTTCTTCAGCCTCCAAGGATCTCCCCTGGAGTCCCATACTGGCACCTCTCTGTGAGCACCACTGGCAAGAAGAGGAAAGTGCCAACAATCCTGGCCCCTGCTATGTCATTAGAGATGGGGATTGGAGGAGGTTTCCTTCCATTGAACACACACCCATCACCAAGGACCAAAGTGGGGTCAGGGCTTTGAGCAGCACTCTGGGCTTCCTTTCACTTGGAGATATTGTGATATCCTTGGCTGGAAACAATGAACTTTGTTTTTCCAAGACACAAATCTGCCTGAGGTCTGAATGGTTCAAGAACCATCTTGAAACTTGAAATCAGACATTTATTTGCTTTTGTTCTGGGAAATTCACTTTCTGAACAAACTGACTCCGGAAGTGGTTGGATGAAGAGTTTCATGACCTGCAGCTGATTTGGATTTCTCTGAAATACCTGGAGGTGCCGTTCTGTTGGAAGGATCCGTTTGAGCTACTTGGGGGCTAGGGGGAGAAGGGGAGAGGTGATTGCTCTCCAAGAAAAGCATGGGTAATTGTCTCTGTGAATCCTTTTTGGAAGTCTCAGGGACTCCCCCTTCATCCCTACCTTGCCTCTCCTACCCTCCCACCCCTTGGTTGAGGCACACCCAAAACTCAAGCAGTCTGACAAAGCTGATAGAAACACTTGTGGAACGAAAGAGGAAAGAGGAGAATCGTTGTGTCGGCCTTATCTGTCATGTGCTTGGTCAGTGAGAATTTCAAGGGCTTTCAGTGTGGCCCTAGGAGCACTGGGTGCCATGAAGGGTGATGGCCTTGGAATCATAGAAGCCTGGATTCAAATCCCACCTTGTATACTTACTAGTGAACTCCTGAGCCTCGGTTTCTCCTTTTATTCCCCGTCTCTGACACACACTTACTTTGTGACCCTTCATGTCTCGCTGCCTTAGACAACCGTCCAAGTCTCTGAGTCACAGTGGAGGCACCAATCTGCATTGATAGAGGGGGGATTCCTCAGCGAGAGACCTCTCTGTCAATGAGGTCACAGGCCTAGTCCCAAAGAAAGACAAGATGACTTCTCAAAGTGGAGAAATGAGGCACTGTGTGTATGTAAAGTGCTTTGCCAAGCTCAAAGCGCTTTAGAAATGTTGACTGTCGGGGCAGCTAGATGGCATAGTGGATAGAGCACTGGCCCTGGAGTCGGGAGGACCTGAGTTCAAATCCGGCCTCAGACACTTGACACTTACTAGCTGTGTGACCCCGGGCAAGTCACTTAACCCCACTGCCTAGCCAAAAAAAAAAAGAAAGAAAGAAAGAAATGTTGACTGACTTATTTCATAACTCATCTTCTGCAGATGAGCATAAACAGTAAAAATGGCCTGAGAGGAAGTTACTGTCCTCCTTTGATTGTTTTATGTTTTGTGGTCCACAGACTGGGGCTCCCATGGATAAATAACTACCTTTTTTTTAAAAAAAATCAAATAAAACTATTGGGATGTCAGCTCGTTGAATGTAGGTTCACTGGAAGTATCTTAGGAGAAGCCCAATCAGCAGATGGCTCAAGAAGGAGTGAACCTCCTGTTATCAAGAATATTCACGGCAGCATTTGTTGCTATTCTGAACAGTGCTGCTTCTCACACCCTTCTCCGAACCCTCCATTCCAAGGAAAGGAGTTAATGACTATCTCCATTTCCCCTGGAATGGTGTCCGTGCAGGCCTTTATCAATTTCAATGCCTCTCCAATATCTCTGTGTTACTCAGGACAAAGATAGAAGTAGGGACTTGACCCAGAGGCGCTTTCCTCCAACGTAAAGACCAGCTTCCTCCTCCTGACCCCATGAGGAAATGTTCCTAGACATCGAGAATCTCCGTACAAACACGGCCCATCGCTTCAGCCGCATGGATTTGAATATCTGTAGGGACGGAGAAAATAGATGTCCTGCACCCCACCCCCACTCTTCCAGGGATGGCCATCAACAAGGACATGGGCCTGCAACAGTCCATCAAAACCTGCCAGGGCTAATGATGGGCTGGGCTGATAATCGGGGGCGAGTTAATTGTAAGGTTCGATATGGCATCTTGTCAGCCGAGATAAGTTGTCACGTTTTCCACTTGAGCTGAAACTAAATGATTGTAAAGTAAGTTATGAGTGTCCTTGGGCCTGTCTGCCGGAATGATGGCTAAGAATACATTGCTGGCCCATCAGTCTCTAGCAGGCTGTTTGATATTTATGCGAACGGAATGTTATTTTATTCTGCCTCCAGTCATGCTTGTCATCTTCCCGAGTGAAAAGTGAAACGGCTTCTGGAGCTCATGCTTCAAGGATTGAAGCTCAGAGAGGCTGCAGATTGTTATTATTATTGCTGGGATTATATATTTTTTGGGGTGTGCGTTGAACATTGATGCCCGATTGGGAAGAACTAATGGCTGACATTGAACACGCGGGACGGTGGCAGAGCAGACACATCGCACGGTGCCGCCGCCTCCGTCGGAGTCGGTTGAGATGTGGAGTAATGAGGCGCTGGCTTTTTTTAATTCGGCATGCCTTCTTTTCCTCCCCCCCTCCTTTCCCCCCCTTCTTCCATATTTAACTCTGTTGGCAGTGGCCATTCATTTCTGTGCCCTGTAATTGATACAAAATAAAATGCATTATTTGTATTCACTCCAGAGGATGAAATTGCATCCAGTGGGCTGGAGCTGGAAGTCATTTACAGTTTCCTGAACCTGGGGCTTTCAGGGGCCCTCTCTCTTTTCAATTTGAGGAATACCTTGTCAGGCAAGAAGACTATTCAGAAATGGAAATGCACAGCTTGGAAGCCTCATACACTTGGGTGGCTCGTATTTTAAACCCAGAGAATGTTAAACAACTTCTCTCTTAAGAGGGTGGTCTCCAAAACTAGGCTCTAAGGGTATTAATAACACTTGCAAGTGAACACAGCATTCTGTTAACCAGAAATATGGGACTCATCTGTAAGCAGAAAGAGGTGGGGATAGATAACTGGGATGACATGCTCTCCAGTGTCCTTTAGAATTTAGAATTCCA
>NW_020952679.1:3367888-3383208 GCF_900497805.2 Vombatus ursinus
AAAAAAAAAATCCATTGTGAAAATTGATTTGGAGATCAGCCTTGATAAAAGCTCTCATTCAGTCCTTGCAGCACTGCATGGCTGTCCTGGGAAGGGCTGATTATTTGGATGCCCGGGCAGGAGCGGCACCGTCAGACTTGGAGGTGTGCGGAGATTAACGGGGACCCTGCCAACCATTTGTCACGCAAATAACGGTGCCACGGACTGAAATACAATTAATCATTTTTTTCCCCTGAATTGAAACCTTTTATCAGGTGTGTCAGTTTCATTATTCAATAAGCGATTAGTAACAGCCATTGTCATTTGGTACTTAACAACTCAGATCTTCCACCTGGGCCAGGCATCACATGTGAAAAGAAGTTTCAATACCCATCTGTCCCAATGAAAGCCAGCTGAACTTGCTGGGCCCTGGGTGAACAGCTGCTGGGAGATGAAAGATGAGAAGGCCCAGACCAGAGCTGGGCTTTTGACTCTCTGGTTCCCTTGGGGTATCTGTGCATCTCACCTGACAGTCAGGGAGTAATAGAAGAATGGGATTGTGTAAAGGGTCCTCTCTCGCTTGAAGCATCCTGAGGTGGCGGGAAACAGATAGCGAGAGGCTCTGGGTTCAAATGTCACCTTTGACACTTTGGTGAAGTCACTTAACTTCTCTCTGCCTCAGTTCCTCCAATTGTAATAACAATTGGGATGGTAACAGCCTGCCAGGGTTGTTGTGAGTATCACATGAGACCATATTTGTACAGTGCTTAGTACGTAGTAGGTGCTTAATACATACATTCCTGTTCCCTTCCTTCCGACTTAGCAACATCCCAAGGGCTCTATCACCCTCTGTACCATAGTACTATGGTCTTCAGAGAGGGGATGTAAAGGAAGGGTTGTTAACCAAATAAAATGATCATGACAGTGTCAAAAATGTTTTTTTTAAAGGAAATACATGTGAAGTTTCGTTTTTTCATTTATTGAAAGAAACGTATCTCCATTTTAGCATGCTGCTATTTCGAATGTCAATGAGCTTTCAGATAGTTTTCAACCAGAGACCACTATCTTCTTATTCATTCTCAGTATGTCTGACAGTTCCTAACACAATGGTATGTGTAATAGTAATAGCAGTTAAATGAAAAGAGCAATGAGTGAATGGATGGGTGGGTGAGTAGGTTAAGAACTTCTCATTTCTATCACATTGCACTAGAGATGCTAATCTACCCATCCTTGACTATCCTAAATGTGAACTTTATGGACATTTCTCTGCAGCTTCATCCTTTCTAGAAGTACTCATCCCCTTGCCCCCAACATGACAGTTGGAGATATATAGGTGCTGTAAAACCTACTCTGTATTTTGATATGTCCTTTGTAATCCCATTTTTTAGATCCTATATTCTAATTTTTCATTTCCATTTATATAACTAAGCAGAGGTTTGGTAACTGAAATATCTTTTTTTTTAAAAAACCTTGGAGTCAGAGAACCATAGAGTTGGAGTTGGAAGTGACTTGAGAAGCCACCTAGCCAACCCTCTCATTTTATAGAGCAGGAAACTAGAGCCTAGGGAGGGATCCTAGAATCCTGGTCGTAAGCATCAGAGGTGAGATTGGAACCCAGAGTCCCCAGACTCTAAAGCTACTACTCTTTTTACTCTACCAAGGTGGTGCTTCTTCTACCGTGGACTTGTCCCAAGTCTTGGTGAGAGCTTGCCTATTTCTGCCCCCTTGGGATCCCACAGTGATGGCTCCACATGAGCTAGTCTTTCTTAATATGTGAAACCCCATTGCAGCTGCCAGAGGACAAGTTGACTTAGTGTTTTCATAGCCATTGGCCAAAATCTTTTTTCAAAAAGATCTCCTCAAATGTGGTCAACTTTTTTTCAGCTTCTTGTTCAGTCTCTAATGCCCTCCACATGTCATGGAAATAGAAATCCCTTCTAACCTTAAGAAACAGAGCCTGAAGAGGCTATCCCAGCTCATGTTGAATGTGCTAATATTGCCATTTTAAATCTACTAATACTGGCCCCACTCTATCCCTCTCTCCTCCTTTCTGCTTCCACCAAAGCCCAGTTGAGGTGCTGCCTCCTATCCCAGCTATTCCCCATAACTCCAGAGCTTTATATTCTTACCCTCTTGAAATTGTGTCAGATTTTCTTATTTGTTCAGGCATGTGTTGTTTGCTCCTAATAAAATGTAAACTCCTTGAGATCAGACTGTTTCATTGTTGTTTTTTTTTTCTTTTCCTCCCCTAAGCTTAGCAGAGTTTTGTATACATTTGGTGCTTAATAAAAGGTTGCTGGATTGAATTGAAGGCCATCACTATCATTTCTTCTCTGATCTGAATTTGGTCTCATGCCTCATTTCCCCCATTTTCAACTTGCCAAATGCACTAAAAATGGTATGAACCCATCTTATTTTGCTTTTCAAGTTCTACCACTCAAGGAACTCTTTAAATGGGCCTTTATGAAACAAACTTAATTTGTTGCTGATTTTTATGTAAAGATTCCACAGATCATGTCACAGCAGAGAAAGAATGTGGCCCCAAATAAAACATCTCACTAACACTTGGTGGTTTATCCTCTCTCCACCACAGTCATGGGAGACAGGGAAAACAAGTGTCATTATTCTTGAATTACAGATGTGGAAACTGAGGCTTAAGGACTCTCTTCTCCCATGAGAACAATGCTATAATTAGAGACTGGTCAATGACCAAGTATCTCTAAATCAAGGAGGCAACTTGAACGAGTGCTGAGCTGGTCCTGCCAAAACGAACAGGCTTCAAGGCTGGGCTACATCTGTCTGGGCGAGGGAAGGTTCAACCATGGCGATCCAAACAAGAGACAGTGTGGCATTGTTGAGAGAACTGGCCTCCAAGTTAGGGAGACCTGAATTCAAGTCATGGCACAGACATGTAGGACCTATTTGATCCTGGGCTTATCACTTCAATTCTCAGTCCCCAATAAATTACAGAGAAGGTGCCAAGTGCCATTGATGGAGTTTCTATGAGGAGTTCTCTGTACATGATAAAGTAACAAGCCCAGCCCCAGTCCTTGTACCTATGGCAACAAAACATATATCATCATACGTGTGTGTTGTGTATACATGTATGTGTATGTGTCCATATATCAGTATATTTATACATATAGAGATAAATATATGTTTGCATGTATTATATATATTAAAGTTCTTATGAAACAAAAAATTATAATAATTACCAACCATCAAACTCCTGTCTCAAATGATTACCACATCATCTTTCCCCATGTTTAAGCAACTTCTTTTTCCTTTAACATTGGGTGGCCCCCTCCCCCACTCTTTAATCATCTGACATAGCCATGGAGGCCAATGAGTACAATTCAACACTTGAAACTCAGTGACTCCAATGGATCTTTGTTCTTCTCCATGTGAGATTCCCTCCAACAAAGTAATCCCCGGCCCGTCCAAGCCTACCCATCTTGTGTAACTCTCACGTCCAGTTGGCCACTGGGGGTGTACCCAGTGTGTCATTTTCTCCTTGTATTATGAGAGTTGGTGCTCTCCAGAGGTTTATGCCTCATTCTCCACCATCTTTCTCAGTCACGCATTTTTTCAGCGACATCCTCCACGCCACCTCCTCTTCATAATTCCTCGTTCACAGTTTGTTACAGCCTGCTAAATGCACCACAGGCTTCCCCTTTATACATTGGACCATTCACTTCTTCAGAGGCCAGCGTGTTCCATTATTCATAGGCATTCAACACCAAGAGAAGAATATTGCCATGGGAAAAAAAGATAGACTCTTGGTTCAGGGAGAAACTTGGGGTCACTAAAGGCACTTTGTAACTTCCCAAAGGCCATTCAGCCCACTCTCCTCCTCCTGCCGAGTTCTAGGCCCAGCTCATTGGCACATAGTAGGCATTTAATACTAATAATTTATTTAATTTAATTTAATTTAATAATTTATTTAATTTAATACTAATAATTTAATCTGTTTGATGGCAAAGATATGTCCTCTCAATGTTGTGGGCTAAATGCCCGACTCCCTTTGCATTTCTCACATTTTAAGAATTTCCCTTCATTCTGATGCTGTGCTCGGTTAATACTTGGATTGAATGAATTGGAAACTGCGAGATGAAAATCCTCTTACCCTGGTCACCTTCAACTATTTAGATTCCAGAAAATTTAAAAAGTTGATGCATGCAGTGGGAACAAACTCCTGAGAGAAGAAACGCCTCGTTTCATCGTCCTGGGCCTTTTTCCTTGACTAGCATTGCCCGTGCTGTCTCCAGAATGTAGCCGTGGTGGGTTTAAAGGAAGATAAGAAATATGGAACAATACGTCCTTGGTAGCGGATTTCAATGCTCCTTGTTTATCAGCCTATAACGGGCAAGATTACAGACTCCCCACTCCACAGAGGAAACTGATGGTCCAAAACCAGGATCAATCCTTCACCCCAGGAAAGGAGCACTCGTCTATGGAACGAGAGAGTGAGGCACCATTTCTTCTTCAGAGCAAGGCAGCCTGGTGTGCTAAGTAGCAGCAGTGGAGATTGCATGAGGAGAGCCACACGGACGCCACCCCAGCTTTTGCCCTTGGGGCGACATCGATACACTGCACACCCCTTCCTTGGTGCCTACTTCCTTTTCTGTTGTTGAATGTGATTTCTTTTTCCTTCCTTAAGAAAACATCTGTTTGCTCTGAGGGTCTCATCTCAAGAGCACATCCTGCCAGAGCCTTCCCTGGTTCCCCTAGGTGTTAGTGGCCCCATTCACTTTGTATTAATTTTGGGTTTTGTTTGGGTTTTTTTGGTTAGGCCATGGGGTTAAGTGACTTGCTCAGGGTCACACAGCTAGTAAGCATTATGTGTCTGAGGCCGCATTTGAACTCAGGTCCTCCTGAATCCAGCGCCAGTGCTCTAACCACTGCACTACCTAGCTGCCCTGTATATTAATTTTGCATACGATCTTTATTTCCTCATCTCGTCCTCGTAGACAGTAAACTTCCTGAGGGTAGGGACTCACATATGGTGCTGACATGTATATGACAGGTGTTTAATAAATGCTTCTGGATTGATTGACCTTCATTTGAAACCACCATGAATTAAATGTCTGGTCTCACCATAGGGAGGAGAAGAGAGTGTGATTCCAATGTTGAAGTTGGAACCAATAACAACCAAATCATTTTTTTAAAAGCCTTGTTTACTAACGTTTCCTAAGGTTCCGGCCACTGTGCTCAAACATCATGTCCCCCACGTAGTGCTGCTGGCCTCCTCCGGGGCCACATCCAGGTGTGAAGGCACTTGGTTGTTTGCATGGTAGTATGGTCACCCCTCGAGGGGACAGAAGGTGTTTTTACTCCCATCTCTGTGTCCCCAGAACTTAGCACATTGTCGGTCTCTGGCACCCATTAGGTCCTTAATAAATGCCCATTGATTGATTGGAGGTGACCCTGGGCTCTCAGAGGCTACGTTTAGACAGGTGCAGGTCAGACTTGGAGCAAGTCCACGTCAAAGGACCAGACTGGCGAGGTTGAAATATGTTCAGTGCAGGGTTCACTGCCCTGGGATGGAATGCGTTTGGCCACTGCAACTCATCAAGGAGATATGTCCCCCAAGGCATGGGCTGTCTGCCATCTACTCTAGCAGAGGGAGAACCATGCCAATGTGATAGAGGGTCCTGTAAGGCTCTTAGTGAAGTAAGACGACTGTAAGGCATGACTTTGGTCCAGGGGAAAGGGCAGCAACACTACCATGCAAGGACTGGGTTCAAACCCCATCTCTTGTACTTTCTACCTCTGTAACCTCGGGCAAGTTCCCCCACTGTGCCTCAGTTCTCTCATCTGTCAAATAGGGGAGTAGACAGCCTCAATGTCCTTAGAGGTGCCTTCCAGCTCTGGCAGTATGATCCTCTGAGCAGCAAACTGCAAGTGAATGTGAATTTCTCTTCTGGCACAAACAGAAGAGTCCCGGGAGAGTCAGTGCCCAGGAGAGGACGTTCCAAGAATCAGAGGTGTCCAGCCCCACCATTCGCAAATGAAGAGCCCGGGGCTCTGAGGAGGAAGGCCACACAGAATCAGTCTCAAATTCAGAGGGAGCTCAGAAGCCTTCAAATCCTACCTCCCTCATCTTACACTTGAAGAAACTGAGGCTCATAGGATGGAAGGGACTTTTCCAAGCCCACACAGATCAGAGATCTAGAATTCAAAGGAACCTCGAGTCTGACCCTTCTCATTTTACAGATGAAGAAGCTGGGCCTCTGCGGAGGGAAGGGATTTGGCCACAGTCACGCACATTGTGAGGGTGGCCATGGTTTTCACCCAGAACCAATGTGCTTCCCACTCTACCGTTAACGTCTAGGGACTTTCTGCCTCTACAAAGTTTGTATTTCCAGCCTCAACAGAAAACCTGCTCTTGATTAAGAGTTGATACCAAGCCAGTCCCACAGAAGACACAGGAGCCCAAAAGATGGACCGTGGACCTTGACTGTGGCAATCCTATTTCTAATGCTCCCTTTCTTATGAAACGGGCCGCATTGGTGTTGAGACACTCAGAGTAGAACCCTTACTGCCCACTCGCCCTGAACTCAACCAAAGTGACCAATTAGATCTGAATCATTTAGAAAGGAAAGGAAACAATAATTTACATGTAATCATTTTGTTGTCATCATGCAGAGGGGTGGTAACTGGTAAGAAGCTTCCAAGGTTAGTGTAACCTTGTTTAATCAGGCCCAGTGGTGACCAAAAGGTGCAAAATCTCCATCACATCATGAATCCTGGCCAGAAACCTGCTACACGCGGCAGGAAAAGTGCCTCTGATGGCAAGGAGAAGTCAGGAACTTGCCTTTCTTCTCTTTATTGGGTTTTCCTTAATTCATTCACTCACCAGGCACTCAATAGCGCCTACTATGTGCCAGAAACTGCCCAAAGTGGATATGGCAACAAACCAAACCTTGCTTGCCTTCATTCAAGACTGTGGCACACCAGTAGGTGAATGCAAACCATGCAGAAGACAATTTATGGGGCAAGGGAGATTCTCCCCAAATGGCAACACCCAAATGGACTCCTAGTAGGAAGCAGCACTCCGTCTGAGCTTTGAAAGGAGCTAACATTCTCTGAGCTAGGCATGGGGAATGGCCTGGCTGAAGACACAAAGACAGGAGATGGGATTTCGGGTCTGGATCCAGCAAGGAGGCCATTTGGACTGGAACATGAAGGGCGTGGAGAGTGATGTATAATAAGCCTGGAGATGTGGCTAGAGCCAGGAGGTAAGAGACTTTTAAAAGACAGACAGAGAAGTTTGAAGTTTATTCTAGGGACAATCATTATGTTTCTTTCCTTGATTTTGAAAAGGCAATAATGCCTTGCAGATGACTTCCTGGTTTTTTTCTGTCCATGAAATGGGTGGGATGGCAGGTCTCTGCCACCTTCTGCTACGGACCTACTATGTGCAAACTGCAAGGTAACAAAGACCTGGCTGCTAAGTTCCTTGTCGGGAACTGGGAGCCTTTGAGGCATGCAGAGAATGTGTGTCATATTATAACAGATATCTTAGTAAATCTTTCCTGATTCAAATGGTCACAAGTCAAGGAAGTATGATTGAGAGATGATGTTGACAGTGTCTCATTTACCCAGCTCTCTCTGCACCGGCTTGTGGAAGCTAACCTACAGAGACTGGGAGATCAAATGCTTCACTAAGGAGGTTTGTTTTCCAGTGTTGAAGCTGGTGGTCCAGTGATCACAGCCAAGCAATTATGGCCCTGTTAGATAGCATGAGGAGTAGTCATTAAATAATTATACCTTGGATTAGCTGCTTTAACTGGTCGTTGCCTTTGAAATATGATAGTACAATTGGAAGCTTTTATTAAAAGACAATTTTTTTCAGGGTTGTTGAAAAAGATTTTTTTACGTGTAAAAGACCTGTAATTTTCTGCTGAGGCAGATGACAAACTGGGGAGGGGGGGAGGTCTGGGAGGTGGGCAGTAAGGGAAAGAAAAATGTTTCCAATTAACATTTATTTCTGTCTCAGGAAGATGGAGACAGGTAGGGGACTCTGGCAGCACATAGGCTGGTCTGCCATTTGGCCTTGTCTGTATTTAGGCCAATAAGAGAGCCAGGCTTGGCCAGAAACAAGCCCAAATGGGCCATCAGAAGCATGAGCACGCGCGTTCTCCTGACTTGATCTTGACTGGGGATTTGTGTGGGGTTGTTACTTTTTTTTTCTTGTGCAGATATTTTTTTCCCATTTTGAATAAGACATCAGTACTTAACTGTACCTTTGAGGAAGTCAAAAAATCATAGGTATGAAGCTGAATGTGAAACCATCTGGTCCAACTCCCTTATTTTACAAGTGAGGAAACTGAGGTCCAGTGACGTTCATAGGCTCTTGGTTCTATAGCTGAAAGGGATATTAGAAGTCATCTGCTCCCGCTACCATAGATATGAAGTGACTTGTCCAAGGTCCACACAAGTGGTGAATGGCCAAGCTTGGATTTGAATTTATGGCCTATCGCTCCAAGCTCTGCCCTCTTTCCGCTGGTCATGTGGAAATGCGTAACATTGATATTGCAGTATAATGCATTTCGACAAAGCTTATCTGATCCTAATAGTTACTTACAAAGGAAACATGAGTGATGGATTACAAATATGATAAGTCATGTGACCAGATGTACTGTGTTGTGGAAAGCCACCTGTGATCTGACCTTTCCTGGGAATTTAACTAAAAAAGCAAATTATAGATTCAAAAGAGGCATTAGAGGTCAGGATGAGTAAGCCAGGATGGCTTTGGGGAAATTGAATTTAAAATCACTTCATTGAAATAGATCAGAGATCATTCTAAACCAAGACCTCATTTTACAGATGAGGAAACTGAGGTGTAAAAAACTAAAGTGGCTCCCCCAGTATCATGCATTGTGTTAGGGGCGGAACTCAGGCCCAGAGTTAAGACCCACATTTGCTATTTCCCCTCTTGTGTCCTTTTTCCTTTACCACCAATGAATTCTTCATAACCTTCAGATGTGTGACCCTCTGAGGTTCTTTGAAATTGTTCTCTCCTTTACCATATGTGCTAAGAGGGGAGCCCAGAGCAGAGGCCAAGGAGCCCTGCCACAGACAGAGGCCTGGTGCTGACTAGGTCTCTGACTCCTTTCCATGGAGGAATTCCATTTGTTTTCCTCTAGCCCCCAGTGAAAAGAGCTATAGATGGACACATGTTTGTGGAGGTCTGTAGTTGTACCATATAGGGGAAGAAAACTGAATTTCAAGTCCAACACAAATATCTTTCTGCTTGAGTGTCTTTTAATCCCGCGTTGTTGATTATATCAGCAGTAGACGTGGTGTTCCATTAAAATACTCACTTAGTATAAGGATAGAGCTGAGCTTTTTATCTACACCTCAGTGGGTTGTCCAAGCCAAAAGAAAAGTCACCTCTCAAACCCAATTGGCATTCCAGGTTTCATGGTGTACCCTGGACTTCTGTCTTCATTTTCTAAGTTCCTTGTTGTCTCAAGCTAATGGTATTTCCTGTGTCTACCTATAGTAGCCCACAATGATGGTCCCCATGGCGATTTTTAAATCTCATTTATGAGGTCTGCTGAAGCTGCCATCATGGAAACCTTATTTGCTGTCACATTAACCAGGGTAGCTTGTTGGCAATTGAATTAAAGTAGCATCACTAAGGTTAGTTAGCTAATCCAGCTTCGGTTCTATGCCCCATTATCTGTCGAGTTCCTTGGCCAGGTGAGCACCACAGATCTACAGAGTTGGGGTATCTTCTTGCATTGTAAGAAATGGTGAATATCCAGAATTCAGAAAACCCTAGAAAGACATGTATGAACTGATAAAGAGTGAAGAACCAGGAAAACACCCTACACAATGACCACAGTAATTGTGGAGTAAATAGCATTGAAAGATATTGAAAAACAAACTAGCACCGAAAGACATAATTACAGAAATATTTGTAGCAGTATTGCGGGAGGGGCGTTGCAAAAAAATGGAAATTTAGTGGGTACATATCAACCGGAGAACAGATTAACCAATTGTAGTATACAAATGTGATGAAATACCATCGCATTTTAAGAAATGACAAACATAAGATATAAATATCCCGAGAAGCTTGGGAACATAGCAGAGTAATCAAGAGAACGGTTCATGCAATGGCTACAATTATAGGATATAAATGAAAACAACATTGAGTAACTTAAGTACTCCAACCAACCCAGTGATTAGAAGTGACTTCAGTAGCCTGTGGTGAGACATTTTCCCCTGCTTTCAACAGAAAGGTAGTAGATTCTAGGTGTGAGATGAGAAAATGTCAAACATGACCACTGTCATGCCACTGTGTCCATTTGGCTTGTACATCTTTGTTACAAGGTGGGGGCTGTGAGGGAACGACCTGTTGGGAAGTAAAAGCAATATGACCAGAAACTCAATTAAAAAGATAATGGTCTAAGATGCTGATGGAATAACATGAAAGAGACACTAGTCCCACTGGAAATTGATACAACGAAGTGATTTTGCTTTCTGAACACATGCCCTATATTTGCTTGGCCTCAGGTTTTTTTTTTTTTTTAATCCTTTCAAAGGCCTTTTAATGGATGTTTCAACATGACTACATCTCTGTATGGCATCCTACAGGAAAAAGACCATGATGTCAAGCCCCTTCACAGTTGAAGTAGTGAGTTCACATAGTGTAAGAATCTTTGGGGTTGCGTCTTGTGAAAAAAAGATCCCCCCGCTATTCTCCGAGAACACAGAACATTGACACAACCTCGTTGAGCAAACGCAGGCTCGGTCCCATGGCCGGCACAAAAGAGAGAGCCCCCAAGCTGTAACTCCACAATGGCATCGCTGCCAACAAAAGCTCATGGCGCTTCAGAGCCAGTGAACGTCTACGTGGCGCACACGACAACAGTGGGAGCCATCCCCTCCCGTCGAGGGGCCCTCAGTATTATCTCTATGTAAAGGGTCCCAGAGCGCAGGTCATCCTGAAATACCCGAGGAACACAGACTAGCCTCTCTGCAAACCTGCCATTGTACAGAAGACTTAGAAAGATTTCCCCCCTTCTTTTTTTTAAAGGCAAGTCTGATGTGGACTGTCGGCGTATTGTCTGACAAGGTTATCATTTGACTTTTTTTTTTTTTTTTTTTTGAGGCACAAGTTGAAACTCCCTCATATGAATGGACAAGGTTATTTATTTTGTGCCAAAGATGAGCCGTTCTTAGGGGTGAGTGGCATGCTGTCTTCAGCCCAGCCCCCTTCTTCCTGCGTAGGTGAAAAGATCTTATTATTCTGATAATTGATGCTGAGGGCCGTGGCGGGCCTCATTTAATCAGCACTGTTCAGCACACTCCAGGGATGTAATTCATGCACACTTTAACATCCAACATGGCTGACAAGCCTTGGACACACAACCGAATGGCTACATCATTTTTTAATCAGCTATCTGAGGCCTATTTATCTAATCAACAAAGAGCTCCGTCAGATGGAGACCAGAGGTGACGTTAATAAGTCTGTAGTTTCAGGGTGTGGTGATGGAAGCCGATTTTAGGATGAAGCCTTGGTTTTTAGAACACTCCGATGGGCTGATGGGCATTTTTCATGTACTTCCCAGGCCCTGGTTTGCAGATTCTAAAGGTAGAAATGTGCTTTCCAAAGATGAGGTTCAGAGATGAAGATTAATATTAGGAAATAAAAATAAAAATGAGCTAGGACCTAGAAAAGCAAGGTACCTGAAATTCCTGCTTAAAAACCCAATTGGAAAGTTCTCTCCGATGGTATAGACACAGATGTTGAGAGAGAGCCTACAAAAACAAGGTGATGTGCAATAATTGGGAATCATTAACTTTAAATGATTCCCAGTAACCCAGACTCAGCACAAGGCGGCTATTTGTACATTCTCCCCTTCTTACCCTCTTTGAAATGATCTTGGCTGTCTGTTAATAATTAGGAGGCGTTACGACACGCTTTGTTTGGTCATCCAGCTGCAGTTCTCTTACAGAAAGGCCAAGTGTGTGAAAAAAAGAAAGAAACTTCTCCAAAAATTAACATTCATAGCCATATTTTTTTCCATCGAGATTATGATCCAGGATGGACAGGATTTGGCTCAAGAGTCCTTCAGACCCCCAACAGAGTCACCTTTCTACTGAGCCCTAGCTGTGGTACACAATAACTATGTATAGTGGGGACAGAAGCAGATTGCCTTAGGGAGAGGGAGGCCAAAAGTAGCATCAGGTTTTCAGCCAGGACACACAAGGTAAATTGTCTGAAGGGGAGTTAGTTTACTACCCAAGTCCAGATGGTGCCCCAAAATAGCACTTTCTTTACCATGGGATTTAAAAGACTACAACGATCTGGTTAGGCCCCATAGCAGAAATTACATACACTGTGGCCTCTTTATTAATGCTTCCCATCCTTTCTTCTCCCCCCAAAAGGGAAAAGGTCATTGGGTGCCTTTATCCTGTTCACATTAGCCCTGTTCACCACACCACCCTTCAAAAAAAAAAAAAAAAAGACTGTTTGCAAACTTATTCGGCTACCTTCATGTTGGATTCATGGTGTGCCCCTTCCTCCCCTCCGTGTTTTTTAATTAGAAGAATCTTTTAATTAATTCCTTTTTTTTTTAAGAAATATGGCCAATAGTGATGGAAGAGGGAAGTGAAATATTTAATTTTGAAAAGGCTTGACTGTTTCCCCTTTGATATTTCTTTCATTAGAATCTATTTATAAGATGCTGAAATTTCACATTGGATCAACAAAAAAATTGGTTGATGAGCTATGCAGCGTTGGCCTATGTTATAGCACCATTATACAAATTGTTGGTAGCACAGGGTGATTTGGGATCAGCAAGGCACAGATAATGACTTATTGGGCCCACCCAGATTGGGATTCAGAATGCACCAGTTAATTTGCAGACCAAAGCAATAGGAATTTAATCTCAACCATCTCAATTCTGGTCGGTTAATTAGTCTATACCAGATCTAAGACTATATTTTGTGTGTGTGTGTCTGGTGGCACTAAAAAATCACTCACCCTAAAAATTTAGTTTTAAACGGGCATCGTGAAAATTTATTAATAGTAGTGACTAGATTAAGGAAAATAGAATACAGTAACCCAGCAAAAAGGAACCATGGTGAATTTCATGTATTACCCTTTCACATTCATATTGATAATAGTTAAAGGCCTGGTATTTTTTTTTAAAGTTGAGTTTTTATGATGTGCATTTATCACAATATCAAAATATATTGGGCTCTTTTTGAAAGAACTTTTCAGCAGTGAAAATCTTTTTTTTTTTTTCATCAGAATATTTTCCCCCACTGGGAAGAGTTGAAGGTGTTTCATATCAGGTTTCCATTGTGATCCTCTTGAGTTAGAGAATCTGACTAAAGCGTAACGGGCTGATTTCACCTCTAACAAGAGCCACACAAATTGGGAAGATTATTCTTCCTTATTCTCCATGAGGAGCAGGCGCCATCGAAGAGGCAGCTGGTATGGGCCTGGTTAGGAAGAGTGGGAGCGTCCTGGCTGCCAGGGTCCCAGCAGCACTCTTTGGCATCCCCTGAAGTTTTGCTGGTGATAATCAAATTGTATTTTCTTGGAGAGGAGCCCCTGGAGAAGGGGACTTGGAGCTATCAGTGCCATGGGAGACAGATGCTTGTAGCAGGACCTCCACATCAGGCCGGAAAAGTCAATTGCTTAAAAGGGAGAAAAAAGCCAGGCACCTTGCACATTAAAATTGATTATTTCATCAATAGGTTAATAGAAAAGCAGGCTGCATGTTCACTTTCTCCTTCTCCATCCATACTGTAATAGGAGAGGGAAGTCTGAAAAATGAAAGACGTCAGACTGAGGGTGGGGGAAGCTTCTAAGTGTGTGCTGGAGGTCCCTCCCTTCCAGAGGGTGCTCGTCCTGGGCTTGGCCTATTTATATGTAAATGAGTCCGGGAAAAGGAAAGTTGGAAGCCACCTAATGGAGCTGCTTGAGGTGTAGGGACTTTCCGGAATTCCTAAGTGTTCAGGAAAACAAGAAACCTTGAATATTGAAATAATTGAGCATATCCATAGCTCAGGAAAGCCATCTCTCATCTAAAGGGGTAGTCACTTATTCCTTACAGCATTGCTGAAGGAAATACTGGATCCCTCCCCAAGGGTCAGTCAATCAACAAGCATTTCTTTAGCACCTACTATGTGCCAGACGTGGTGCCTAGTACTGGGCGTACAGAGAAAGGCAAGATCATGGTCTTTATTCTGAAGGAGCTCACACTCTGGGTCTAGTGGAGGAGTTCGTTCTGTAACAGCAGGAAATTCATAGTGGAACACATCTAAAAATCAATTTGTTGTGTGGCTTGATACCAGAGACACTGTTGATAGCATATTTTCACTTATAATTAAATGTTGGTTCACGGCCCTCTTTATGTTTAATGTGGAATGCCTACCAATGATTCTCCTGGCTGGCATAGGTGGCCTAGTCCAGTCAATAAATAAGGAAATCCTTCCTCTTATTAAAAGCAGTCACCTTCAGAACCTTCTAAACTGGGAGCTGCGGGGGTTTGACCGCCTCGGGCAGCCCTTTGATGGAATGTCATGTCTCTGCTTTGTGCTCTGTATATGAGTGGTGTGGGAGGGATGATGGGGAGGGGATGGGATGGGAACCTTAACGTTGTGCGTGATGGGGACAGTGTCGCTTTGCGAGAGAGGGTCATTCTGGGTCAGTCAGTGGTAGGTAAACTAAGACATGGGGAGGGCCAAGTTCAGAAAGATTTCACTCTCCTTAGTCATTTAAACCACCACAACCACACCCCATCCCCCCCGTGGCTCCTCATGGCATCTCCCAGCAGAGAAGGGTCTGGTGAATTCTCCCGAACTGGAAGGGTTTGGAGCAGTTCAATGACAGGAGGCCTCCTACGTCTAAGGACCAGTTGGGCTACGTAAGTCTGGAGAAATTCTTGACCAGGTTATCTGCAAGGGGGAGGTGGGGGGTGGGACTTCTTCACCAATGATGGTAGATGCTGCTGCAGCTATGCCAGAGGGAGCATAGTGCAAACCCGCGAACGTAGCGCAAAGCTGAAACAATTGTGGGAAACGGGGGATTCCAATCGATAGCAGGAGGCGCGTATTTCCTTCATGCTCATGCAGTTGTTGAGTATTTCTGTTTTAGTCTGTCAATATTGTGCATCTGCTGTAGGCCAGGCATTGTGCTGGGTTCTGGGGGTAGCAAGGCAGAAATGAAAAGGGCCCCACTCTCATGGTCCTTTGGGGCAAGCAACCTGTGCCCAGAAAATAAATATGAGTAATGTCAGAGCATGTGCGCGTGTGCATGCTTGTGCATGCGTGTGTGTGTGTGTGTGTGTGTGTGTGTGTGTGTGTGTGTG
>NW_020952679.1:3383218-3404065 GCF_900497805.2 Vombatus ursinus
CCCCCCCCAAAATTTACTCCCTACTTACTTTGTATATATGTATATGTATACATATATATGTATATGTACCTATTGTCTCCTCCAGTAGAATATATGCTTCTTGAGGGTAGGGACTGTTTTATTTTGTGTCTTTATATCCCTAGGACCTAGCCAATGCCTGGCACAAAATAAGTATGCGATGAATGTCAATTGATTGATTGATTGAAAGATTTGAGTTAGAGTTAGGAAATCTATCTTTCTTTACAATCACTTCCATTATTGATCTACCACATTTTGGACCTTTGATAGCCCAAAGGAAAGAAAGGAAATTTAGTATTTAGCGATCAGTCAGTCAGTAAGCATTTATCAAGTGCCTACTGTATGCCAGGCACTAGGCTGGGTACTGGGAATACAAATACAGTGAATGAAAGAATCCCTGTTCACAGGTGCCAGGCACTGTGCCAAGCCCTGAGGATGACATAGGCCTTGCCTCCACGATTTGCCATTCCCCTAGCATTTCTTTCGCACGTTAAGGTTTGCTAATGACAGTGTTTTACCTGTGTTATGTTTGTGTGTCTGTGATTTCTGTGTCATTGTACAGACCCGAACTGGGCCAGTTTGAATTTGGGTGCTCTCATGTGCATCGAATGCTCAGGGATACACCGGAATCTTGGCACGCACCTTTCCCGCGTCCGGTCGCTAGACCTCGATGATTGGCCCATTGAACTCATCAAGGTCATGTCCTCCATTGGGAACGAGTTGGCGAACAGTGTCTGGGAAGAGAGCTGCCAGGGACACATGAAGCCCTCGCTGGACTCCACCAGGTAAGCCGTGTTGGAAGATTGACGGCTACTAGTTGTTTGGGAGGCCCAGAGGTGCACCAGGTAATTGGAATCTGCTTTCCTGAATACCCTGGTGACTTCCGCCTGAAGGCTAGTAGGATAATCCTAGGATTAGGTGCTCAAAGCATGACCTCAGGTGGAGAATCCTAACTCCTTCATTTGTCAAATTCTGTGTTTAGGTTTTGGGGGCTCTCACCCCTTGTTTTGTACAGCCTGTTCTCCCGACTCTGAATACACTAGTGAAATTCAGCCTAAGTTTTGAGTGGGCAGCATTTCTGAGCCTTTTATGTGACTCAATTAATTCCTGACTTGTTACGTTAACATCTCATACTCCCAGCCATCTATGCAGTTTCTTTTCGAGAATAAATGAATTTATAGCTGCAAAATGTTTTATTTAATCAATTGTACATTTAATCAAGCAGCCCTGGCTTGGCGTGTGATAAATCCTCTTCAGGACTGATTATTATCGAGTATGAGAGCAAGCTTTGTTTTTAAGCCACTCATTCCATTTCTTCCTTTTCGTTAATGACTGTGATAAACCTCTTTCGAGTGGAATCGGTCATAAAGACATGATGCTTCTAAAAGATGCTACTTCGGGTTTGCCGTGAGATGGGCAGTTTCAACTCGTTTGAACCCTCTGGTTTTTCCATAAATGTCACCTTCCCAAGGACATCTCCAGCAGGGAAGTGCTGTGAGGTAGGGGTCCTGAGCGATAGGCAGCAGGTACAAAGAGAATTGTGTTTCTTTTCAAGGCCGCTGTTCTGGATGCAGGGGAGAAAAAGGGAGGAAAGGCTGCCCATCACTCCATCCCCTGCCCCTCCCCAGCCCCAAGGTGATCTGAGGGGCAGGAGATGGGGATCAACTCCAGTCACTCAGTTCCCCTGGTTTGTTGATTGACAACCAGATCTTTCATGTAGCTACGCCGCAAGCCCTGACTGCACCTCCCACAAGGGAAAAGAAAGTGGCATCTCCTGGTGACTCCCAGCAACGATCACACAACCAGACAGGGCAGACGGCATTTTGTCTGCGTGAAAAAATGAATTTTTGGTGCCAGCTGGTTCCGCTTTAGACACAAAGTTTCAAGAGTTACTGTACAGCAAGGAGGTTATTCTGTGGGAAATTAGCTTGACATGGGCACAAAGTGCCCTTATTAGGGACCTTCTTACCGTCCTTACTGAGCAGCTCTAGAGAACGCTTGGGACTAGACGAGTCAAGAAGAAAGCGTGCCCATAGGTCGCCAGGAACAGTAGCGAGGAATTGGACAAGGAAGGACATTGTTGTTCCTGGGGAATTCAGGGGTGGTCACCAGCTTGGAGTATTTTGAGAAGCGCCTTTCTTTGGTCAAGACCATGCCTTTCCTTCTCTTCTTTCTCCTCCCTGTGTGATACTTATTCCCAATGTGGGTTTTCCCAAATCATGCCTTTGTTTGTATTTCCCACGTGTGCACTTATGTAAAATATGTGACTATATGTGCCTTCATCATCCACCCTCTTTTATATCACCTATTTATAATTTATATAGAGAGAAAGCAAAGACACAGCTTTACCAGCAATTTAGTTAGGCTTTCTGTTAGCTGCGTGGGCCTTTGTGTACCTTAAATCTGTCCTAAATTACAGTTTTTAAAATCAGTAGGAATGGTAATGATAGTAATTGAGGTAGGAAGTATCACGGCTCTAGTGGATGGACAGAGGGCCAGCCTTAGAGGAAAGGAGAGCCAGGGTTGAGGTGTGCCTCTCTGTGACCCTTGACCTCTCAGCCAATGCTGTAAGACCAGCAGTCTCCAAACTTTGTAGTCATGCACCCATAAATCAAAAATAAATAAAATAAATAAGGACCCAAGTAAGCTGGGAGAGAAAGGATGGGTTTGCTGGGAGCAGCAAGGACGTTTTTCAATATCACATGCTCAGGTTCTGCTATGAGTGTCCAGGTCACGAGTTATAATCTAATGGTCATAACTGCCCTGAGGGTTCTGCCCGGGGCAAAAGAGTTTGCATTGGTTGGGATTGTGCATAGGAATGCCGCAGGGATGGGGGTATTTGGGCTACAACAGCTGAAGGGAAGGTACAGATAAGCCCCAGTGTTGTCTCCTTGGGATAATGAGATGAGACCCATCCTCCCATCTCCCAGCTGGTTGGTCACACATCCCTTGGGCTCATGCCACAGCCCCAGGCATTCTGGAGGAGTCACCAGTCTACATTGGTGAAGGGACATTCCATGCCAATAGTTGCCAACTCTTTTGAAATCATAGGTCTGGTCTCATAGCTCATTGTCAGCATAATATCCAAGTTCTGTGGTTCTGTGATTCAATATGGGTCATCTCACTTGTGATACAGATAGCAAGCCCTCCATGTTTCCCTATCCTACCCTTGTGGCTGCCCTTCTAAGAGTAGATCATAAGAAAGCCATCTGAAGTGCTGGATCCTTCATTTCCCTTGACTTCCTGGAATACCCATGGAATATACGGGCTGGCCGGCCATCAGTTATTCTTCGCTTATGTCACATGACCAGTCCAAATGGCAAATGTCTCCATGAATCAAAGAGCGATCATTTTACTAACAATATTCTCATAGTGTCATGTGGCAGTCTCTAAAGAATTGAAAATAACTATCACCCACAGAGCAATGGAAGAACCACGACCGTGTTGGAACACAGTACAGAAAAGTCCTCTCAAATCCGCAGGGGGTCCATGTGTGCTTATCGATGTGAGCAATACCTGTAACGGTGAATTCCAGCTGTGCAATATCACTGTTCTCTGTGTCTTCCTATGAATTTGGCAAACCACTCAACTGGCTGGAGGCCTTATTTGATTTTTTCTGACATTGGTGAGGATGGCAGTGACCCAGTTGGGGTGTCCACTGTCCCTTGCTCCCACCATGTGACTCCCCCATCTTCCCCCATCTACTCTTCCATTGTTATGAATGGTAATAATGTTTCTTTCTGGACTCCATCAAAATAGATGAGCACAAATTAATTATCATTATAAAGATAACACAAATGTAATCATTATGCAAGTCCTATAGAGAGAGTGTGATGCTTAGAGTCAAAAGCCTGGGTTCAAATCCTATTCCTTATTCGGGCTAATGACTTACCCTCATTCAGCCCCAGGTAACTTCCTAGAATTTATCTAGTAAGTCACAGCTGGATCTGTTCAGGACAACACACGTTGGAGGGCCTTCTTGTGACCTACTCTTAGAAGGGCAGTAACAAAGGTAGTACAGGGAAACATGGAGGGCTTGCTATCGGTATCGGAGATGAGAGGACCCATGTTGAAATCACAGAGCCACTGCAGTATTTGGACATCACGATGACAGGGAGTTATTAGTACAGACCTTGATTTTTAAAATGTTGGTAACTGTTGGCGTGGAATGTCCCTTCACCGTTGTGGATTGACAGCTCTTCTAGAAACCAACTGGTTTGTCTTGAGCCTAGCAGATGTTTATGGAAGCCATGAGAGATAGATCTGGAAAATGGGAGCCCAACTGAGGGGTTTGAACATTCCTCTGTCGGTAATAGGGAGCCATTGAAGAAGCCTGGTCATGCCTGTAGGATAAGAAGTACAGTTGGGCAGTGGGGTCAAGGCTAGGTCAAAGAGAGGAGAGACTAGAAATGAGGAGACCCTTTTAAAAGCTATTGAAACGGCGAATGAAGCCCAAAATTCTGTGAAGGACTCACTCAGATCTAGCAAGATACTCATCAGGTCCCCTGTGCCTTTGCCTCATTGAGATGCACAAACCAGAAAGCGTGGGCTCAAATTTCAGGAGAGAATTCTTGTTCTTGACCCGGGGCTTGCCAGAGAAGCAGCTGTGAGTCGATTTAATTATTACATTAAATCCCACGCTAAAAAGGTACTTCACAAGTTGCGGTCTGTCTCTTGCCCTCTTTCCCAAATTATGACGGAGGCCATGGAGTCCACTTAGCCAGATGTTCCCCCGGGGAGCCCCGCCCATTCCGTCTCATTAAGAATTGTGTCTCAGACTGAGGCACCGCATTGGAGCAGCCCTCCCTCCATCCAGTCTGAATTAGGATGCAGGGAAGGTGCAAAGGGACCCATCAGGCCCCCAGAACCCAAACAGAAACCATACTGTCCCATAAACCCCGGGTGCTCCAAAGAGCCGGCCCGCCTTCAGATTGTGGACCGAGTGGGCCTTGATTAGGTCAGCTCAAGAAAGCTGATAATTGCTTCCAGTGATTATCGGCCGCCCTGAGAACTGGCGTCCCACCTTGGAGAGCATTGTGACAAATTAAAGCTGACTGCTGCTCAAGGAGTATTGACTTCCCATTTCTAAACAGGGGAATCATTAGTCAAGAAAAGCATCTTTTAATTACTCCCAGGAAAGGGGGGGTAGGGGGGAGAGAGAAAATCTTTCAGCATGGATCTCGTAACAACTGCCATTTCTTTTCATCGCATTCAATATGAAATTTATTGTCCGGGGGGAGGGGGCCCATGCCCTCCATGCTTCCATCCCTCCTTTTGTAATGTCAGTTTAATTTGGAGTGAGAAGTCAAATTAGGGTAGATCAATGTTACAACAATTAACTGGGTCTGGAGCAAAATCAGAATTTTCCTCTCTAATTGCTATCAATACCATTTAAGCACACACTTAAAATATCGATTTAAGATGGCGAGGTGAAAGTGGTATGTGGATAGCAATGGTGGGCAGAATTGACTGGACCTTTGAGGTAAGAAGAAAGGCATTTTCTGTCTTTGGCTTTAGGAAACGCTGGCCTTAAACAAGCATGAGGAATAAGTTCTTAGGCCACAGGGCCTGGCGGAAGGAGTTTTGAACCTCGAAATCCAGAGAGCTGGGTTCAGGTCCCCATTCTTTCCTTAGCTATATCGCCTTACAGAAGTCAATACAGTTAGAGCTAGAAAGGACCTCCTTAAGAGGCCATTGTATTTATTTATATGTATTTATATGTGTACAGAGGCAGCTAGGTGGCACAATGGATAGAGTGCCTAGCTTGGATTCAGGAAGACTCATCTTCATGAGTTCAAATCTGGCCTCAGACACTTACTAGCTGTGTGACTCTGGGCAAGTCACTTCCCCTTGTTTGCCTCAGTTTCCTCATCTGTCAAATGAGCCGGAGAAGGAAATGGCAAACCACTCCAGTATCTTTGCCAAGAAAACCCCAGATGGGATCACAAAGAGTTGGCCACAACAGAAAAATGACTCAACAACAAAAGTGTTTGGACATGTTGTTTCTCACTACCGAGTGGAAACTCCTTGAGGACACTAATGCTTTCATTTTTGTCTTTGTATCCAGCACGCATAGTACAGTGCCTGGCGTGTAGTAGGCACTTAATAATTGCTTGTTCGATAATTTGACGAAGCCCAACCCTCCCAATTTACAGAAGACCAAAGTCAGGCACAGAGAGGGCACATGATGGTGTCAGAGCTGAAAATTGTGCTTGGAGCAGCTAGGTGGCACAGTGGATAGAGCACCAGCTCTGAAGTCAGGAGGACCTGGGTTCAAATCCAGCCTCAGACCAAACACTTGACACTTACTAGCTGTGTGACCCTGGGCAAGTCACTTAACCCTAATTGCCTAAAAAAAAAAAAAAAAAAAAAAAAATTTTGCTTGGACCCTCAAACTCCAGACCTGGCACTTTTGACTTTTGACCTGAAAAGACAAATAAAAATATTCCAAATAGAATCATCTCATCATGGAATGTTAGCCCTGGAAGGGACCTTAGAGATTATTTGGCCCAGTGGTTCTCAAACTGTGGTCCACAGATCCCTTCAAGGGATCCTTGGGGTCAAAACTAATTTTGTAATAATACTAAGATGTTTTCATTTCAAATACAGGAAGTGTCTATAGATATAACCCAGTCTTTAAAAAGGCTGCAGGAGAAGGGGACGCCTCAATAACTTCTAAGAATTTAAAAGGGTCCTGAGACCAAAAAGCTTGACAACAGATGATCTAGTCTAACCCCATTCATTTTACAGTTGAAGAAACTGAGGCCCAGAAAGTGAAAGTAGTTATGGGGGAATCAGTGGCTAAGAGGGGATTACCCGAGGCTAACCCCCATCCTCGTCACACTCCGCCATGCTGTTTTCTCATCTTTCCAAGGGAATAGAGACAAAGTTCCAGATCAAAGATGCAAATAGGCTTCAATCCACCAAAAGCATTCTGACAAATGTAAACTCTCACCGGCCTAACCTCTTAGGCATGCTCGTAAATGAAGCATCCCAGTTCAGAAATGTTCAATGTCAGCTGGATGTGAGCCTCTTCCCTAGCACAGGGCCTGGTACCTGGCAGATGCTGAATCAATAGTCAGCAAACTGAGTTGGGTTTTTTTTTTTTTCCCTTCCCTTCCCTCTTTGTGATGGACAAGTCACCGAGGCTGTTTGAGGAGCCGTCAGGACTCGGGTCCTCTTCTACATCCATACAGCAGTAAAGATCACTCCCTAAGCTCAGGACCAGCAGAGCCCTCTGCTGTAGCTTTCTGGTTGGTTATCCTTCCCCTCCACACTGGTCCTGCCTCTTCCTCTGCTGTCTCTGTAACTCAGCCCAGAGGCTTCCAGTTGACACGTAACCCAACATTCATTTTCCTATGGAGGTGGACCCCTTATTTACCTAGCAGTCTCAAGCATGGTGACTTGTAGATGAAAGAGAAAAAGAAAAAGGAAATCAAAGAGAGCTGGCCGAAACTCATCCCCGATCGCCTTCTAAATTCTGTGAAAGGATGCTCCGGACTAGGGCAGAATCTCCTTTATCTCTTTGATTCCACTTAGAAGCTAAATGACTTGGTTGATTTCTGGGAACCACCATGTGGCTTCCTTAGTCCAAAGAACAAGCATCTTTTCCATTTTTAGTGTTTTTCTCTCTATTATTTAAATCCACCCTAGTGTCTATTAACTCCCCTCTCCTGTTTCACCTATTAAAAATTAAAAAAAAAAGGATGTCTCTCCAGATAGGCAGATACAGTCCCCTGGCACCAAAAATCCAGGAGGAAGACCAGCAGCTGACTTGCAGATGAAATAAGTTTGTCCTGACGATGTTGCCTTGGCCTCTTTTGATTTCCCGGCCCAACTTTCATCTTATTTATGCACTTGGCGATATTGACGAAGGGGAAATATATCCAAACGAGAAATAATTGGATCCCTCCTGCCGGCCTCTCTGAGATGTTGAACGTGAGAGTACCTCCACATTTCTTTGTCTTGTTCGGTTTGATCATACGATGGGAAGGGGGGAGCTACATAATCGTCTTCATCTCAAATTCCTGGCATAAGGATGCACTTTTACGAGGATGGCCTGAGGGAACAGCAGTCCCTCTCTGGCCCCAGAATCGTCAGATCTGATGATTTTTCAACAATTCTTGGCCTGGTGAGGTTAGTGTTTTTGTCTCTTTTGAATGTTCATCAGCACTGGGCATCTTTTACTATTTTCTTTCTTTTTTTGGGGGGGGGAGTCACATAAAGGGGAGAGAAGGAGAGGGGAAGATGACATGGAGGGGAGAGGGATAGATGAGAATCCAAAAAAAAAAAAAGGTCTGTGCTCTGAAGGGCTGACCAGAGCCCATCTGCAATTGGGTGGCATCTGCTCCCCACATGTCACTTCCCCCATTAACAAGCAATTGAATTAATTAAATGCTACTCAGAACACGCATAACAAGCTACCGGCAGTGTCCAAATTAGCGCTGATAATCAAGGATGATTTCCTTTATTATCCTGCTAAGTGGTGTGCAGGCTCTCCTCTCCCTGTCTGCCCTCATCTATTTACATACCCTCCGCTCCTGCCTTTGCAAGCCAGGGTTATCTTACCTAGTTAATTTGCCACGATCACCAAGCATGGCGGATTGATATCCCTGCCTCTGCTGAAGCAAACCCCCCCCCCTCCTTTCTTCCCTCCCCCAGCCTGATCCTTTGTAGCTCAAGCTCACTGATAAATTAAAAGCCACCCCTGTGGTCTCTCAAGTGAGTAATAGAGGCAGAAATTTCATTTTGCAACTGGCTGATTTAATGATCCAAAGGGTAATTAATGGCCTGATTATCTTAATGTTAAATATGTCCGGCAGCAATTACTGTGACCTCCCGCTTGTCAAGGTCCGGGCTATGCTCTTCTTTCAATTAAGTTCTCTGGGGTTTAATGGTATGAATAAACTCCTCTGATTCTATCATTCCGGACTCTGAGATTTCAGCAAGCTAGGGGCTCGTTTGGAGTTTTAATCAGCCCGTCTTCTACTTCAGCGATCAGAGTTAACAATTATAACAAGGACAGTTTAACTTTCTTCTCTCTCCCCCCAGTCCCCCCCCCCCCGCTCCAAACCAACTCCCCCATCCTTTCCAGTACTCTTTTCTTTTTTGCTCCTTTCCTCCCCCGGTTTGGTTTGTGTCTAAGTTCTCTGAGGGAGAATTCCATGTTCATTTCTGTCTGTGTTAGTTTCATCTTTCCCGATACAAATTATCATGTGAACGTTGCTGTTTTTTTCGATTTGACAGGCTTAATTAATTGGCAGGAGCACCCGAAAATGACGGTGCCACTAATTGCAACTCAAAGTGAATTCCTGTCACTGTGGTGCGCCTGTCAGCAGGCATGCCCCAGCCCTTGCCACGGCCAGCGTCTGTTGATGTTTCCCATTTCAGGTTGTACATCGCGTCGGGGAATGTGATTCTCTGTGATAGCAGTAACGGGCTCCGATGTGCCTTTGGGTTTTCCAGGCATGCCGTTTGTGTGCCAGAATGACATTTACTGCCAATAAAGCTTATACATCTGTGGTTATGCAAACCAAACAGCTGCTAGGGGACTTCAGATTTTACTTAAGACGTTTTATCAACTTCTCTTAGTGGGGAGACATTGAATCAAACTGTGAGAGTCATAACTCACTTAGCGCCTGTCTCATGACTGAGCATCCCCATTAACGCATCTCTAAATATGCCCGAGTTTACGGGAACTGGGTGCCTGGTTCTGAAATATTCCCCTATAAATATTCAGCCAGTTAGTAAAATGCAGAGATTTTGAGTACATTAACAGGGCCTTCAAGATCACTCCTAGAGACTGTGGGCAGAGGCAGATCTCCAGCTTTATCAGCTCCAACCACAGCCTGGAAGCAGAGAGTCATCTACTCACCCGGGACCAGGATAGGCTAGGCAAAGCAGCAGCTGCTTCTCTCTGAGGTCTTCCAGGGGCTGCCTGTGCACAAGTACAAGAGAGCCCATGTCCAGAAAATCCAGCCCATTATTAAACAGGTGAGAGCTGAACTCTTCAAAAAATAGTAGCACGAACTGACATCATTTTTAAAAATATGTTGAGGTTTGTAAAGGGCTTCGCCTCCATGCTCTCCTGTGCACCTCAAAAAAACCCTGTGAGAGAAGATTGTCTCCATTTTGTAGATGAGGAAACGGTTCAGAAAGATCAAGTGTTTTGTCCATAGTTACACAGCTAATAAGCGAGAGCTGAGATTCAGACTTAAGTCTCTCCTGACTCCAAGCATATTATCCCTTTAAAAAGGGAGGGGATGTGGGGAAGAAAGAGGGAGGGAGGAAAGGAAGGGAGAGAGAAAAGAGAAGAAGAGGGAGAGAAAACAGGAGAGGAAAAAAAAGAAAGAATGAATGAGTGATGGATGCTTCTTGTCTTTACATCATGGTTATCGCATTGAACCCATCGCTATAATTAAGTCAAATGGTTCAACAAAAACAATAAACACAGTGACCATGTCTAATAATGTTTGCAACATCCTGCCCTCCCCCCACTCTCCAGATTCCTCCTCTTCTCTGCCAAGCGGAAGGAGCTAGGTTCCATTGTCTCTTCTCTGGGACCTAGGTTGGTTATTACAATTACTCAGGTTTTGGCTTTCATTTCTGTTGCTGCATCAGTTCAGACAACTCTTTCCATTCTTCTCTGAATTCCTTCCATGCAGCACTTCTCCTTCAACAATACTCTCCCAGTACATTCATCAGCACCATCTCTCCAGTCATTCCCCAGCTCATGGAGCTCAACCTGGTTTCTTATTCTATGCTGCCACAGAAGGGGATTTTAAGGACTCTTCTCACGCCCCCAACACCCGAAGGTCCATATTGCGATGGGATCCTGAGGGCTGAAATTTGCATACCCTCATTAGGCGTGCTAAGTGCTCTGTGGACCTAATCTTGTTTGAGCCTGATGACAGACCTACTACTCTGTGTGCTTCTGTGGAAAGAGCATGAGATTGGGACTCAGAGGGCCAAGGTTCAAATCACAGCTCTCACACTATGTTTTTTCCCTAAATTCTCTAAGGGGAAATTCTATATTTGGTTTTTGTCACCTCAGGCAAAGCAGTGAATACCTCTGGGCCCCCTGTTTCATGCTCTATGAAAGGAGGGGCTTGGAAAAGGTGAGCTCTAGGGTCCTATGACTGGAGAAAAGTTGCTTCCCTCCTCTGGGCCTCAGTTTCCTCATCTGTAAAGTGGAGGGATTGGGCTTGGCAGTGCCTGAGGTTGCTTCCAGGCACAGGGCATTTGAATGAGCAGTCTGTAAAGTCTGTAAGAAAACCTTTCAATAGCCATTCCAATATAATCGGCTTCTTTCATATCCCTGAATATTGTATTTCACTCATTTGAAAACACGACTCTGAGAAGGGTCCGCAGGCATCACCAGCCTGCCGCCAAAGAGGATCTGCTGCCCTGAAAGGGTGAAGAGCCCCTGCTCTAGGCCTCCGGTCCTGTGGGGTCATGTAACCCCCTCCTGCTTCACTTTCCTCATCTGTAAAATGGGAGAATTGGACCGGCGCTCCTCTGAGGCCCCTTCCAGCTCTATACTGGGATTCTACGAGCTGGGCCACCTGCTGCCTCTGTGACCTTGGGCAGACCACTTGCCCTGTTTGGGCCTCAGTTTCCTTATTCTGCAGAATGAGAGAGTGGGACTGGTGATCTCTGAGGCCACTTCTGATTCCAGGGCCATGATCCCAAAACTGATCACGAGCGGGCGACATCGGGTATGACCACTGTCGCACATGCACGCATGCACATGCGCGCACACACGCACACACACATGCACACACGCACACACATGCACACGTGCACGCACACACATGTGCACACACATACCCACATAGATACAGATGCCCAAAAATACAAATGTGCACCTTCACTGATGCCCTTCATCAAAGACAGTGCTACAGGTAGATGATTAAAGGCGCAGTTGGGTGAATGGGAGACAAGGGCCGGGTGAGAAGCGGGGATGCAGCGACGGAAAGGGGAGAGCAGGGAGGAGATGGGAAAGTCCAGGGAGGAAAGGGGAGGGGCAACCCCCTCTCCCCTTATAATCCTGGTAGCTGAAGAGCAGACAGACACACAGACGCTTTCGGGAGCTAATCAAGCACTGGAGGCTGCAGCATCTCCACACTTGGCTGGTAATCGATCCCTTCTCAGCCTCCCCAAGTGCCCCTAGAAGATTTAGAGCTAATTGGCCTTTCCCGCAGGCCCCAGCAGTCACTCAGGATTGGAGCCTGGTCCTAATGGGTAGATTCCTCAATCCCCCAGTGCAGTCACCTGTGTGAGAAGGCTCACTTGGGAGTCCGGGATCCCTGAGTGAAGCTGACAAGCCATCAAGTGAAAGCCGGGGGAGCGTCCATCACACCTTGGTGTGTTGGCGTCTTTCTTTATAAAGATGGGTCTTTGGATGCTTGCGGCTCAGCCGTGTCTCTGGCATGTGCCATCTGCTTCCTCCCTCCCAGTCATCCCCCCCGCCCAGCCCTGACAGTCCAGAGCCTCCAAGGGGGTCTTCCTGCCTCCACTCTCAGCCCTTACTAATCCAGGAAATGCTGAAGTTAACCTCCCTCTGATCCATCCCATGACCCTCCTTCCCTCAATCCCAATCTCCAAGGCAAAGAGGAGGGCACAGCCCCCTCTTCCCCCCACACCTGGCCTCAGGTGGCTGTTGCATCAGAGACCTGTAAAGCTCTCATTTCACAGATGAGCACACTGAGTCTGAGAAGGGCTTAGTGACTAGCCCAGGGTCACACAGTTCCTGTCTTCCTCCCTCCAAGTCCAGCACTCTTCCCCTGCCAAGCACTCTCTGACTTCTTTCCTCTTCAGGGTTGCCTTTGGTATCCATTGTATCGTGATTTTTTTTAACCAGCCCTGTGATTTCATTCATATGCGTGCATACACATGTGTATGGAAAATATAAGTATGCATGTCTATATATATAACTCCCAGTGTGGAAACTCCCTCCACTCAGGCACCTGAGCACCTGCTTTGCAAATTAGAGTCTTAGAGTTTCCTGGGGCCCTGAGAGGTGGCCCTGAACAAGGAATTCAGTTTAACTTAACCAAATATTCTAGGTTTGAGCATTGTTGGGGGTCTGCACCATGATGCCAGCCACCTCGTGTCATTCACCCTCCCAGAGATGGCCCTGCCAAGCATCATGGCTTCCATCTCTTTATCCTTTAAATAAGTCGCTGGAGAGCAGGGGAAAGGCCAATGAGAACCATAAGGAGCATAAACATTTTCAAGCTGATTAATCTTGGTTGTTTTTGGCCAAGCAATCTGGAGTGGAAATGGGCCCCATCGGAACTTACTAGAAAAATCACTTTCTAAATAATAATAATAATCATGTTAAGGTTTATAAAGCCCTTTACACACTTCATCTCATTTGAACCTCACAGTACCCCTGATTATAATGGGTTTCCCCCTCTCAGTCAGGTGGAAGTGGTTGAGGGGAGAGGGTTATACCTATGATTTCATCAGGATAGGGAACTCCCAGGGTGAAAAGTCCCTGCACCCATATGGGTTACCAAGTCTTCTCTAGCTTCTAGTCTTTGAGACTAGAACCTGAGAAAGAGGAGAGGTTGAGTGTCTTATCCAGGGTCACATGGCCAGGATGTATCAGAAGCAGGGCTAGAACCCCGCTCCAAGAATGGACCTCTGTCCACTTTGCCATGATGACAGTAATATGAGTGAGAACAGAAATCTTGACCTTTATCATTAATGTCGGAAACCTTCCATTTCCTTGACTCCTATTCCAGGCCCCCATTTTTCTCCCTCAGCATCAGAGAACAAGGCTGGCAGAGAGCTAGCTTAGCACCCAGCATTTGTGGGGGCCTTCACCGGCCTTATTGGGGGCGCAGTCCTCTTGAACACTTTGTGAAAGGTGGAAGCAAGGTGCAAGTTTGTTGGCCCGAGGATTGATTCCCCTCGTGCCCAGAAGTTGGCACCAGGGCTGAGCTGTGAGGGTGTGCTGGGGTACTGGGGGGAGCACAGCTGGTCATGCAAGATGGAAGTCTGGGGAAAATCAATTAGAATGACTGGGAGAAACTCTAGAATGTCTTGGTTGCAATTTGTCACTCAGTGATCTTCAGCTCCCATTATTACGATGCTGTGAACCCATGAAGGAGGGCAGAGAAGACAAATATTTGGGGTGGTTTCTCCACCCATTTAGAGTTGGTTTGGGTTTTTGGTTTGTTTGTTTTTTAAGGATTAATGTAGTAAAGTAATCCATTGAAAATTGTCTCCCTTTACCACAAGGCTTCTGTCTGGTGAAATCATTGCCTACTTTTCCATAAGAAATCCCAACCCCAGCCCTTGGCTCATAAGTAGCCATGTAATGATGTGTGATTAACCCACTAGATTGTAAGCTCCTCAAGGGCAGGGACTGTCTTTTGCCTCTTTTCCAGAGATTAGCACAGTGCCTGGCACATAGTCGGAGCTTAATAAGTATTGGGGCAGCTAGGTGGCACAATGGATAGAGTGCCAGGCCTGGAGTCAGGAAGACTCCTCTTCCTGAGTTCAAATCTGGCCCCAGACACTTCCTAACTGTGTAACCCTGGGCAAGTCACTTCACTTTGTTTGCCTCAGGTTCCTTATCTATAAAATGAACTGGAAAAGGAAATGGCAAGCCACTCCAGCATCTTTGCCAAGAAAATCCCTAATGGGGTCATGAAGAGTCAGACAGTGACCGGATAGTGGCTGCCATCCATCTCGCGGGCAAGGTGCTGATGAGATGGGCTCACTAACCAACATGGCGGAATGGAATGTGGCAGGTTATCTGTGAGCTGTGCACTGAGGACCCCCAGTCTGACCATGTGGCATCTACCTCGGCTCTTTGTTCACGTCCTCATTTCCAGGCGCATAGGTCATTGTGAGTTTCTAAGTGATTGTAATTCCAGGGCTCCCCTCCATGAATTTCCACGTCTCTGTCCCACACACCATGGGCATGACACTTATCTTCAAGTATCTGAAGGACTGTCCCATAGCAGGGTTAGGCTTGTGTTGCTTGGCGCAGGAGGTTAGAACCAGAGGCAGTAGGGTCAGGAGGGAGGATAGGAGAGAAGGCTGCAGAGGCCCACTGGGGATGATGTTGAGAAGTTGTTCCTGACAATGGCAGGGCCCCCTCATGGAGCAGTGGGTCCTCCCTCACTGAAGGGCTTCCAGTCGCTATCAGATGTGTTGCTAGAGGGATTCTGTTGCCCTTCCACGTTGGGCTGGGCAGCCAGGGAGGTCCCTTCCAATTCTCCGGTTCTGTGGTCCTTCATCGAGGAGGAAGAATAATTCTACAGCGCTTCTCTCAAGAAATCCAGACCCACCATGAAGGCCACAAGGATATGATGGTTTTAACTAAGCATTGGAGGGTAAAAAAAGCTGTTTCTGGTTTTTTCACCAGTAGTCTTGGAACCTCCAGGTCAGGGGAATTAGATCACTTGCTCCTGCCTCAGGAAAAGATCAGCTTGGCTTTGAGTTAAGAGTGTGGGCCCTAGTCTCCCTGACTCCTCATGTCTTGTCCATTGTTGGCAATGGCATGTTACTCCCCGAATCCAATGGGATGCATTTTTTTTCTCCTTTAGGTAATAATGGTAGGTGGGGAACTTCTGAGACAAATTCCTACTGCCGCTGTTTTTCATCTGGTTGTGAAGCTGCTATCAAAGGACGCTCCCCCTAAACTCTCCGTTCCCAATGCCTTCACAGGATAACCTTGAAACCCTGGCTGACACATTTCTAACACTAGCCACAGTCCTCTGGGCGAATTGGGATGGCATTAAACAGGCCTGGTTATTGTTGAAAGGACCAGAGTCTGGAGCACACAGAGAAGGAAAAGGAGAGCTTTTTTAATGTACATAATTTCCCAACAAAATTCGACTTTCTATAGCAAGGTAATGAGATCTAACCGTTGCTGAAAATGTTGGTCAGGATACGTCAATTCTTATACAATAGGGATCTAGCACCTCATTGGTGAGGGAACTCCACTGATCATCTATGAAGCCCCTCCCATGCACTAGGAACTGTGTTAGAGACAAAGATGAATTCACTTCCATTTGATAAGCATTTATTAAGCATCTAATATTTGTCATGCCCTGTGTTGGCTTTGGAAATACGAAAATGAAAATGAAAACAATCCCTGCCCTCAGGGGGCTTGCATTCTAGCTCCCACTGTTGTAAATTGTGATTTATACTTTAGCAGGTTTTCTTCATGACTGGGTAGTCCCAACCTCCTGGGGCAGAGCTTTTTTGAACCCAGGAGACTGATGTCTATACTTGAAGCCTTCCCAACTTGCTTGTGTTCATCAGGAATTTCCTTTGAGAACCCAAGTTCACCTTCTTTTAAGAGTGCAACACAAGGGTAAGACCTTGTGAAGTGTGGGTCAGTCTCTTGACTGTTGGCTTACACTGGGCTCATGAGCCCCTGGTGTAACCAACTGGATGCCATGGCCCAATCGAAGGCTTTACTCTAGAAGAAGAATGGTGGAGGCTCTGCTTGTGACTCTCCTGGAATCTCCACCAGAAGGACTTTTCACCCCCTCCCCCCTTCTCCCTCACCACGGACCCTCCCTCTGATGGGCTGGTGCTCCCCAGGACCTCCATTTTAAGGAGGACGTGCAGGCCAGCCACATCTTCGTTCTGCTCCAGGCTGTGCTGCTGACTCTTCTCTCAGACTTCGTGGGTACTGCCTTCATCTGCACTTCCTTTCCTGACTTCCAGCTTCTCTTTATGTTTTATCCCACCCCCCCATAGAACATAAACTCCTTGAGGGCAGACATTGTCTGTCTTTCTCCAATATTTGTGCGATGTTTATTGCCTTGACTTGACTTTGCTAATGGATCGCGAGCAGCCTCGGGGCCAGGATGGCCGGGCTTTAAGCCCTACCTCTGACACATACTGGCTCATTGCCCTAGAAGTTTACTGGAGGTCAGTTAAGGGTTTTTGTTCTTTGTTTTTGTTTTGTTTTGTTTTAAAGTGGGGATGAAGAGAGGAAAGGGAAAAGGGCTAGAGGAAGAAGGGGAGAATGGTTTGTAAGAAAGACTGGGATCCCTCTCCAATTCAGCTCCAAATGCCAAATCCTTCTCACTCACATCCCCGTCCTGGGGCACAGGATCTCACCCCCAGAAGGGACCTCAGGGGCTCTCTGGTCCCACCCGCGCCTCCAAAGGCTTCCCAGCAGCCGCCGCAGCCTGACAAGGGCTCACCCGGACTCTTCTAGAAAGAGCAGAGTCTGCAGATGCTACAGCCCAAAGCTGCGGAATTTTCCCTTTAAACAAAACCAAACCAGTTTGGCTCTGGAATCATGCATAGTCACTACAAACTAAGCCTTCTTTGTCCACAGAAACCAACGCTACTTGTGAGAATAATTCTTCCTCATAACAGGCATCCCTGGCTGGCCTCCAAACCCGTTATAAAGAGAAAAAGAATTTTCAAAAGCCAAAACCTGCACATCGTGCTAGCTCTTTTCCCAGGGCTCATAAAAGGAATGTTTCTTCTCTCCCAAGAAGGCCCTCGAGCAGCCTCCTTAAGGAGCCGTCAGCTGTCTTTGACCCTTCACCTGTACCGCTTCCTAAGAAAATGTGTACATGAGTGTGTGCGTTCGTGTTTGTGTGTGTACGTGTGCATGTGTGTGCATTGTGTGTGTGGTCAGACAGAAGGGAAAGTTCCCTACCTGAGAGCAACAGCTTTTTAAATTAAAAAAAACATCATTCTTATCATTTCAACCAGGTATGTGTTGTTGGCTGTGTGACCTTGAGCAAGTCATTTAACTTGTCTGAGTCTCAGCTTTTTCATCTGTAAAACTGGTACACTTGCTGGTACTCATGTCACACAAACATATCAAAATGAACTGGAATGATTAGTGAATGAATGTCCTCCTGAAGCAATAATCCTAAAGAGAAGAGTTTCAGACATTCAGTCAAATCTGATTATAACAGGTTCTGCAGAAGACTTACGCAGCAGGTTCCTTTTGAAAGGTAGGAATAATCCAAGGGCTTCCCTGAACTCAAACCCATCATCACAGGCTCAACAGAGCGTAATTTGACCCGTGATGGACTTGGTCTCAGGAAAACCTGGGTTCGAATCTCCCCTCTGACCCGCCCTAGCTTTGCGACCTTTGACTAAGTTTCTTATGCTCTCTGAGCCTTTTTCTTCATCTGTAATGTAGGAGGAGTAATCACAGCTCCTGTGTCACAGTCATGAGAGTCAAAGCACCCAGCAAAACGACCAATGTCAGGGGGGTTATGGGACTCCATTGGGCACTGAAGGCCCGGGTGAATTATTCAGGGTAACTGAGTCAGGAGGTGTCAGAACAACAAGTTGAGCCCAGCTCTTCCTGACCCCAGAGCTGGCCCTCTGTCCCTAGTTGTCTTAATGGCCGCCTAGGCAGCCCACGGGCAGTGCCCTCATCAGCCGGAGAGGACGAGAATGACCCCAACCTGCTGCCTCTCATCCCTGTGGAGATATTGGAAGGCCCATCTTGGCGTTGTTTGGAAAGCTTCTGAGGAGTCCCCTCTTTCAGGGTCCTACTGTGAGACCCTAGGCCCATGAAGCTTCGGCCATCACAAGCACAGCTTGAGAAACAGATCGAAGACCTTTCAGCAAGTGAGCGTTTTGCAAATAGGGCAAGGGGCTTAGGATCACCACGACCATGTGCCAGGTGGGGAAATCCAAGCCATACCCATGGCTGCGTGGCCCCCGCCAAGGTTTGCTGATATCTATACCTCGGTACCACCAAAGTGTCAGTGAGAATGTTTTTTTTTCACTCTGTCAGAAGCGAGCAGGTCAGGCGGAAGCCCGGTTTCCAGCTCCATGGAAGACTTCCTGCTAATTTCGTTGAGCTCAGCTTGCCCTAAGAGACCAGGCTGCAATCAGCAAGAACGTTCCTGGCTCACCCAGGAATGGAGAGTCCATGATTCTTGACTTGCAGACAACCCTCCCTCTCATTAAAGATCCCATGACAGTTTTCATTAGAGGTTTGCCCTAATGTCCTTGGTACAAATCCCTTTCCCAGCCTCTATTCAGCATACCAACTGGCTCGAGGACGAGGTATTACAGCAGGCTGGGATGGAAAGAGCCCTGGAAAGACTGTGTCAGAGCCTTCTTTTCTCCTCCCGCTGCGGCTGCTGATTAGCTGTGTAACCTTGGGCAAGGCACCTGACCACTCTGGGGCAGAGTCCTCTCTGTCTGGAAAAAAAAAAAAAAAGATTGGGGCAGGGGGGTGAGGGGATGTACTATGTGATTTCTAAGGTCCCTTCTCATAAGCCTGGATTCTAAAGAATCCAAATTTAAAGCTAGAAGAGGTGCCAGGGACTGTATGGCCCAGCCCCTTTTATTTTACAGAGAGGGAAACTGAGGCCTAGAAGTGACTTGTCTAAGGTCATCGGATCATAAATTTAGAGCTGGGAAGGACCTGAGGCCAAGGATCCACCCTCCTCTTTTTGCAGGGAGATTCAGAGAGCTTAAAACATTTCCTTGTCTGGGGACACACAGCAAAGTAACTGTCAGAATCAGGATTTGAACCCAGGTCTTCCTAAATGTAAATCCAGCACTGTATCCACTAAAGCTTTTCATTGGCATGACCTCCGCACTGCCTGTCTGTGTGTTCTAGAATGGAACCGATAATGTGGAGAACCGTGCCCAGGAAAAAAAAAAAAAAAAAGACTTGGCTTGTCCATGTAAGACGTGCTAATAGCATCTACAGGCAAATGAGGGTTTATCATTTGTGTCCAAGCCTAATAGAGAGATACTGCCAGGCTAATTCAGGGTCTGCACATTAGAAAGTAATGATCAGTTTTTACAGAGTAGAAGAGATGTGCTTAGTTCTCCAAAGTTAATGAACGGGCCCATTTCAAGTTCATTTGGCAATACCAGAAGGCTCCATTTGGGTTTTCTTGGTAATCTGGGTTGATGAATCTGAAGCTTCCTCACTCGGGGTCAGCCCCCGGCCCATGCAGGCCACACCTTCCTACTCGGTGTGATCCTTGTTTTCATCGTCCCAGAAGTCCTCCGTATTCACTCCAACCTCCGGAGACCTTTCTCTGGCCCCCTTCATGGCTGCAGGAAGCAGTGCTTAATATCTCTGGGAACTGCTTGGGTAAGACACTGCTGTCCCTCCCTGGTCCACCTCCTTCTCTGGTCATGCGTGTCCTTAAAATGCTTTTCTCTCTACTTCCCACACCAATCATCACATTTAACTGGCCACCACCTCCTTACTCCTTCCCCAGATATCTAACCATGGCTCTTTGACTTGTCACTGGTTCATCAGAAAGAGGGCAGGTTGGGAGTCTGGCGGTCCTGGACCAGAATCCCTGATCCACCACTGACTACCTCAGTGACCTTGGGAAAGTCACATGATGAGCTGAACTCCCACATTCTACGAGAAGCCTTTTCCAACCCTCCTTGACACTAGGGCTTTCTTTTTGTCCGATTTATCCTGTGTATATCTGGTTTGTACATAGATTACTCCCATTGGATTGTAAGCTTCCTGAGGGCAGGAGCTATTTTTTTTTTTTTGCTTTCTTTGTATCCCCAGCACTTAGCACAGTGCCCAGCAAATGACAGGTCCTTCATCAATGTTTGTCAACTGGCTGACTTGAACTCCCTAGACCTCAGGGAGGTCTTGCCTGTAAAATGAAGGTGTCAGACTAGATGACCTTGGAGGTCACTTCTAGTTCCACAACAATTGTAAGTCACTGGGCCTCAGTTTCTTCATCTACAAAATGGGAGGAGGGTGAACTAGATGGCCTCTGAGGTTCATTGCAGCTGTCAATCTATCACCTTCGGATTCTCGTGTGATTGTGGTTTTCCTTAATTTCCCACACGCCACCAGCAACCGCGGGTGTGAGGGAG
>NW_020952679.1:3404075-3469152 GCF_900497805.2 Vombatus ursinus
CCCCCCCCATTCCTCCCCTATTCTACAGAGGAGGAAACTGAGGTCCGGGGAGAGAAGTGACTTAAGATTATAGGCTTAGAGGCAGAAGCAAAGGAACCTTAGTGGTCTAACCCTGTCATTTTCTAAGTGAGGTTGCTGAGGCCTATAATGCAGACGGGAACTGGCCGGTCACACAGGTATAAGAGGCAAAGGGGGAATTTGAACCCAGATCCTCATCGTCCAAGTCCAGTACCCTCCACATGAGACACAACCACTCTAATCTCATTGTGCGTGATAGGGTTGTCCTTTCAGCCGCATGACAAATGTCTGCGTGTATGAGTATAAAGCCATACTAAAAGTAGACTAAGAAAGTACCAAGTAAAAGTATAGTAAAAAAGTACTAAAGCGATACGCTCTCTGGGTCCTAGATTCAGAGTGGCCCTGGGCAGTCCTCGAATCTGTTCCTCTTCTTCCACAGAGAAGGCATCCGAGGAATAGAAAGATGAAGTGACTCCTTCACCTGGGGTCACACAGCTCGTAGGACCATGGAGTCACAGCCCTGGAGCTGGAAGGCCTGCTCATCCAGTGCCTTCATTTTACAGATGAGGAAACTGAGGCCTACAGAGAAAAAATGACTTGTCCAAGGTCACAACTCTAATATCCAAACCCAGGTTCTCTGACTCTAAATCTGTCCCTGACCCTGCTGCCTCTTTAGAAGGGGGCCCCAAAGCCAAGTGTTCTACCTGACCAAGAATCCGATGGCCCCAAACTTGAAGACTTATTTTTAGTTCTTTGTAACTTTGTGGGAAGCGGAGCCATTAGCAAGCATCTAGCCTTTGGATGCCAAAAGGTCAGGTTATCCCAGGACTCTTAGAAGTATCCCTCCTCTTGCCATGGGCTCTCTATCCATCCTGGCCACAGCATGAAGACAGAAGACTGACCTGAGGGGGAGGGGGAGTCAGTACAAAGGAAGGTCCATTGTACCCCCAGCACCTAAAGCACCAGGCTTGGGATCTCTGCGACCTGTGTTCAAATGCCTTCCTTGGCATGACCCATGTAACCTTAAGCAAGTCACTCAACTCCCCTGGGCTCCTCGGTTAAATGAGGCAGTTGGAAAAATACCAAGAGTAAAAGAAAATGAGGAAGTTAGGCTCAGGGGCTGCTGAGGTGTTTTCTTCCTCTTAAGTGTCTGATGTGGCTCCCTGGGCAAGTCACTCGGAGCCTCAGTTTGTTCATCTGGAAATGGGGATAATAACAGCAGTTGTTGTGAGGTAGTGAGATGGTAAGCGGATTATCGCTCTTTGCAGACCTCAGAGCCCCTGGGTGCATGTTAGAACTGGGATGATTTGTGAAACCCTCTCAGTTTTATGAAGTCACCTCTACTCCTCTTCCTCCACTTTGTTTCTCACCAAAAGGTAGTTTGCCAAGGTTACTTTAAGGCAGGTGATTAGAAAATAGTCGCTGTAATTATAGAAAATAATTTAATAATAATAAAATGTTGTTAATATTTAATTAATAATAAACAATTTAATAATTATTAGGGGAAATGTTTGATCCAAGAAAGGTAAAAAGGAGCTCATGGGGTTCACCAAGATTTGGTGGGATGGGATTTAGGGGTAGACTGAATAGTGCAAGTGCCTGCCTTGTTCAGCACCTAGCACATAGTAGGCACTTAATGAAAGATCTTTGAGTGGTTGAGATGAAACAGATCTTCTAGAGAAGATGAAGTCAAGTCAACACATGCTTCTCAAGCACCCACTAGGTGCCAAGCATGGGGGATGATAGAAAGAAAGGCAGAAACAAGCCCTGCTCTTAAGCCAACGAGGGAGATGACAGGTAACGACTGTACAAGTAAGACATAGACAGGATGAAATGGAGGTGACCTCAATGGGAAGGCACAACAATGAGAAGGATCAAAAGGGACTTCTTTCAGAAGGTGGGATTTTAGCTGGCACTTACAGGAAGCCCACAGGGAAAGCGTTCCTAGTGGGAGGGAGGGACAACCAGTAAAAATGGCCAGAGTCTGGAGGTAGGGTGTCTTAAGGGGCCGGTGTCCCTGGAGCAGAGGATATAGAGGGCAGTCAGGTACAAGAAAAATGGAAAGGGAGAGAGGCACCAGGATATGAGACTTTAAAAGCCAAATAGAGGCTTTGAGATTTGATCCTGGAAGCATTAAGGAACCCCTGGAGTTGATTGAATAAGCATGATACATTTTGTATCAACCACCATTAAAATTCTAGAATGAGGTTTTTTAAAGCATGTGATTTGCAAGCTCCTAGAGAAAAAAAAAAGTCACTTACCAGGAACCAATGTGAGTTCACTTAACAGAAAGAGTGCCGACTAAATTAATTTCTTTTTTTTTTTAAGAGTTACCAGTTTGTTAAATCAAAGGAGTCCTGGAGACATATTGTATCTTGATTTTAGCAAAGCACATGGCAAAGACTGCCATATCCTTGGGGACAAGATGTTGAAATGTGGGCGAGATGACAGAGTGAGAAGGATCTATGGCTACTTGATCAGGCAAACCCAAAGAGTGTAGAGCAGTGATTAATGCTGCTGGGCCATCCTGGAGGGAAGCTGCTCGTGGAGCAACCGAGGACTCTGTCCTTGGGCTTATCCTGGCCAATATTTTTATCAGTGACTGAGATGAACTCTTCAAAGTGACACAAAGCTCAGAGGGAAGAAATAGTGAATATGACAAATGACAGAAGCGGTATTCAAAACAATAAACCATGTGGCTGACACTGAAAGGGAAATTTCGCAAGAACAAAGTGTTTTTTCAAGTTTTATCTATTACTTTTGCTTTTTACACCACAATCATCTCAATGTATGCCCCACCCCCACCATGTAACGCCACCTTGTCTCAAAAGAAAACAGTTAAACAAAACCAACCAAAATCATAGCATCTGATGGTGTGTGCAACACGTAGCCCACATAGGCCCCCACCTCTCTATTAAAAAGAAAAAGGTATTATTCTTCATCTGTTCTCCAAGATTGGACATTGCAACGAATCTGGGTTTGGCCTCTCTTGAGAAGAGTTGTGTTCATTTGCGTTATCGTAATCCTTGTGTAAATTGTTCTATTGCCTCTCAGTGTTGGTTTCTGCCAATCTTCCCATAAGGATTGTTGTTGTCCTTCCTTCATTTGTCCAAGAGGACCGGTGACATCATGGGGGATGTCTTGACTTGCTGCATGAATTGCATTCAAGTGAGGCAGAGTTGCATAGACTTCCCATAAATACAGAGTCAAAGATATTGGTCCTATGAGTACAGGATGGAAGACTCCTGATGGAAGATGGGTCAGGGCTGAGGAAAGGGTGAGAAGGACCTATCTATTAATAGAATTACAATTCTTAGAGCTGGAAGGCACCTGAGAGATCAGCAGATCCAGTCTCTTCATGGGCTGAGAGGTCAGTGTCTTGTCCAAATTCACACAGGTACTACTTGACAAAGCTAGTCTTCCCACCTGAGTCCCACAGCTCTGAGTTCAGCATGGCTCACCCACAGGTACACCCTGAAAGGCATTGGCCAAGGACTTAATGAAATCCGAATGAGGATACCGAGGACAGCTCTCATCTAGTTTATGTCTTGCTAAAGTATAAAGCCCTTTCTTCCAGATGGCAGTAGTCTAACAATCAGCTAAACCTTTTCAAAAAGGGATGGGGGGGGAGGGGGAAAAGGGGGATCCATCTGTAGACTGCAAAAACTGAATCCAACCTGATAAAGCTATCAAAAAAAAAAAAAGGAAAAATTCTTTCTCTGGGTTCCAAATTTTGCCCTTTGTCCCCTTTTGGAAATGGGGGCATTTATTAGAGCCTAGGACTGACCAGGTTACTTCCCCATTCAAGAAAATTCTGTGATTTTATTGCCTTTAAGGAAAAATACAAACTCTTCTCTTTGGCCCTTCACAGTTCATCTCCGGAGTACTCTTGCACTCCCCATCACACAGTCAGCACTCCAGCCAAACTGGCCTCCATCCTATTCCTTATACATGATGTTCCATTTCCCACCTCCACGTATTTGCCCACAGAGTCCCTTATGCCTGGAATACTTTCCCTTCTCATCTCTGCCTCTTGCAACATTTGCCTCCCTTTAAAGGCTGTATTTAAGCGCCACCTCCTTCAAGAGTCCTTTCCTCATTTCCAAGTTTTTAACGTCCCCATTAGTACCTTTTATTTTGCATCCATCCTCCCTTTACTTATCTGTGAACACATTTTATCTCCCACTAGATTCTTAAGTTCCCTGAGGTCAAGGATTGTTTCATTTTTGCCTTTGTATTCTATTTAGACCATTGGGGCTACTTAAGAAATGCTCGTTGGTTGATTGAGTCCCCATTCTGAGTTTTTTTGGCACTAGGCACAAGGTTAGTCCTAGGTCAGTGAATTTGGAGCCGCAAGTGGCTCTGAACCTACTTCTATCATCAAGATGTAGAGGGCACAAAATGAGGATGCTCTGAAGTCCTGCCGGGCACCAGCCCCTGGTACCTCTCCCATTGCCCCTGAGTTCTCCCCTCTGCTAGGTCCCTCATCCTTCCGGGATCTGAGTCCCATGTGACAGTATCCTCCAAGCTCTCCAAGCTCTCCAAGACCTCAGGTGTTCTCATCAGTGATTATCAATACTAATTGTTCCTCTGATTCTCCTTGTCATTGACCAGGAGAAATAAATGCTTACATTAGCCGAGAATAACACCTGGTCAAATTTATTGTTCATCTCTTTTAGCTGAGGATTATTCACTTTTGAGCCACTAGCTTGCATCCTAGCAGGCACTAAACCTACTAGTTTTTAATAAAATATTTCAGTGGGACTCGCCTTTTGGGGGGGGAGGGGGGTAGAGGATGGTGAGCATTGCAGGGAGCCTTTGCCCTAGAATCCAGGACTCCTGGGTCAGACACATTCCAGAAGCTCCCACACCAAATTGTGTGTGCTCTATCAACATGGGGTTTTCACCCATTCTCCACATGCTAGAAAAAAAACCCTGTTTATGGACTTGGCCATCCCAGTAAACATACTGCTGTCCCATAAGCCAGTCTTGGGGGCCTTTTCGCTGGAACAAAAAAAGACATTGACCCCGAGCGGGATGTTATGTGGAAAGAAGAGACTGAATATTTGCCAGCAGTCCTTCGGTTGTGCCTTTGCCTTTGATTTTTAGGGAGCAGGTCCGTGTCTTCTCCCTGATTAGTGGTGCTCACTCTCATTTCCGCTGCCTCTTATTCAGCTGATTTATTTAAAGGGATGTCAGCACAGGGCTGAAATGAAGCACTGAGCCTCCTCTTTCTGCTCTTTGCTGACCGCTCCAATAATTCATTTTTTAGCTCATTAGCTAACGGGGGATGTGAGCAGTGGTCCTTCAGGGGATTGGAATGAGGGGAGGTGATCTACTGCTGACAACTCTGCTCTTGGACTGGCCTTCCTCTGGGAACATGGAAGACTCAACCAAGACAAGCTGTGTATCCCTGAAGTCAAATTGGGCCATCGGGGTAACAATTAGAGTATTTATGTGTGAGGCACGATTTCTAGGGTGAACAGATTTAGCCGAGAGAGAGAGAGAGAGAGAGAGAGAGAGAGAGAAATGAGAAACTTCTGACTTTGGTATAAAAGTTGAAGGGACAAGGTTAGAAGCCAGGGCAGTGGATAGAGCCCTGCACCTGGAGTCAGAAAGCCCTGAATTCAAATCCTGACTTTGATACTTAGTAGCTGTGTGACCCTAGACAAGTCACTTAATCTCTGTCTCCCTTGATTTTCTTGCTTATAAAATGGAGATAAAAATAGCAGCATTGTTATAAAGATCAAATGAGATAGTGGTAAAGTGCTGAGCACGTTGCCTGGCACATAGTAAGTGCTTTATAAATGCTAGCTGTTGTTGTTATTATTATCGTCGTCACCATTTTTATTATTATTATAAGTTAAGGGAGGCCATGATATAAAAATGTCTTCAGGCCGGAGATCTTTATGAACGCTACTGACAAAAGGAAGAGGTGAGCATTTGGGAAGAGAGGGGGTAGACACCACTTTGGTTTCACCTGAGGATGTGCCAGACCAGATGTTCAATTGAAAAGAGAGAGAGAGAGATCCTTCCTGCGTGTGCCTCCATCAGGGGCCGTCACAATCCAGGAAGAAGCTGCTGCAGCCACAGCAAGAGGGCTGGACTTGGGGCCAAGAAGACATGGATTCGAATTCTGCCTCAGACACTGAACCACTGGGTGACTCTGGACCTCAGTTTCTTCATCTGTTAAATGAGGAAGTTAGGGAGGCATCATGATGCAGTAGGAAATGTTCTAAATCTGTTATCGATACAGGACATACATCCTTAAAAAAAATATACTGCTCCACTTAAAGAAAGAGGAAAGGAAAGGGAAAGAAAAATAAAGAGAAGAAGGAAGGATGGAAGGAATTGACTCAGTTTCCAATTATGTGATTTTTACCCAGTTTTTTGCTTTGTACAACCAAAATTTTGAGGGGGCCGGAATTTCTTCTCCAAAGCCTTGGGTCATAGCGTTATAACAGTTTTTGAACTGGAATATACCATTTTGGACATTGTCTGGTCCAACCCTCATTTTACAGATGAGGGAACTGAGGCCCCGAGATGGTGACTAGAGGGAAGGGGCCCCGAAAGCCCTCAAAGCATGAAACTCCCTTGTCTGAGTCTTGCCCAGGATGGGGCCTCCCACGTTTGGCTTGGCCCCTGCCTGATTTAAACACAGGCACCTCCCATCTCCTGGAAACCCCATAGTCCTCCTTAACCCTCTGTTCCCACCCCCTTCCTCTGAAAATGATGAAAACATGGCTGAATAGTGAATAAAAGAGAAGTGTTGATTTAGAGCTTCAGTTTCCTGTAAGCCACCCCCTCTTGGTTACCTTGGACATAAAGGATGCCGCAGCTTGTGTGCAAAGCCATAGGCAGGATATCGTTGCCAGGCCAAGAGGGACAAAGGAAGGATGGATGCACACAGGCTCCTTTGGCCTCTTTTATAGCTTCTTTGTAAACTTCTGGGGTGGAAAGATGCTGCTCAGAAAAACGTTCTTGGCCAAAGATGCTTTCAGACCAGAAGTCCTAAGCTAAGGGAGACCCTGCATGTCATCTCTCCCCAAAGCCCTCCTCCTCATCTGAGGAAAATGAAGCCCAGAGAAATGAAGGGATATGCCCAGTGTCATGGATGTAGATGACCTAGTCTCACCCCCCTCGTTTTACAGATGAAGACCTAGAAAGACTTAGGACCGAAGATGAGAGATACAGAGACATCATTGAATTGTGAGCAGAGCGCTGGGCTTGGACTTAGGAAGACCTGAGTTCAAGTCCTATCTCAGACACATACTAGATATCATCCTAGGCAAGTCACTTAACCTTTTCTGTGTCTCACTTTCCTCATGTGAAATGAGGTAGTCAGAGTCAATGGTCTGTAAGATGCTCTGGAGCTGGAAGAGCCCTGAGAGCACCTAGTCCAAATTCCTTATTTTACAGATGGGGAAACTGAGGCCCAGAGAGGTTATGATTTGCCCAAGGTCATACAGGTGGGTCACTTATCTAGAGTTAGAAGGAAGCTCAAAGAGTATCCTCATTTTACAGAAGAGGAAACTGAGGCCCAGGGAAGTCAAGTGACTTTCCGTGGTCACGTACCTAGTATGTGTCAGGGGAAGGATTAGAACACAAGGTCTCTGACTCTGCTTCACCACAGCTCTCTGAGCTTCAGTTTCCTCATTCATGAAAGGAGGTTATTAGAGGTCATGGTCTCTAAGGGGCTTTAGAGGGCATCTAGTCCATCCCTCTCATTTTACAGAGGGGGAAACTGAGCCCCATAGAGATGAAGCGATTTTGCCCAAGGTCCCGCACATTCGATAAGTAGAAGAGCCTGGATTCAAACCCAGGCTTCCGTTCAATCAAGTGAGCAGAGTTCCCGGTCAAGTAGAGGGAAGTTGAGCTGCAACCTACTTAACCATGCGGGTGGGTCATTTCTGTTCTGTGTTTGGGTGGGTTGGTGGATTGAAGGGAAGGGAAGAACTGAGCACCAACAGCCACATTTAAAACGCATTAAGAGTTCATGTTCACTGTGGACATATTGATGGATGGAAAGAGAAGAGCAGTGCTATGTAATTATAATTGCTCTCTTGCTAAGGGATTTTGAAATATAAAGAGAAAATTCCATCACTGCAGTGAGTGTTATAACCCCTGTGATAAGTTCTGGCTTTATCACTTGTGATGATTTTGCAATAACTATTAAAAAGCAACTGGAAGGATATTAAATTGTTCAGGGAGATGATGCCCACAGAGAAAGACAAATGGCTCTAGGCTTTAAACATCCCCGTGTCAATTTCACTTCTCTGCTCTGTTGGTCAATTTCACCTTTGCTCTATTCCTCCAAGATCCTTCATGTAAACTTTGCCATTGTCCTCTTTGGGGACTGGTTTCAGACAAGACTGTTAGTTAAGAAGCTTTTCAGGCTACTGTGTTTGAAATGATGATTAAAAAAATAGCAGACTTTGATTTGGTTTCTCCCCTCCCACACACACTCATAGACATTGAGGCATTGTTTTCCTATACTTTGGCATTGTGTTTCTTGTTCAGCGGGAATTTTGACTTGGCTATCCATCCGCACGGGGGATAATGAGGGATGTTCTGCTCAGCTACAGGGAAATGCTTGTCCTGGAAATCTTAGGATGAAAGGAGTCACAGGGGTGACTCTGAGGTCACTCCACTTGGACCAGGAAGTGATGCAAAACTAATCCACATTTACTGGGGAAGAATTTGTTTGCCTAAGTATTTAAAAACAGATTAGGGCTAACCTGACACTAGATTACCAGAAGTAATGTCAACAGGGTTGAAAGGTGTAAACAGTCCCTTTCTTTGGGGACTCCAGGCAGAAAATGGCCTGAGTAATGAGTTTTCTTCCTAGGACTCCTTCTCTGGGGGCCTTGGCTGGACACACTGAGTTGAGATCCTGAATTTGAGGAGAGAGAGCCCTCGGAATTTAGTGTGTTATCCCAATTCCGGTAGAAGTGGTTGCTGCCATTTTTTAAATATGAGGATTTTTTTTCTCTTTCTTCATCATCATCGTGAAATAGTTGTTGAATTCCTAATTGTTGGGGGTGAGGGAGGTGTCGGACTTTGCCAGACACTGTTCTTACAGGTTTCCAATTTGAAGGGCAACTTGAAAAGGCCAACCCTGTTCTTTGAAAAACCCTGATATTCTTTGTCTAAAGAGTGACACTGCCGAGTTCGTTCAGAAGTGTGAACTTTTCTGTTTGAAGCCAGGCTTTCTTCCCTGCCCCCTCCTTTGAGGAATCAAAATGAACAGAATTACTCAGTGTGGAATGGAAACTGTATTGCCCCAAGAGAGGCAGCAGAAGACCAGCTCTCCTGCTTCTTATGGGAGAGACCCTGTGCCAAGTCACCAGGCTTTGCTCAGCCCCAGTTTCCCCATGCGTAAAATGAGAGAGGTAGGCTAGATAAGGCACAAAGTTTCTTCCAGCACTAAACCTACGATCAGTACTGGGAACTGTAGACAAAAGAGACAGTCCCCATGCCTAGCAAGCTAAATATGTAGCAAGTGCTTAATAAATGCTTTTTTTCTTTTTTTTTAATGAACTTAATAAATATCAACAGACATTAGAAACCTGGTCCTCCATTTCACTGATCTGGCGAGCTCTCAGGTGAGGACACTCCTCCTCCCAGCGAGCGCTGGTACCTCCTCACCAGTTTTAGGAGCATTGCCTGGAATGACGAGAGGTGAAGGGACTCGTAACCCAAGTCTTCCAGGCTGAGGTCAGTTCTCTATTTCACGTGCAAAGAACAGAAAAAGAGGATTGTATAAGAAACTGTGACTCTCCATTACATTTATAGAGCTTGGTCCTGAGAGTCAAATGGTTTTTCATTCACTCATTAATATAAAAACAAAAGAAATACCTCTCCTGATACTTAATGTTTTACCTCCCTCCAAACTCCTGAGGGGTTGTGAGGAGAGGGGGAGAGCTTTCTTAACCTTCTCCTATATGTACTAACCCAGGATCTGGTATCTCACCAACTATTCTTCCAGGGAAGAAAAGGAACGGTGGATACGAGCTAAGTATGAGCAGAAGCTCTTTCTGGCACCTCTCCCGTGCATGGATCTCTCTCTGGGCCAGCACCTGCTGAGGGCCACAGCAGAGGAGGACTTGCGGACTGTCATCCTGCTTCTGGCCCATGGGTCACGGGAAGAAGTGAATGAGACCTGCGGGGAGGGTGACGGACGCACAGCTCTGCACCTAGCCTGCCGGAAGGGGAATGTGGTTCTGGTACAGCTCTTGATCTGGGTAAGTTTCCAGCTTGGTGGGGGGAGAAGGAACACAGCCACTTGGTTGGTCTTTTCCTACAGGATGGGGGAAACCCACAGTACATAAGGTCCTTGCAGCTCAGGAAACATTCCGCACTCTCTCCTTGCTTCTTCATGCACTGATCTATCATGTTCCATGTATGAGACTTTGAGAGAATCACTTCCACTATGTGGGCCTCAGTTTCCTCATCTGTAAAATCAGTTGGTTGGACTAGGTGACCTAAGGTTCCTTCCAACTCCAAATCTATGATTCCATGAAATATGCAGTAAGTCCTATGATCTCCATCCTTTAAATACTAATCCACTGCCATAGAACATCCTTGTGCCAGCTGGCATTGCTCTGACAGGTTAAGGTTGACAGGATATCTTTTCCACAAGTCTTTTGACATTGATCACACAAGTAATATTATCCCCATTTTATAGATGAGGAACAAAAGCTCAAAGGGGTGAGTGATTTGCCCAGGATTCGCAACTGATCACTGCTCCACCCAGCCATTCCCTAGCATCATCATTGTTAGTATTGTCAGGGAAATATCCAGCCCATTCATTGCACAGGCTTCCCTCTGCCTGGGACCAGAGGCCCGGCTCACACACCACCCTCTGCAGGAAGCCAGCCTCCATCCTCTCAACTCAGGATTCTCTCTCTCCTCTGGCTATCATATATACACTTAATGAATTCATTTAATCAAATTCACTCTATTACATGCCTACAAAGACAGAAGCAAAGCAACTTGTGCCCTCCAGTAGCTTACATTCTACTGGGGGTGGGGGGGCTGACACAGATCAGTTGTCTGTATGAGGTCCTTGAGGTCAAGGGCTATTTTTCCTTTTGTTCTTTGCGTCTCTAGTGCTTAGAATGGTGCTTTCAATAAAGAAACTGCTTAATAAATGCTTTTCAAAGTGGAATGGGTTGGGTTGGATTGAGTAGGGCTGGTTTGGAATCCACTGGCGAAAGCGTCCTCTGATCTTAAAATGGCAGGCGTGCAAGGATCATAAAGGAAAGAAGTGTCTCCAGTGAGGTGTTCCATAGGTAAACATCCCAAAGCTGTTTTCCTGGGAGCCCTGTTTGCTAACAGTCTTCCGAAAACTTGATCTTTTTTAGACCAGATCTTTCCACGCTTGACTTCAGGTCAAAGATCCTGCCTAGATCAGAAGCTGGTTTTTTTTGCTGTTCTTCTGTTTCTAAGAAAAAAAATCCTTCCCTTTCTGCCTCAAAAAAAAAAAAACAAAAAAAAAACAACACAAACAGCAAATTCATTTCTCCAGGATCAAAGTGTCTTTCCCTTCTCATTCCTAGAATGCAAAAATCCTTGATGGTGGTAATTGAGCCCCCAAAACCTTTTTTCCTAAGGTCCCTGCTTTACTGACTTTCTGAATGGTATTCACTTATGGGAGGGCTTTGGTAAAATCCAGCTCGATGCATTGGCCAGAAGTACTAATCGGATGAAAGACGTGTTCTTTCACTCAGATGAGGCACCTGGCGCTCTCTGCGAGCTGGTTCCACCCAGCGGGGCACTTAGCAGGAATTACCCAAGTTGTTTCTTCATTGTGCTTGAAGGTGTTCCATAACATTCAACTTGACAAACTTTTATTAAGTGTCCAGAGCCTCACGTTAGGTGATGGAGAAAATGAATGAGACGTGTGTTCCTGTCCTTGTGACACGCAGCCTCCAGGACATGAGGACAAGGCACAAATATCCACAGTATAGGAGAGAAAGGAGGTCAGAGAGGTACAAAGTGGACTGTGATATCAGCCTGGAAGAGCCTGGGGAGCCTCACGTAGGGGCCAAATGGTGCTTGTCATTGATGTGGTTGTTAGGGGTTCTTTCCTGATCATAAGGTCCTAGAGTTGGAATGGAATTGGCCTTGGAACTCATCTCGACCAAACCCTCATTTTACAGATGAGGAAACTGAGTCTGGGAAATGTTAAATGACTGTCAAGGATCACAGATTTAGAACTGAAAGGGATCTTGGAGATCATCCTATCTGACCCTGTTTTACAGATAAGGAAACTGAGGGCCAGGGAAGTCAAGTGATCTGCCCAGAGTTAGATAGATGGTAAGTATCTGGTAAGGCAGGACTTGAACCCCAGTCTTCCTAGTACTTTCTTGTACTTCAAGCCTTTCACTTTATCTACTAAACCACCCTACCCCTTTGATTCTAGAAGGGCTCACCCTTCAAAATCTGAGGCTAATAATAATAATAATAATAATAATAATAATAGCAATAATAGAATTTATATAACACTTTAAGGTTGGCAGAGTGTTTTACAGATATTATCTCATTGGATCCTCATAACCTTGTGAGATGGGTGCTATTACGATCCACATTTTACAGATGAAGAAACCAAGGCAGAGAGAAGTTAAGTGGCTTGTGCTTGATCACATGGCTAGTAAGTTTGGGAGGCTAGATTTGAACTCGGGTCTTCCTCTCAAGAAGAATCTCAGGTTCTTGTCTCTCAAGAAGAAGAAATGATTTCTGACTTGAAAGATCAGTCAACCACCAGTGGCAGAGCTCCAAACATCTGGGTTCGGGTCCCACTTCTGACCCACACTGACTGTGTGACCTTGGGCAAGTCATTTGCCCTTCAGTGCTCCAGGTGCCAGTGTACATTTGACCAGGGGGTTTTCTAATTGGGCAGTCCTTACACCCCTCCAAGAAAAATCATATTTTTAAAAAATAGACTAAATCGAGTTGAGACAACAAGTCAGAAACCAAAATGGAAATTGTTGACCTGAAGCTCTCATTGGCTCATCCATCTTATTTGCTTTTGTGCTTTTTTCAGATACATAAAGATACTGAAAGAATGTGGGGATGTGTTCCAACTGTCCAGGTCCTGAAGGCTAGGGGGTCCAGCATTTCCCGACTCATTTTCCCCTTGATTTCATATTCAATTCCATAAACATTGATGATGAAGTGCTCACTTAAAAACAGCCCTGAGGTAGAAAGACCAAAATGAAACAAGCATTTATTAAGCACCTACTAAGTGCGAGGGATACAAAGCAAGGCAAAAATAGTCCCTGCCCTCAAGGAGCTTACACTCTTAGGGAGGAGCTTTCAGTCCACTTATTCCTGAAGCTTTCTCATCCCCTCCACTCTGAAAGTGTTTTCTTTCCCTCTCTCAGCCATTTTCTTCATCTGGAAAATGTGGGGACTGAATTTGAATTAGTCCAACCCTGAGATTCTTTCTAGCTCCAGATGAAGCACAGAAGGGAGGTGGGGAGGATAATGTGTGTGTGGTGTGTACATGTGTCCTGGACCTCTTAAGCAGAACTCTAGTGAAGCCTTTGGAACCTTTCTCAGAGTAATGCTTTTAAATGCACAAAATGAAATATATAGAGAATTTAAAAAGAAACCATACAGAAATACAATGATCAAAATGTGGTTTATTTGTTTTTTAATATTTGCTCTGATTCAGCCCCATGAATGAAGGAACAAATTCCTCCACCCCCAGCCTGCCTCCCTAGTGCTTTAAAGTGGAATTTCTTGTCTCTGCAGTATGGCGTAGATGTCATGGCTCGAGATGCCCATGGAAACACGGCACTGGCGTATGCTAGGCAAGCCCCGAGCCAAGAGTGCATTGACATTCTCCTGCAGTATGGCTGTCCCGACGAGCGCTTCGTCCTCATGGCGACTCCCAACCTGTCCCGGAAAAACAACAATCGGAATAACAGCAGTGGCCGGATGCCCACCATCCTCTGAGCTGTGAGTGCGGCTTTGCTGGCACCCCAAAATCAGCAGCCCTCGTTGTACCCTTTCTCCTCAAAATTACAACCTGTGAGTGTCGTGAAGTCCCACCTCCCACCTTCCCCAGGGATGGCGGCCTTCCTCCTCGACCACCTCACCTCCACCCCAACCACCCCTCCATCCTACCCCACCCCACTCCCAAAAAATCAGAAATCTGGACAACCATGAGGAGAATAGTGGTGGAAGAGGAGAAGGAAAGAGGACCACAGAATGAATGATCCTCCTTAAAGATCTTAACGATGAACACAGAAAGAGGGAGGACAAAAATCAGCTTGGCCCTGGTCCTTTGATCATGCTTAACCCACGGCATGGGACCGACCATTTTACGGGTTGTCCGCAGACTGTCTCGGCAAGTGATGGGGAAGAGAGCGGGAGAGGGAGGGAGGGAGGAAGAGGAGGCAGAAGAAAGAAGGAACGGTAACTTTCCTTAACTGCCAGTTAAGCACATCAGTACTTTTCCCCACTCCCAAACGGAACCCCTGGATTTCATTCTCTTTGCCGAGGAACTTGACGACATAAATCAGAGGCAAGCACAGAGTTTGTCAGGTTTGAAGCCCCTATGATGGTGTGTGTCAAATCAGTTGTAGCTAATCTGTCCAGGGAGAATACTGGCTTCATTACACTTGTATAGTTGAGCTCTTCCAGCATTACCGCTGTTTAATAGGACATGATTAGTCATCACGGAGAAAAAAGCATATTAGCTGAGAAGGTAGTTACTCGGCACGCATCGGTGATTGCCTGGATGTGATTGCAATATTCTTCCGAACATCATATTATCTCAGACATGTTCTTCGGAGCCCTTGGAGTCCTCCTTTCTAAATTCACTGTCATAATTTAGGATCTCTTTAATTTTTCAGCCCAAAGAGAGAAAAGCAGTTGCCGAGTATTATTTGACTGCAGTCTCCTTGGTGTTAACAACAAAATGGGAAAAAATAAATAAGAGTAACGATGAAATCCAGAAAGGAAATCGTGAACCCTGCTAACAATCACATTTCAAGTACGTTTAGTCAACTCAATAAATGAGTCCACAGCGATTTTTTTTCTTTCCAGCTGAGAGAGAGAGAGAGAGAGGTTTGTTTTATTTTTTTCTGTCCTTTGGCCAAGGTGGGTGTGTCAAATTCAGAGGTCCCTCTCATGCTGTGTTGCCTAAGTTATACAGATTTTTGTATCGTGTCTTTAGATGAGTGTAAAATCTATTTGAATAAAAAAAAAAGTTCACAAAGATGCATTGATTTTTGTACAGATGGATGGCACCTCCACTGATTTGGAAATTGACCTACATGTGAACACATCATGGGCCAACTTGAGGGGCTGGGAGGGTTACGGGTCATTGACACAGAAAGGATCCCAACAGCAGGCACTTCCCATCTATTTTTGTATATTCATTTTAGAATGAGATGGTGGCCCATTTTATTTATTTTTTAAAAGGTGATACTGAATCTTGTTAGGAAGCAAAGGAGAGGGGAGGGTGGTTTTCAGCTATGGAAACAATTTAGATGTAACACTTTTGCCGATGGAGACAAAGGGCTGTATCTTAGGGGAAGCGTAGGCTTGTCTAATAAAACCCAAATGCTTGAGAAAGGGGGCCCATCAATAGCATCCCTTCTCACCTCCCTCTCTATGGCTGTTGTCAGAGGGAGACAGACCTGTCCAAAACTGAACGCTCATTGCTAGCCGCCATGTTGATACATATTTTGCTATTCAGTTATTGCTACACTGGGCTATTGCTGACTCCCACCAATTACAGACATGGCAAAACAGCAGGATTGTTTTTGATGAAGAGGAGCAGGGATTCTTAAGAGGCCTTGGGAGTAGAAAGGTGGAGAAAAAGGTCTAGGATGGTGAAGAGGGAAGTCTGACCTGAATTAGAAACTGCTGGACAGCATTTCCAACCCCACCCGGCCAAATAATTGGAAAAAACCCTATTTCAAGTTTTTTCACATGTGTCATCTATGTTTCAAATGACTTGGGAGGTTCATTTTTTGTTTTTGTTTTTGTTTTTTATTTTTTTCTCCTTTCCAAAAAAAAGACAAGATGGAGCAAAACATAACGTGCTGAGTGAAATGTCCGTGTGCACAAAATATTCAAAATCAGTTTCTCCTCTGAATTAAAACTCTCTGGAATGTCAGTGTCTACGAATGGGAGGAGGGAGGGGGTCCCCAGTGTGATACTGAGAATGCTACCCAAATGTCCTGCCTCTCCTTTAGTGTTTGAGATACACAATTCATTCCTGTGTGCCTGTTTTTATCTCTCTCTCCCCACCTCCCCCTTTCTTCCCCCTTCTTCCCCCTCCTTTCTTTCTCCCTCTCCCCCCCTCCCACCATGGAAATCCATCAGTTAGAGTCTGACTCCCCAGAGCAGGAAGTGCAATGCTCCTGCTCCTCTTAACATGTTGTTGGTGTTCCAGGAGGAAGTCCCACTCTCCAGAGCCCAAGTTTTGGCAACAAGATGTTTCGAAAGGAGGAGGAGTTGGGGGGGGGGGCAATGATAAATGGAGGTATTGTTTGTGAGTCTGCTTTTGTGCTGTTAGGAAAAACAGAAGCACCTTCCTTATTCCCAAAGCCCACCCTCGTATGTGAATGTCTTGCTAATACAAAGACTGTAAAAGACTTAAAGAGAGAGGCTGTCCTAGAGATTGCCCTTGGTGGGGGGCAAAAGATACAGTTTAAAATATTTATTTCCATGGCTGATGTGAGCTATGTAAGAAGTGGTGGATGAGATAAAACCATTTTGTTTTGTTGTTGTTTTTTTGGTTTGGTTTTAATAGAAAGACTCAAAAGAGACAAGCAAAGATTGGAAGGAGCATTTAAAAAGCAGGAGGCAAAAAGATAGTGAATGATGCCATCGTCCCCTACAGGAGGACAATCACTGGGATTTTATATCCAAGCAAAGCTTCCTTCCTCCCTTCAATCAGTCACATTATTTGGCTGAATGATTGCTAAAATGGATGAGTGTTTATTTCAGATTTAGTCAGGTCCAGAGAAGTGTAAAGGAGGGCTGCCAGAAACAGGATTCCCTACCAAGAGATCTGCCACAGAGACCTTGCTGTCTTTGTTTCAATGCCCAGGTTCTCTTAACTGGAAAGGATTTCAGATCTCAGGATGCACAGCTTCCCCCCTTCCCATCCCACCCTTTCCCTACCCTGCCCTGATACTCCCAAAGATGAGTAGCCCTCATAAGTGGAGTGGTGATGAGTGGAATGGTGAATTAATGAATCTCCTGCCTTATGAACAGAGCTAGTCTCCTGTCTCCCAATAAGTTCACATCAACATTTACGTATTCCAGAAGGGCGTGGCAGTATAGAAAATTCGTTCCTGGCTCCTAAGTAGTTTCGTAATTTGTTACATTATATTCCACAGAGGGAGTCTGTCTCCATTTGAGAGGATCTGGGAAGTTGTGGAGAAGGGGGGGATTGTTCTTTTTTTTTTCTAGACCTTCAGGATGGTGGCCTGACCCCCCCCCCAAAAAAAAAGACATAGACGTTAGCATTTTCCTTACAAAGTTCACACTCAGAGAAAGTTCCAAGGGGCTCCTACCATTCTCATTCACAAATTTCTTTGGGCAGCATAGAAAGGAAAATCAAAAACCTGAATTCCTGTCCAGGAAAGATGGAATGACCTAGCTGAAAGTTAGACCCACTGAACATTCAGGATGAAAGGGAAGTCTTTGCTGAGGATGAAAGAATCATACAATTGTAGATCTGGAGTTGGGAGGGACCTAAGAGGCCATTTAGTTCAACTACCTCATTTTACAGATGAGGAAACTGAGGCTGGGAGAGGTTAGGTGACTTGCCTGAGGTGACATAGGCAGTGTCAGAGGTGGAATTTGAAGCCAGGTCCTGGAGAGGACTGTAAAGCCCATGATCTTCCCATGGCGCCATACTGCCTCCATAGTCATCGTAAAACACAGGTATAACTGTGACCATGATAGGAAAAATATCTCACCCACTAAGTCAACTCTTTTAACTCCATTCTTGCTCCTAGTTCCTCTTTGATTGGCTTTCTCCAGAACCCATCTTCCCTATTCCGCACATCCCCCAAGCATGTTATAAACAAACGAAAAAATAAATTTTAAAGCAGTCAGGAGGAAATGCCCACAGAAACACATGGAAGACATGAATCTGTCTGGTTGATTTGTATAATATAACCTTTATTTCTACAACTCGCTTGTCAGTCTTCCTACTTTGCCAAGTCTCACCTCTCAGAGTTTATCCTTTGAAAAAATGAAAAAAAAGTTTACTAAGAGCTTCAAAATCCTGGATGTGAATTACCATCAACATTTCCTAATTTGGCCCATGTCTTTCCTTTTCTGTTATCCACAAAGCCCACTGGGGCCACCCAGTCCAAAGATGATTTTTCAACACTCCTTATCTGAGAAACAAAGTGGGGAGGGGTTTGGACACCACACTATGGCTGGTGCTACCATGGAGCACAGGGAACATGGCCTGCCAGACACACCTCCTTACTTGGCCATCATTGTTTTGTCCTTTAAAGTACTAAATTATGTGGCTTTTCAGCCCAGGGTGCATGATTTGCATGTTGTTTTAAGAGAAAAGTGAGAGAGAACATGGTGACTGAGGCTAGAAGGAGCTGTTATTAAATATGGCCCACTAAGGAAAAATACACAGGTCTTAGCGCTCATCATTGGTCAGGGCATGGGCAAACCACAGCCTCTCAAAGCCTCAGTGTCCACATCTGCAAAACAAGTGGGTTAAACAAGATGTGCTCCTAGTATCCAGTAGCTAAGAGAAGGGACCAAACCTTGCATTATTCATTCCTATGTCTGGAAGGAAAAATAATCACTGATGAGTCCAACTGTGTGGTTTGAGAAGAAAGTTTATTGATTGCCTCCATGGTGACTCAAGAGCATCCTTAAGAGATAGGGAATGACCTTTCCCTTCATCCTCTTGGAACCCCCAATGCTCTTCACACACAGTAGACCTTCCCCACCTCCAAAAGGGATTAGACTTTGGCTGAGTCCCAGAGGAAAGAACTGGGTCCAATGAATAGAAATTGCAAAGAGGAACATAGAGTTCTGCTAGGAGGGGAAATGGCCAATTACTTAGAGCTTTCACAAGCAGAATTGGCTGCCCCAGGCAGGGGTGGGCTCACTTCAGTGGGCATCCTCAAGCAGAGACTGGATGGCCACTTGCTCAGGATGCTATAGAGAGCAGACTCTTGACTGAGCCACAGCTGAAGGGTCATGGGGGGAGGGAGGGGTACTGGCCAACTTTGAAGATCAATTTATTTTTCATTTTAGGTCAGATGTAGAGGTAATTTAATCTCTGAGTTATTTTAAGACAATAATTCTTTTGATCAAAAATAAAAATGAACATTTTTTTTTAAATTCAAGAACTCTGACTTGGAAAGTATTTGGGGTATTTCAGCAATATTATCTCCATATCCCCATATCATGCATGGTCATGCGTGTGCAAATGCAAACACTCACAGGAAATGTGAAGGGCCAAATCTCAGGTCATTTCCTCTGCATCTTCAATAAAATATAAGCCCCTTGAGGGCAGAAACTGTTTCATTTTTCCTTTGTTTTTCCAACACCTAGTAGAGTGTGTGGCACATAGGTGCTTTAACAAAAGCTTATTTATTGGTACTTCATCAAACAACAGCAACTGTGTGTAGGGCACTGTCCTAGGTGCTGAGCGAGATTCAAAGCCCTCTGCCTTCATGAAGTTCGTAGAAGAAACCACAGGAAAAACAAATATTTTACTGTGAGACCACAAATCTGAAATTGGAAGGAACCTAAGAGATCATTCAGTTCCATTTCCTCAGTCCCACTTCACAGATGAGCACCCTGAGGCCAAGAGATGTGAACTGACTAAACCACAGAGTAAACAGCAAAGCCTGGATTGAAACCCAAGTCTTTTGATTCCAAATTTGGAGTTCTTTCCACTGGGTCACCCTGCCTACAATATAATGCTTAAAAAGAACAATAGGGTTTTCTGGTTAAAAAATATTTTCCAATCCACTATTTCATTCGATGCTCCCAAAACCCAGTAACGTAGACAGGGGGCATATTATTGTCCAAGTTTTTTCCAGATGAAAGTGAATTGGCTTGTCCAAGGTCCATTTAGAAATGGTGGAGTCAGAACCTGAACCCATATCTTCTGACTCCAACTCCAGTGTTCCTTTCACTGTACCTGCACTGAACTGCTCTCCAAAACAAATTCAGATGCCCTCAGCAAACACAACTGTAGCAAACATATAGAATGGAGGATCCAGGAGGGCAGGGCTGTTTGGCTTTTGTTTTTTTATGCCTAACATCTAGTTTAGTGCCTAGTACACAGTTGGTATTCAATAAATGCTTTGGGGGCAGTTAAATATTATGACAGCAGTCACAGAAAGCCAGCATCTAACTCATATTTCAAGGAAAGGCCTTTCATTTTTTCTTGCTGAGTATTGTTTAAACTTGGGCAGAAAGCTAAAAACTGCTTTTGAAATCCATACTTAAAAATAAGAAATTAGAAGTTGAGCTAATCATAGAAAATCCTGGTGAGTTGCCCTTATCAAATGAAGGGATCGTGGTTTTGGTTGAAGACAATTTCAGATCTTTCTGCCACTTGTATATGCCTGTATATAGAAATCTTCAGAAATACCCTTTGGCCCACAGAGTGTAACAATTCCTGAGTGACGTGTAGACTGCTCATGGGCTCCAACCTCCCAGCTGCCTGCCTCCCTTCTGACATTCTTGGAAGTCCCATTTATATGTCACATGCATTCTTGGGATAACATGTGGGAACATAGGAATGAATACAATAAGTCACCAAGAGGGAAACAGTCTAGAAATATTATTTGTCATTCATTGTTTATGCAAATACATACTTGTTTTCTGTGATGGCAAACTTTATTGTGAGCATAGAGGGATATTGGAGGAAGACCCTTGGAAAAGGAATAGTGTGGGTTATTCAGTGGAGTAGGTTGGGAAAGTACTTTGAGAAATTAAGACTGTTCAAAAGGGGGAAAATTCACCTGTAATGTATGAGGTAAAACTTAGTTATCTATAAACACAAATATTTTGATATCGATGGAAGAACACAAAAAAGGATGATATATGAAACTGTGAACTTGTTATGTACAATTTAAGTTTTTAAGTGTATATTAATATATGATAGTAACACAATTGTCCTGTTTGTCTCCTTCTATATAAAGTAATTTTTCCTCAAAGATTTGAAAAATGTCCCCCATGCTTGCTCCCAGTTTGTTTTGAAGGCATATGCAAGTTGAACATCTTTCACCTGTCCATGACCATTGGTGGGGTCCTTCTCTAAGTCACTTCTCTGTGGAAAATGAGCTCTCCTGAAAAGTCCACTTTCTTTGGTCCAGTTTTCCAGTTGAGATGCACTGGGTCCTACAAAGGGAAAGAATCATCTACATCCTTTCCAAGGACATATGAATCTCACTGGTAGAGGTACGAAGCATTGGATGTACCTGAGGGAGGGATTCTACACTGGGGGCACTCTGATTGACTTTGGAATGTATGTTCTGAATATTCTTCACTGGGTACAGCCAGGCAGTGTGTGTTTTAAAGAGACCCATCCTGAAGGTCCCTCAGGATCAGTGCATCAGTTTCCCTTTGGGCCCTTGACTCTCTTCCCAGGGGCCACCCCCAGGCTGTCTTCTCTTAGCCCTCTCTAGTTATCCAACCACTCTCTTTTCTTTTCATCTTGTCATCGTGTGCTTTTCTTAAAAGGTGCGGGGGAGCAAGTCTGAAAGGTCTGTCTCAGGCCTGGCACAGGGCAAATGTTAACACACGGTTGTTTTTTGTTTGTTTCTGTTTCTGTAAATAGCAATGTACAAATAATGGGAAAAGGCAGTGTGAAATTAATGAAGAGATGCGCTTTTGAGTTTTTATATTACCTCATTCAGCAAGTTTGTTTTACAATGATGATTCAACAATGCTTAATTTATATTGTTTGTACTGTAATTAAAGCCATTGACAGACATTTCACCTTGCTTGTTATTTCATACAATCTTGATTTGATTAAATATGCCAGTTTGTATTATGTTTTTTTCCCTCCCGTGGGATTTCTTTGTGTGTGTCAGCTGTACAGTATTCTGAATGAAAAATGAAAAAAAGAAAGAGAAAAGGTGTAAAGTACTGCCTAGAGAGAATGAGAGAGAGGCTGCTATATTGTACAGGTCTCCAATAAAGAAAAAAACAACATGTCACAAGGCCTCTGTGGACATCTTTTGGTATCAATGGTCTTGGGTTGTGGTTTGGTTTGGGTCTTTACAATGGGTTTGGTTCCCATTCTCCAGGGAAGGAGTACATTGACAAGGAGGAGGGTTCAGAGCTCTCACTATCTAAAGCTTTCAATATGTGCAGTGCTAACATAATGGCCCCAGCAAGTAAACCAATTTGCCAACTTAGGCTGATTTGGGTAAATCTCTAGGCTGACCTAATACTAAACTAGACCTTTCTACAGTAGGTTTTTTTTTTTTTGAATGCCATGAATGACTTTTATGTAGATTTCTCTTCTTTGAAGGAGAGCTCTCATCTAGATGAATCCTGCTGGAGGGGAGGAAACATCAAAATGTCCCTAGACTGTCTGGTGCTTCATGACTCCCCTATTTCAAAGGATCCATGTAAACAGTTCATCCACTGATATAGACTGCAACCCTCCCACAGCTTTTTATTAGATGTAACTCTTGTCCATGGTCTCCCATAACTGCTCCACAGAAGACCCACCCAATGTGCTGGAGGCTTCCTTCAGGGACTTGAGTCCAGAGCTGCCAGTGCAGTCCATGGGATGTTTACTGATCGATTCTCTCACCACTTGATCACCCCCTTCCTTTGGATCATCCATTTCCTAGGTAACATCCCAAACCAGAAAAGGATATTGTGGAATGTGGTGAATTTCTCTTCCATTGGAGGTCAGCAGAAAAAGTCAGAGTGGTCATTTATTGGGTATGTTAGAGTAGGGATTCCTTTCAGGTATGACACTAGATGGTCACTGAGATTCCTTCCAACCCTCAAATTCTGGGATCCCTTAGCATTGAGGATAGCATCTTGGACTTGGGAGTCCAAGGAAGACACGAGTTCAAGTCTGACCTCTCACATTTAGTAACTCTGTGACTATGGACAAGCCACGTAAATGCCACAAGCTTCCCACAATTCTCTAAGGCATTATCTACTGAGCAGTAAATAGATTAGTGGTAGAGGAGGAGCCCACACCCGTGGAGTTGCAAGTGTTTGATGTATTGATGTTTCAATCCATTATGCCACTGATTAGGTAGAAATCATCAGCTGAAATAGACTTGCCCTGTGTTTTTCCATTACTCTTCAAGGCACCCTCAATTTCCCATGCCTAAGTAAAGGTAAGTTCTGATCTGATATTTGGCTCCTTGCAAAAAACAATATTCTCTTAGAGATAGTCATAAAGGACCTCAGAAATATGACATCCCACTCCTCATTTTACACATGGGGAAACTGAGGCCCAAAAGTAACAAAGTAATGAAATGATTTGCCCAAGGTCAAACTAGCTGGTGGCAGAGAATGAAAGCTGAGCCTTATGATTTTCAGTTCTGTGTGCTTTTCACCTCCAGCATGATTCAAATGAAAATGTTCAAATTTAAACATCTGGAAGAGTCACTCACATGGAAAATTTCATTGATTTAACTCTAATATGACCTTCCTATATGGCCTCCAATAAGTTGCTTGATCTGTATGGGCCTCACTTTCCTCATCTGTAAAAGGAGGGGTTTGAACTAGATTTCTAAGGTACATCCAACTTTATATCTCAGATCAGCCACACAGGCATAATATATGCCTTTCAGGTCCTCCCTGCAGGGCCACCTCCATGCCATTGGGAGGCATCAGGAGAAGGCAGGATTGGAATATATATGAATGGAAGCCTCTGGTGATGCTGAATGAATGAGAAGTTGAGATGATTCACTTTAGGCCATCCAGAAGCATTAAGGCCACACATCTAGATGCACCTGCACTCATATCTGCATGAGAGGCCATGTGGCATGGTGGATAAGAGGCATTTCCAACCCTAGAAGTATGCAGCAAAGTCCATTGACTACACACTGCCAGGTTTGGGGTATGTGCTGGACCTTTTAGGACCATGAGATGGGCACTCAAAAGACTCTCAAAGGCCTAACAATCTAAAGGAGGAGAAGAGATGGGAACACATCTGAAGGAGAATGTATTTAGAGCATGAAAGAAGAAAGTAAGATGAGTTTGGAGAAGCCAGAGATTTCTGGTGAAGGAATGGGCTTCATGCACTGATTGGCTTTAGGCCTTGAAAGATGGGGAGGATTTCAGTGAACAAAGATAGGGAGGAGAGTGACAAGGGTGTTCCTGGCAGAAGGAACAGCCTAGGTAAAGGCATGGAAGAGGGAAAGCAGAGAATATGTCACAGGAGTAGTGAGTAGGCCAATTTTGCTGGAGCCGAGTACAGGAAGTTAGAAAAAGTGGGTGGAAGTTATAAAGAGGCAACTTTAGGCTAGATGTAAGGGAAAACTTTATGAAAATGGGAGCTGTGCCAAAAGGGCCTAGGCAGCCTCCATACGTAGTGGGCCCCCCCTCACTAGTCCTCAAGCAGAGGCTGAACAACCTCTCGGCAGAGGGGTGGAAAGGTGAGGTTCCTGGTCACACGTGGAAGGTCCCTCTGACATTTGGGGTCTATGGGATGGTAGTCCCCAAGCATCAAGGAGCTCCTGGTACTCTGCATTTAAGAACATAAGATGAGGGATGGGTCAAAGTAGAGTTAATAGGTGGGGCCATTGGTTAGAATGCTATTTCAATAGGACAGGTGATAATGTAATGGGACCTGAACTGGAGTGAAATCATTCGGAATGAAAAGAAGGAACAGATGTGAAAGGCTATCAGATTTAAAGAGCTACAGGGGTTGGGAATGGGTGAGATGAGCGGGTGAAGATGAGGGAAGCGGAAATGAAGAAAGAGGAGTAGAGTAAAGGTTTGAAGTCAGAAGACCTTGGTTCAAATTCCAGCCCTGAATCTATGAATCAGAATCTTTGAGTTGTGCAATTTTAGGTAAGTTGCTACAACCTCTCTGTGTCTCAGCTTCCTTATCAGTGAAATGGTGATGCTAATAATAGGGGTTTGCACTGGATGACTTCTAAAATGCCCTCAAGATCTTAATCTATGATCCTAGGAATCTGAGGGAACTGAGGATTGGGGCCTGGGTGACTGGCAATATGGTGGTGCCACCAACAGAAACAAGGAAGTAAAGAGGAGGTGTAGATCTGAAGAAAGAAAATTATTTGAAGAAGTATGGTATAGTAGATAGAGAACTAGCCTTAGACTCGGGGAATATCTGGGTTGAACTCCCACCAAAAGTACTTAGAAGTTCTATGACCCTGGTTGAACCCCAACTTCCTCATCTGTCCCTAAAGGGGGTTGGTTTCAGTGTCCCCTAAGGTCCCTTCCAGTTTGAAATCCATTATGCAATGATTTAGGTGTTGCATATAGAGAGTTTGATCTGTTGACAAATGTTCCAATGGATATGCCCACCAGAGAGGCAGTTTGGCATAGTGGATAGAGAGCCAGCTTCAGATAGAGAGCTGACTTCAACTCCTGGCTCTGACACATACTGGCTGTGTGACCATGGCCAAGCTATATCAGCCTTCAGTTCTCTGGACAATTAAGCCTCCAAGTTGCAAAGCAGCTGCCCACCTATATGAGTAAAGAGAGGTTCCTTACCAGGAGTGCCCAACATCAATGAAATCATAGGGCCAGGCCAAAACAAGCAAAAAAATCCTGTCAACTTAAAATGGGGGGCGGGGAGGGATGTGCTAAAATGCTTCAGGGCCTGGCACTGAGCCTGAAACACCAGGGAGAGGCTGCCTGGTGCAAGAAAAAAAGTCTTGGACTTGGGTTCAAATCTCAGTTCTGCCATTGACTAGATATGTGATACTTGGCAAGTCCCTTCCATCCCTGGACCTCAGTTTCCTCACCTGTATAATGAGTTGGTGAGATGGCCTCTAAGCCTTCCCCTTCCAGTTCCAGAGGTTTCTAATATCTGTGAGGGATCCAGGCAATAACTGGTCCTTTTGTAGATTTCACAGCTGAAATGGATTGAGATTACCAAGTACTTACAAAATGCTTTGAGATCCTTGATGAAAGGTACAGGATGTGTGACTAGAAAATGCTTTTTTTTTTTGGAGGGGGAAGACCTAGGAGGTTTAGCACCTACTATCAACAGAGTGACACATTAGCCCCAAAAGCTAAGGCCATTAGGTTACTCTAAGAGAGACTTGAAGTCGGTACCAGGATGTCAGGGGGTGATGGGGGTGATAGACTGTCCTGGTCAGAGCACACCAGAAGCACTTTGTCCAGTTCTGGACACCACATTTAAGCAATAGCTGATATTTCTGTACTGCTCTAAGTTTATAAAACATTTTAATTTTTGAAAAGTGTATTATTGATGCTTTTTTGTTCTATACTGCAGTCATTTTCTGATAATACCCCCTCCACCCCATCCTTCCATGGGGGAAGTCACTTTGCCACTTGCCTTCTCAAGAAGCATCACTGGCTCCCAGTTGCCTCTAAGGTGAAATCCATACTCCTCAACCAGTTAGAAACCTTCATATCATGGCTCCAACCACTCTTTCCTTGCTAATGAATATGACTTCCTCTCATTTACCCTCCTCTCCAGCCAAACTGACTTGTTTACTGTACACATTCCATGGGCCATTTCATATCCCATCTCCAAGCCTTTGCATTGGCTGACCCCCATTCCTATTTTGCTCTCCCATCTCACTCTGCCTCTTGGAATTTCTAATTCCTTTCAAGACTCAACTCAGATGCTACCTCCTACAGTTCACCTTTCTTGATTTACCCTCCTAAGAGCCTGTCTACCCCCAAACAGAAATTATCAAGTATTTACTTTATATGTCATGTGTGTATGCTTATAGGTGTATATATTGTTTCCCCTAATAGAATCTATCAGTCTACAACTAGTATTTATCAAATACCTGTTATATACTAGGTAATGGGGATACAAGTACAAAGAATGAAACAATTCCTATTCACCCAGAGCTTGTATTCTACTGGGGGAGATTATGAGTACATAAAACAATATAGACAGCATAAATATAGAGTTATTAAATATAAATATGTGTAGTTGAATGTAGCACTTGGGGAGTTCAAGAAAGGCTCCCGCAGAAGACAGCACCTGAACTACATATCAAAGGAAGAGAAAAGAGGAGTTCTATGAGGAAGAAGAGAAGGGGCAGAGGAAAGGTTGTATTGTCCAATGAGGCTGAAGGATAGCCGAGGAATGGCTCATAAAGGGTTTTAAAAGCAAAACAGAGCAGATTATGTTTTCTCCTAGGGGCAATGGGGAGCCACGGGGGACTGGAGTGGGTAGAGATGAGGCAATGTAATAATCTAGAAAGGAGGTGATCGGGACTTGAACTAACCCAATAACCATGTGAGTGGAGAGAAAAGATTGGATGCAAAAGTTGTTGTGAAATTAGAAATGACAAGATTTGGCAACTGAATGGATCTGTAGGGGGAAGGGGGTGAGGAGTCAGAGCTAATGCTGAATGAGGTTATGCACCTTGAGAGACTAACTGGAGGGTGCTACTTTTGACAAGAATAGAAACTTTTGAAGGGGAAAGGGTTTGTGGAGAAAGATGCATTCAGTTTGGGACACATTGACTAGAAAGGCTCAGCCAAAACTCCAAACTGATATGTCTGACAGAAAATTGGTTATAAGGGCCTGAATCTTGGGGGTGAAACTAGAGCTGTTTATATACCGAACAGGGAGTCATCTGCATAGAGACGACAATTAAACTCATGACAGCTAATGAAAGAGAATATAGAGGGAAAAGAGAAGAGGACCCAGGACAGGCACTTGGGGAACACCCCCATTTAGGGGGTAGGATGAGTCTCTAAGCTCTCAGAGCACAGGGACTGTTTCAATTTTGTCTTTGCAAAGCTAGCACCTAGGACAGCATCTAACACATACTAAATCCTTAATAAATGTTGGGTTGTTAATTGATTTACTCAAGACAGTAATGATTTTTGGTTAGGGCTACCTGTCCTAGCACTGACTGCACTGAGATTTAGACAATATCCTTGCTGTTTTGGTGCTTATCAGGACAGGCATGAGTCTAAAGATCTACTAAACATGTATTGGGAGTGAACATTAGCACCAAGGCAGACATAAACTTGGAGTGAATTGGACACATGAATGTTATTGTGTATTTGAAGGCAAATCATCATGTCTGCCAAGTCAAGCTTTGCTCTCTACACCCTTTGACTTGACCTCTGAAAGGGGTCTAAATATAGACAGGAAACAGCTGGATATAAAGTGTAGACAGAAAGGAAAGAGCCATGCCAAGACAAAGACTCAGTTTCCTGGAGAGAATCTTATACAGCTATACAACCCTGAAACCCCAGGGATGGCAGCAGTTAAAGGCAGTGGTGGGGAGTACATGGGCCAAGCCAAAAGCTATATAAGTCAGAACTGTCAGAGCAATGGAGGATTTTGTGGGCCAAGCCAAGGACCTAGTCCAAGCCAGGAGTTGCAGCAGCTAGAACCAAGTAACAATCATACACAAATATACAACCTAGATGAACAAACCCAGATCTTGCCCTTCACTTGTACTGTGAGTCACGTGGACTGTGTAGGTCTGGAGATGGAAGATCAATTCTCTAGTGTTCCTGAGTTCTGGGGCAAGGGAGATGGAGCTATGACTGTCAAGCAACTGTATAGTCTCCTGGGAAGTAGTCTCCTCCAGAGAGCTGCTGTTACTTGACTCTCTAACAACTCCACGTTCCTTCCCCTTTAAGAGGGGCCCACCCAGAGTAAATTACTTGGGGAAGATGGAAGCCCACTGGGGAGGGAAAGATAATTGTCTTGACAGAGTTATGGGCTTGATGGGGAGTTTTGTACCTCAGCCCAGAAACATTCAAGAGCACTACTCTTTCATCTCCATTCCTCAGTAGAAGCCATTTACATTTTTGTGGGGTTAAATAAAATTTGTCATAGAGTCAATGTCTTGTTAGCCTGAGTATTTGCATGAGAACTCCATACTTTTCTCTCTTTTCCTGTTTTTTTTTTCTTTCCTTTTTTATTTTTCCAAAATCTAGATACAAACCAAATCATCATTCCCAGAAGAGATCTTGGGTGGCAGAGTGAGACAAAGAGCCACTCCATGAAAAGCCTTCCAAATCAGAACTATGGCTCTGGTCCTTGGGCTCCATCTGGGAGCTGGTTCTACCATGCTAGAAAGGTTTGGTGAATGGGCCCAGCCACCACTGACTGTCTGTCATCTGAGGACCTATGAGTGGAGATTCCAGTTTGGTCACAGGATAATTAATTCTTAGGTTTGAAGCCACTCCTGCTGAGTTATGGAGGGGCTTTGATTTGTGTAGGAGAAGGAAATACCCAAGCTAACAAAATCATGGATTCTTGAAGAAGTTCTGAAATAAGACCCGAGAGACGTTCTTATAGTATCAGCACTTGAAGTGGTTTGAGCTAATTCGATTTTGCAATATTTATCATGTCTTATAATCAGAGCCCAATGTAAAATCACAGATTCCCATCTGATTGAGTCAAAAAAACATATTTCTCATGTTGTTCCTAGGGAACTAACAGCCTCTTAAAATTTGCTTTCCTCAGTTATGCGTTTGTGTAAAACCTATTTCTGACCATGTTTACTATCCTATGGGAGTTCCATGATCTTTCTTACCTGTCTATTTCAAAGGGTGGAATTGTTACCCAAAGACCAACCTGGTGGTGTAGTGGATATAGAACTGTGCCTGGGGTCAGGAAAGCCTGAGTTCAAATCCTGTCTCAGGAATTTCCTAGCTGTATGACCCTGGGCAATTCATTTAACCTTCCTCAGCCTCAGTTTCCTCATCTATAAAATGTGGATATTACTAGTACCCACCTCTCAGGGTTGTAGTGAGGATCAGATGAGATAATATGTGTAAAGTACCTCAAAGACCATAAATCTAGACCACTATATAAATGCAGGTTGTCATTATTTTGGGGGGCAGCTAGGTGGCACAGTGGATAGAGTGCTGGACCTGGAGTCAGGAGGACCTGAGTTCAAATCCCACCTCGAACACTAGTTCTGTGACCCTGGTCAAGTCACTTAACCCTGTTTATCTCAGTTTCCTCATCTGTAAGATAAACTGGAGAAGAAAATGGCAAACTACTCCAGTATCTTTGCCAAGAAAACCCCAAAATAGGATCATAAAGAGCAAGACAAGAAAATAACTGAACAACAACAATCATTATTACTATTACTATTATTATTATTGTTACAATGGGTGGGGTACACCTCCTCATGGCACTTATTTTTCACCTTTCCACATGATGACCATTGGCGTCTTTGCTCCCCACAATTAATACTCTGCCTTCCTTGGGAGATATAGTTTTTTTCTTTAGTTAAGATGTTTTCACCACCTTCATCCTTCTCTCAGTATTGCCCACTCAGTGATGTGTTTTATTTGTTCCCTGACATCCATGTACACATATAATGTCACATGACCCTCATCTCTGGAAGCCTTCCATCCGCCCCCTCCACTTAACTTTCCCAGGCCATCCAAGCCTTATGCTTTTCTCTGTCATTCCTCTGAGGAGATATGAACCATCTGAAGTGAATCTCTCCCATCTCTGCTCCCTCTCACCACCCCCAGACACCACAGTTTGCTGTCCTGTGACAGGTTCACAATCTTTTTTTCCCAGTCCATCTCATCAGGACTTACTAGCCAGAAGGATACAAATGGTCACTTGGTCATTTGGTTTTGTTTGACGTTTTACTTGCTACAAGGGAAAGTCATTGGATTCAATTCAATTCAACAAGCTTTTCATAAGCTATGAGCCAGGCACCAGGCTAAGCACTGAGAATATAAAATAGTAACAGGAACTAGACCTGTGATTTCATTGTCCAAGGGAACTCCAACTCCCTCTACCAATTCAGGTTGGAACCATCTCTTCAACACATGGTCTTTAAAGAGTCACCTAGAGCCCTGAGAAGTTCAATGATTTATCCTGGGCATACAAAGACAAATAGGAACCGGTATTGCCTTCAAGGACCTAAGATTCTCCTGGCAGTTGTGGGGGAGGGGGAGGAGGATAGATATGACACCTTGTAGGGCACCAAATCCCAAAAATGCCTACAGAGTAAATACAAAGTCATTTGTGCTGGATGGGGGAGGGGGAATGGTGGCAATAGGGAGCATGAGGAGAGGAACTGGTATCTGAAAAGAACTAGGGATTCAGAAGTGGAGGTGGGAAGGGGGAGAGGAGAGTATTCCAGTTATTGAGAACACTGAAAGGAAAGACACATGGATGGAAAAACAAGGAAACCACTTTGGATAGAGCACAGACTTCATGAAGGGTAATTATGCTCATTAGCAAGCAAAGAGAGGCTAGAGCCTCATGACCATAGGCTTGAAATGCCAAACAGAGGAGTCTGTAGTTTTCCTAGAGAGAAACTGAGAGCCAGTGACCATTTTTGAGCAGACAAGTGACATAGTGACTCCCCCAATGATAGGAGGAGGAAAAGGGATTAAATTATCAGGAAATATTTTAATGGTATTAATAACACTTATTAAAAATAGAAGGTCTTCAATATCTCACACCACATACCAAGAGAAGGTCAAAATGGGTACATGATTTACAAATAAAGGGTGATACCATAAACAAATGAGGAGGGCATGGAATAGTATATTTGTCAGATTTATGGAGAAGGAAAGAATTTAGGACCAAACAAGAGATAGAGAACGTTACAAAATGTAAAATGGATTATTTTGATTATACTAAATGAAAAAGGTTTTGTACAAATAAAACTAATGAAACCAAAATCAGAAGGAAAACAGAAAACTGGGGGTGAGGATTTTATAGCAAGTATCTCTGATAAAGGCCTCACTTCTCAAATATATAGAGAACTGACTCAAATTTATAAGAATACAAGTCATTCCCCTGTTGCTAAATGGTCAAAGAATATGAACAGGCAGTTTTCAGATTAAGAAATCAAAGCTATCTGTAGTCATATGAAAAAATGTTCTAAATCACTATCAATTAGAGAAATGCACATTAAAACAACTCTGAGGTACCACCTCACACCTATCAAATTGGCTAATATGACAAACAAGGAAAATGATAAATGTTGGAGGGGATCTGGGAAAACTGAATCACTAATACACTGTTGGCAGAGTTGTGAACTGATCCATCCATCCCCATTCTGGAGAGCAATTTGGAACTATAACCAAAGGGCTATCAAACTGGGCATATCCTTTGACCAGCAGTACCACTACTAGGTCTGTATCCCAAAGAGATTTTTTAAAAAGGGAATAGAACCTATTTGTACAAAATATATATAGCAGCTCCTTTTGAAGTGGTTAAGAATTAGAATGTCCATCAATTGGGGAATGCCTGAACAAGTTGCGGTATATGATTATAATGGAATACTACTGTGCTATAAGAAATGATAAGCGGGATAATCTCAGAAAAACCAGGAAAGGCTTACACGAACTGATGCTGAGTGAAGTGAGCAAAATCAAGAGAACACCGTATACAGTAACAGCAATATTGTACAAGGAAGAACTGTGAATGACTTAGCTCTTCTCAGCAATAAAATGATCCAAGACAATCCCAAAAGAATCATGATGAAAAATGTTATCCACCTTCAGAGAAAGAGCTAATGCCTTCTGAATAGACTGAAGCATACTGTTTTTTCTCTTTCTTTCTTTTTTTGTTTGGGTTTTCTTTTACAGCATAACTAATGTGGAAACATGGTTTACTTGACTGCACATGTATAACCTATGTCAAATTGCTTGCCTTCTCAAGGAGGTGGGGAGGAAGTGAGGGATAGAATTTGGAGCTCAAAACTTAAAAAAAATTAATGTTAATAATTGTTTTTACATGTAATTGGGGGAAAATAAAATATTTTTAAAGTGTTTAAATAGAGGGTTTTGTAAGCCTTTAAGTACTAGAGAACTGTCAGTTACCTTTCTAATGTTCAAATCTATGATGGACAAGAGTCACAGAGGTATGTGGAGGTTTAAGCTGGCAGGACCATCCATTATTATTAGTCCAAAAATGAAGGGTAAGGTAAGGTTGGGGAAAGGGGTAGAGGGGAGTTCATACTGACTTGGAGATCAGGAGTGACTTCCTAGAGGAGGGAGGCATTTGAGTTAGGCCTTTAAGGATGGAGAGGTACTGTCGGTTGTTATTCCTAAAATGGCGCCCCTACACTTGGACAAGTATGTGGAGATTCCACTGCTCCGTAAGTATCTGCCAGAGTGCCCTGAAGCGATTATGTGACTACATTTTTGACCTTCTGTTGGAAGAGTCTAATGTTCAGCCAGTATTGACACCAGTCACAGTTTGTGGAGACATACATGGACAGTTCTATGACATTTGTGAACTCTTCTGAACTGGAGGTCAAGTTTTAGATACAAACTACATATTTATGGGCAATTTTGTAGACAGAGGTTACTACAGTTTAGAGACCGTCACTTGCCTTCTTGCACTAAAAGCTAAACGGCTTGATCGCATTGCACTCTTAAGAGGAAATCATGAGAGTAGACAGATCACACAGGTTTATGGATTTTATGATTCCCATCATATGGGAATGCTAATGCTTGGAGATACTGTACCAGAGTCTTTGGTACACTCACAGTAGCAGCTTTAATAGATGAGCAGATTTTATGCGTCCGTGGTGGTCTCTCTCCAGGCATCAAAACACTGGATCAAATCTGAACCATAGAAAGGACTTGGGAAATTCCTCACAAAGGAACATTTTGTGACTTGGTGTGGTCAGAACTGAAGATGTGAATACTTGAGCAACCAGTCCACAGGGAGCAGGCTGGCTTTTTGGAGTGAAAGTCACAAATGAGTTTGTTCACATTGACAACTTAAAACTCATCTGCAGAGCACGTCAACTGGTGCATGAAGGGTGTAAATTTATGTTTGATGAAAAGCTGGTGACAATATGGTCAGCTCCCAATTATTGCTGCTGTTGGGGAAATATCGCCTCAATCACGGTCTTCAAAGATGTAAACACAAGAGAACCAAAGTTATTCCAGGCCGTTCCAGATTCAAAACATGTAATTCCTCCTAGAACAACTACACCATATTTCCTTTGAGGCTTTCGCCCATCCTTGCTTATCCCTTTTCCTACCCTCCCCCCAAATTCCTTGTATTTACCCCTCTACAATATACTTTTTTTTTTAGGCAATTAGGGTTAAGTTACTTGCCCAGAGTCACATAGCTAGTAAGTGTCAAGGATTTGGTCTGAGGCCGGATTTGAACTCAGGTTCTCCTGACTTCAGGGCCAGTGCTCTATTCACTGTACCACCTAGCTGCCCCTACAATATACTTTTTATTGAGCACTTTGCTGCAGAAATGCTGCCTCTTGCCTCCCCTTCCCCCTTTTTTATTTTAAATTATCTAAATTTGTTGTGTATTATGGTGTCTATAGCAATATCTCTCTATCGATTTCCTTCCCATCTCATCCCTACCTTGGCCTTATTTGCAAAGACTTTTAGAAATGTCTTAACATCCACACTGCTGCATGTAGTTCTTGCTTATTACTGGTTTGGGGGCGAAACAGAACATTTTTCCTTTTTAAAAAAAAGCAAATTGGGAAGAACAGTCCATACCAAAATATTCCCCTCCTCTTGTACTGTTCAGTTTTTGTTTTTTTAAAGTATGGTAACTTTTAAGAAATTTCAGCAGCAAAGTTATTATTCAGTGGACACGATGGATTGTAAATGGCTTTGCGTTGTGTACACCTACTCCAGCTGTAAACATTGTCCTTTGTTGGGTGATATTTTAAGTGGCTACGAAATAAATTGGTTGAAAGGGGGAGAAAATAGAGAGGAATTCAACAGGCAAAGAGGGACTGGGAAGGCATTTGAGGCATAGGAAACAGCCTGGGCAAAGGCATGAAGGCAGGAGAGCAAATGGTCAGCTCAGGGGCTGGTGAAATCATGCAGCTTGACTAAAAGGGCATGGTGTGCATGGAGAAGAGTGAACAGTGAAGGAGTCCAGAAGGCTTTCAGCTCTACTCCACATGCCATGAAGATCTGCCTTGGAGCAGCTCAGGGCAAGAAAGGGGTAGTGAGACGATCAATGTGGCAGTGTTTTTTATTAGAGGACTCTGGGGAGGGAGGGAAAAAGAGAGAAAGAAGGCAAAAGAGAGAGAGAAAGGGAAAGAAAGAATGAGAGAAAAAAGAGAGAGGGAGAGGGAAAGAGAGAAGGAAAGACTGAAAGAGGGAGAGAGAAGGGAAAAAAGGAGAGAGCAGAAAAGAAAGAAACAGAGGGGGAAAGGGAGAAAAGCAGAAAGTGAGAGAGAGAAGGAGGTAGATATTTTTGGTGAGGCATATTACTGTTTTTTAATTTAACATAACTCATGTTTTCCTGTGCCATGCAGGTAGAACCCATACAAGGTTGACCCACCAACATCATTTTCATGCTTCCCTAAAATAATGACCTTGTCTTTTTTTTTTGTCTCTTCTCTGTTCACTTCTCCATTTACAAGTTGTTGTTCCCCCATTCCAGTGTAAGCTTGAAAGATAGGACTGCTCACTTTTGTCTTTGTATCTCAGCATGACATAGTGGTAAAGGGCACTGGATTTGGATTCAGAGGAGCTGGGTTCAAATCTCTCTCAAAACCTGTATAGCCTTGGATAAGTCATTTTATTTAATCTGTAAAATGAAGGGGGTTCTACCAGATGGACTTTAAGGTCCCTTCTAGCTTGAAGACCTTCAGATCAATAACCTTGCAGTGTAGTGTGTTTAATAAAGACCGATTGATTATTATTAATAATAATATGTCAATAGTAGTGATCTAGTGATATACTCTATAGTATAAAATGCCATTATTTATCAATAAATCATGCAAAATCCTTGAGGGCAGGATTTCCTTTTTGTCTTTTTATGCCCAGTGTCTGGCACAATGCTTGGTGTGAAGTGGATGTTTAATAAATGCTGATTGATTAGTTAGTAATATGTGGACATGGGTCTCCTTCCAAACAATGTAAGTTTCTTCAGGGCAGGGGCTGTTTATGTTCATCTTTGCATCCCCAACACTTGTCATGGTACAACACACAATAGGCACTAAATAAATCCATACAAAATGGATTGAATTGAACATCTGTAGAATTAGGGGACTAGACCGGCCCACTGGAATGGTCACTGAGGTATCTTCCAGTTCTACATTGACAATCCTATGAGCCTGGAACGGTTTACCTGTGTTTGAATTCTTGGGGGAATCCATAAATCCATGAATTCATTGGTGTGCGTCTTCCTTCCCAGGATTTTGAATAGGGAAATGATCAGATCTACGCGTGAAAGAATTACTCAGACAAACATGTGGAAAATGGATTACAGGGGAAAGAGTTGAGACAGGAAGGCCTTTGAAGAGGGTTGATGCAGTATTTCAGGTAGGTGGTTGAGGATGGACCAAAGGATGCCATGGGGACTGAGAAGAGAGGATAGAAATGAACCTCATAGCCTTGACATGGGGACTTGTTGGGAGATAGTAAAGTATATTTGGAGGCAATCTCATCCAAGCAAAATCTCCTCTGTGCACATAAAGATACAACCAAGAAGGAACCTGCTTCAACATTTTTTCTATTAAGTCCTTTTAGTTTACCAGGAGGAAAAACCTTTATGAGCTCATTGTGACCTGCAACAGCCAATGATTTTACTGGATTCAGTTAGTACTTTGCAAATCTCACCAGTAGGGACTGTCATAATCCTTTGGAAAGCCTCTAAACCCTCTGAATTATGATGGAATTGATTAGGCAAATGCTGTTTTTTTTCCTACTAGGGAACTCAATAAATGTGAAAGTATAACGCCAACCGCACTCCCTCCCCAGAACGTCCTGAGGCCCCACTAAGCAGCCATTTGTCACCACTGCAGTCCAGTAATGCTCCTAATTGGCCAATAAATGTGACCACAATAACTGCACCTGACATACAAAGATACGGTGGGCAATTAAAACTTATTTATTTGCATATGATTTTGACCCATCTCCAGCTATGCTCATTTTCAAGATCTGTTTATTTTCTTGAAGCTGAAAGGGGCTTCCATCTGCCGGGCTGAAAAAGAAAGAGGCTCCCAGTTACATGAGGTGACAGAGAGACTTTGGTTTGGGGAGCTCCTGATCATGCCTTTGGGTGATTCACTGGGACACAGAACCTGGTCCAAAGAGATGAGGAGCCACATCGTCACTGTTCTGCTCCTCTCCCTGGCCACTCCCTACCTCTACCACTATGTACCTCTAGTGAGTTTTACATCTGGCATCAGCAAAACAAGAGAGAGAAAGGCAATGGTTTGGCCCAGGACCAGCTCAGGGAGAAGAGGGAGAGGATGGGGTGATGAACATGCAGAGGAGCACAAGTATGGGCATGTGCATGATTTTTCTTATAATTTATAGGAACTTTTTCCCTAAATATAATTCAATTTACCTTCCTTCTCTCCCTATGCTGCACAGGAATCAAGTTATCCCTCCAACACTATTCTACAATTGAATCCCATCTCTGGAGCTAGAAAAGACCATAGGAGTCTGTTTTCCCCACCCCTACCACCATTTTCAATAGGAGAAAATTGACGTCCAGAGATGAAAGTGACTCAAGATCATAGATTCAGAGGTAGGAGAGACAAGTGAGATCACATACTCTGAACCTCTCATTTTACAGACAACCAAACTGAGAACCATAGTGACCTGCCCTGTGCCACAAAGTTAATAATAATAATAATAACACTAATAATAATAAAGCACTGGGCCTGGAGTCAGGAAGACTCACTTTCCTCAGTTCAAATCTGGTTGCCCAAAACAACCTAGGTCACTCTCATCTTCCTACGACTCAATCCATTTTTCCATTGATAGGACCTGTCCAAGATAAGCTGATTGGCTAATTTAATGAACTACCTAGCCAACTCGGTATCATAATCTGTACAGCATGGCTTCCCCATGGCTTCTCTTATGTGGAGTGTTACACTAAACTCTTTTGAGCATCCTCGGTTCTCATCGAAGAGGCTCTGTCCCATTCCAAAGCCTGATACAGATAGCAGCCTCTGGAGAATTATAGACACCAAGCAAATATTTCTTCTCCCCTGATGGAGGCTCAGTTTCCTCCTCCATTTAATGAAGAGTTTGGACTAGAGGGCCTTTGAGTTCCTTCTACCTTTGAAACTATGATCCTATGAGGACAGAAAGAAAGCAGACCTCGTCAACTCTGATTTTGTGTCTATTTTCTTTGTCAATCAGAATAATTTTTGGATTGGGAAGGACAGAACAGAAATGGCTAAGAAGGAGTTAAAATTCTAAATAAGGAGAGCACCTAGCTGTCCTTGATGAATTCAAGTTGCCAGGCCCAAATGAATTACATCTCTGAATACTGAATGAACTGGCCAAGGTTACCGCTGAGCCTTTGTCGGGCTTTGGGACTGGAAAAGGGCATTTTTTTTAAAGGAAGACAGGAGGGGTCCCCAAAATAGAGCCCAGTGAGTTTAACTGATTCCTGTCAACATTTTACAGCTTATCAGTAAAGGAATAATTAGTGATTGTTGAGAAAGGGAAGCATTAGTCGATGAGCATGAAAGGCTGGCCAGATTTCACAAACAGGTTATGCCAGGCTCACCTCATTTGCCCTTGTGACTGGGCCATGAGACTGGTAGATTAATGAAATGTTGTAGATATCCTTATTTTGGCAAAGGATTTGACAAAGGATCTCTTCCTATGGAAAAGATGGAAAGAGGTGGTATTTCTGTTTGTATTTTTATCCCAAGCATTTAGCACAAGCCGGGTATATCGTTAGGGCTTAATAAATGCTTGCTGGCCTGACTTGACTCCTGCTTGGCCACAGTACTTCCTTTGCCTAAATGAACCCCCCATGCACAACCACATCTTTACACCACAGATCCATGCATAAAGGTATTATCTTGAAAGCTTTCCAAGTAGCCTTTTGCCTGAGGGGAGGAGATCACAGCCCAAAGGCAAACACAAACCTAGCTGGTAGCTCAGCTTGAGGAATTTAACCAACTCTTCTAAATCAACACCAGTTTCTCAGCCTTTGTGTGGCACAGAAAAATAACAACAACAGAAGGGTCTGACTCAGAGGACCTGAAGACAAAGCCCAGTTGACCAGCTGTGTGACCAAGCTTCCTTCCAGTTTTCTTCTATGATCAGTAAGTGCCCAGGTAATCACCACTCTGATGGTTTTATGAGAAGGTGGGACTTCCATTGAAGTAGATTCTTAGAGCTCCAAATGTGCTTACATCTGCTCCTCACAATAACCCCCAAAAGTAATCTGGGATGATCATTAGTCTTCATCTCAGCTTCTATGAACCAGAAGCTCTCTTTAAGGCTCAGCCCAATTGCCATCTCCTTTGTGAGGAGTAAGAGCCTGCTGCATACACACATATGCACACTCAGCTAGCTCAGATCAGAGATTTAGAGTTGGAATGGACTTGAGAGGCTACCCCTTTGGTAGATATTTTGGATTTCTTGAGTGGTGTGATGGGAATGTGCTCTATTACTATCAGTAACTCTTACTTATCTGGCATTCTCTACTTCACTCCTTGGGTGTGACTTTCCAGCCACACTATTGGTTCTGCCCTCCTTCTCTGGAAAGAATTTTCCTTTCAAATTGGACTGTGGGAAATAAGAAAGACAATAAATCCCCTTCAATATCAGCCCAACAAGTCAAGCCACCACACACACACACACACACACAGAGAACCTCTGCTGACTCCATCACTGCCTAGCCAGATTCTATTCTTTCTTGGCATCTTGGGAAGTTGCAAAAATTATTTTTTTTTTCAGCTTTGAGGCCCCAACCAGCAGAGTGGTAGCAAAATGGTTGTTTTTTCATGTCTTTCTCTCCCCTCCTAGATTTTCCCCAATGCCCCTCTCCATTAGAACAACGGTAAACACAGATTAGAAATGCATTGGATTGTCACCCTAAGTGTTTACAAAGTAAACAAAAAGGTAAACAGATTTTTAAGAAATAGAGATAAATTGCCAGGGTAGAGAAAGAGGGAAGAAAGAAGGAGAGGAATAGGATGATCTCTGATTCAAGTCTTAAAATTTCCTGTGCTTAGGAGTCCCCACCACCCCCTTGACTTCTGCTCTCCAACTCCATCCAGTTTCTCTGCCCACCACTGCCACTCCTGTTACCCCTGCCCTACTTCTGTGCTTTGTTTTCCCACCCCACAATCCCTTAGGATGAGAAAGCTAGCTCATCAGCTAAGTCTATGCCCCCCCCCTCACCAAAAGAATCAGGCAAACTCACTAGGGGTCAAGGAGGAGAATGTTTGGGTGATTTCCATCCAATCAGTGAACATTCATTGCCACTGTGCTGTTTGCCTCAGCAGTGCTAAGGAGCCACACACATTCTTATATCTATTCCTCTGAGAATATACTGCGTTCTTCCCAGTAGAATGTAAGCTCCTTGAGGGCAGGCACTCTCTCACTATTGTATTTGTATCCCCAACACCTAGCAAAGTGCCAAGCAAATGTAGGCACTGGATAAATGCTTGCTGATTCTTCTCAATTCACCCATGAGAAAACTGTGACTTAGGGGGTCTGGGACTTAGGGGGGCGGTCTGTGCTTAGGGGCCCAACGTAAGTAGCAGAGACAGTTTCCTGCCTCGATCTTCTCCCCCAAGGCTGGTTCGTTCTACCACACTACCCTGCTTATGTCGTCCTGAATGCCACGGGCTTTCCCTAATCTGCACAGATTCTCCCTTTGTGGAGTCCACACACAGCCCTGGTTCAATTTCTGTTTCCTGTTTCACTCAGAGCCCTCTGCGAGGTGCTGTCTAGACCATGCGTCACACTCACTGCCACCGCCAGCAGCTGTCAGAGGGAGCCTGGTGCCAAAAAGCTTCAGCTCAGGAGCTGGGAGAGAAGACTGTGTTGGGACCTATCTGAGACACAGAACAGGATGGCAATCAGCCTTCCAGAGAAAGATCACCCTGTCCCCCAGCGCAATGTCCTATGTCCTCTGATGACATCATCACTTTCTCTGTCCCCAGATGCCGGAGGGAAGAATGTGTCATGGGTTAAAGCCAATAATTAGAACTCGCCTTCCTGTAGCTGCTGCCTGCTGCTAAAGCCTCTGATGTGTGCTCTCTTCCCCTGATAGAAAGGGAATTCAGATGCTCAGTTTTCATTGTGTGCCCCCAGGGCTTACCTCGATGCTTTACACACAGTAAGTACTTAGTAATTGCTTTTCCCTTGATTTAATTGGAAGAGAAAGCTCCACGATTCCTCCACCCAAATAACCACTCCTATACACATCAAGGCAAGCATCTATTAAGCACCTACTATGAACAAAGCAAATGAATATGCATGTGTTCATGACTAGCTCAAAAGATAGCTCTGGAGCTGAAGAGTCTTAGAGATCATTAAGTCCAACTTTACCTTCCAGATATGGAAACTCAGGTCCAGAGATTGTCCCAGACCGCCCACACAGTAAGTGGCAGAGCTGAGATTCAAACCCAAGTCTTTCCACTCTAACTTTCGAACTCTTCCTACTCTTTGACTTTCTAGTTTCTGACATGAGAGAAGAACTAACAGGAACCAGTAGTGACTACCAAGGGCCTTCTTGGTAACCAAAGCAAATTCTCACAAGTCAATGTGGAAGCCCACTGGGCAAGGACTTCACTGGCTGACCGTAGCCTCTAAGTGAATGTCTTGGCCAGGGTCAGTCTCAGAAGAAAGGCTCCTTGCCAAGGAAGATGAATCCACCAGAGAATCCAATGACCCAAACTGATATGCCAAAGCAACCCTTCAGGTCCGACTCAAATGAGATAATGTATGAGAATTGCTTTGCAAGATTTAAAGTGCTACATAGATGTCAGTTATTATTATTATTATTATTATTATTATTATTATTATATTAGCTCTATCATTGCCATCTTTTAGTGATCTCAAGTTTCTCCTATAAAGAAAAATCTTTTTTTTTAAATCATTATTTCTTCATTAGTGTTATGTGTTTGTGAATGATGGAAGACCACAGGAATACAGTGGAGGGGAACAAAAATTCCTTATTCCAAGGAATAAAAGTGGAGGGTCACCCAAAGGACAATGGCAGGGTTCCACCCAAGAGAAGCAGCAGACAGAATGTCACCAGAAAAATTATGGCTGGAAAAGGCCAGTCACTTGTCAAGAGTGAGGACTAACAGATAGATGACCTGTGTGCTCCAATGGTCATGTCAAGAGAACTGGATGAAGTTGCCCAGCACATCATCTGGCCTTCCCCTCTCACCTGCCCCCTCTCTTCATCCATCTCATGGAGGATTACCAGATGCCAGGGACAAGAGTCACATGGGATGGGCATGAATGGATGAGTTGTGATCTGTACCTTTGGAGGGAATACCCAAATCAGAGAGATTGGAACCACCAGGAAGTACAGACAAGTCCTGACACACTGATGATTTATTTACCCAGTGTCCCTTCTGCTCAGAGGAACACAGCTTCCTTGACTGGAACAAACTGAACTTATTGGCAGCTTCAGGGGTGCTTTTAAATTATGATTAAAGCATCAAGCTTTGCTGTGCCAACCAGCAGGAGTCATCACCCCTCTCCTCTTCCTTCCTGTTCTGATTGTCTCTCCTGATGCCTAGCCACCTCCCCAGAGGCAGGACTTCCACGACCCAGGATCTCCATTCCTCATGCTACCACCTGTTTCAGCGCTTCTTCTGCCACAACTTTGGATCTAGTCTCACTAGATTCCTGACGTCGTTACCCAGTTGACTTAGGGGTTCTCCAAGGTATCTCTGAACTCTATCATCCCATGATTCTTAGGAACATCTGTCTCCTTGGCACTGTTTTCAAACATACCATGGCAGTAGAGAAAAAAAGAAAGGGTAATTAAGTGAGAAAATGCTTCCTAAAGCTCATCGTTCAGGGGTCATTGAAAAGAACGACATCTTTGGATTAAAATAATAATTCTAATAGCTTCCACTTGGTCAGTGCTTTGAAGTTTCTGAAGTCCTTACACTGGCTAACATCCATGAAGGATTCGAGAAGTATCAGCTCTGACACTTACCAGTTCTGAGACCTTGAACAGCTCATTTAACCACTTGGACCTCAGTTTCCTCATCTGTAAATGAGAGCATTCAACTAGATGGTCTCTAAGGTCAATGATGCTATGTAACCATGAACAAGCCATTCCCCTGTCTGAGCCTCAGTTTTCTCATCATAAAACAAGGGGGTTAAACCACAGGGCCTCTGAGATCCACCCCCCACCCCCACCCTGGGCTCTAAGAACTAAGTAGATGGCATCTTTTTTGGCATTTCAACTGCAAAGTCTATTTAACTGATAGCTGCAGTGTTCTTTGGCACTGTCAAGACACCAAATGTGTTAACAGCACAACATTAGTTTTGAGAACAAAATAAACCCAACTACAAGTTAATGCTTTGTCAGGCAATTTTTATATGGCACCAGACCTTATTGAAGACAGCAGCCATCAGTTAAATAAACAAACCATTAGGTATAGAATAGAAGTCTTAATTCATTTGAAAATCAAAGATGAACATTAATCTTTTGCCTAGCTTTATCTGTAACATGATATATAGATACATATATGGAGACATATATTTATGTATAAAATATATTTTTGGAAGGGAGGGACAGCTAGGTGTAATAGTGGATAGTGACAGTTTTGGAGTCAGGAAAACTCATCTTACCGAGTTCAAATCCAGCCTCAGACATTTTCTAGCTGTGTGACCCTGAGTAAGTCATTTCACCCTGTTTACCTCAGTTTCCTCATCTGTAAAATGAGCTGGAGAAGGAAATGGCAAACTACTCCAGTATCTCTGCCAAGAAAACCCTAAATGGGGTCATGAAGAGTTAAGCATGGACTCATAACAACATAACAACATATGTATCTACATGTATAAAACAGATCCTCTAAATTTAGTATGAGGAAATCCTATTATTGAAAATCCCTCCACCAATTCAGATTACGACCTATAGCTCGATAAGATCATTGGTCAAAAGCTAGAAGGGGCCTCAGAGGCCACCCCCTCATATTTTAGATGAGGAATCCAAGGCTCAGAGACATGCCTAAAGTCACACAGGAAAGAAGTGACAAAAGGCCAGATGTGAACCCAAGTCCTCTGATGGCAAGGCTTTCTACTATACCACACATGTACCTTCCTAGTGCAGAGATTCTGAATTGGTTTTGTGTCCAGGACCCCTTTGGTAGTTTGGTGAGGACTATGATCTCATCCTCTAAATAATGTTTTAAAGTGCATAAAAATAAAACGTGTAAGATTACAAAGGAAACCGATTATATTGAAATAAAGATAAAATTTTCCCCACCCAAGTTTATAAACCCCCCCAAAAAAATCTAGGCATGTTGCTCTGTGGACCCTTGGTCAAGACTCCCCATCTTGGTGGACAAGTCCCAGGAAGTGGCCCAAGGTACACAGAGCTAAGAAACTGCCAAGGGTCTCTTAGCTAGTATGTGTCACAAGAACCAGGTATCCCTGATGCCAGACACAATGCTCTGTCTACCATGCCCCACTGTATGTATGCATGTGTACAATGTATAGATAGATCAATTAGCAAACCAGTCTTGGGGTGGGGCATATCTGTGTGTGTGTGTGTGTGTGCACATGTGCGCATGCACATGTGTACGGCTCCTAGGAAGGATGCTTCAGTTATTCATTTCCATAAGGGGTGGAAGAAGATCTGGCTTCCTGTCCTTGTCAGTATTCAACTTATTTCTCCATTACTCCATTTTCTGGGCATCACTTTGTTCCTTTACAAAATGAGGGCATTGGACTGGCTCTTACACTCTGTTCTTCTAAAAAAACCACATCATTGTTGCTGTGTGCTTTATTTAATGCTGGATTTATGCACCGACCATTCTCTGGGTAGTGCAGGTTCACCTTCATCACTTTATTTCTCCTTATCAATTTGTAGAATCTATTTATATCTTTTTTTCTAGGACAATGTACAAATCTTAGATGCAAAAACCATCCTAGAAATATTTGAAAGCCCCCATAGATGAATCCACAGTCTAGGTAGGCGGGGGGGGGGGGGGAATGACAAAGGAAAGAGAGAGAATCATCTTAGCACAAGGCCCTGCCTGGCCCAGCTCACCTGTTAGCCCCTGGAGTATTGTTGAACCTCTATCTTCCTGTTAGACTTTTTCCAGAGATAATAAAGTGTCTTGTCTGGGATGAATGTTTGGAAGTGTCTAGGGTAAGATCCATAGTCCCCAGACTGCCTTCTACTGGTGTAAGTCATGAGGATGTTTGTCATCCACACCTTCAAAGGCAAGTGATTTGCCAGTTTCTCCAATGGAAATTGACTAAAGCCATTTTTGAATGGAAATTGACCAAAGCCACCCTGAATGCCTGGCTCTGGAAACAGGGGGCTGAATCCATGTCTTACAAGGATCCGCTGACGGAACTGGGGGTGTCAGCCTGGAAATGAAAAGATTGGGGGAGGGCACCACATGATCACCATCTGCAAGTATCGGGAGGCCTGTCACATGGAAGAGGGATTTACTTGCTCTGCTGAAGCCCGGAGAGCAAAGCTAGCCCCAGTAAAATGGGAAGACTAAGCAAACGCTTATTGTGGGGGCAGAGGCCATATTCTTTTTGTATCCCAATGCATGGCACATCATAAGCACGCAGTAAATGCTTGTTACCCTGGGCTGAAGTTGCAGAGCGGCAGATCTAGGCCTGATGGAAGAAAACATTGCCTCTTGATGAGAGCTGTCCAGCAGCAGAGCTGGCAGCCTCAGTCTCAGAAAAGGGCTCCCCTTTGCTAGGGCAAAGCTACAGTAAAAGCAGAGAATGTGGGTCAGATCTTGGCTCTTTTATTCACCATCTTTGTGGCACTGGATTTGGATTCAGGAAGATCTGAGATTGAATCCCAACTCAGACAATTACTAGCTGTGTGACACTAGTCAAGTTAGTAAACCTCTCTGGACTAGGTGAGGAAGCTGGATCTGGAGTCAGGAAAGTCTGAGATCAAATACAGCCTCAGACACTTGGTGGCTGTTTGATCCTGGGCAAGTCACTTAAACCTCTGTTTGCCTCAGTTTTCTAAACTATAAATGGAGACAATAATAACACCCATTTCCCAGAGTTGTTGTGAAGATCAAATTAGATAATATTTTTGAAGTGCTTAGCATAATGCCTAGCAGACAGTAGGCACTTAATAAATATTTGTTCCTTTGCTCTTCCACTTTTATAAAATTAAGGGGTTGGATTGGTGACCTCAAAACTTCCTTCCAGCTCTAAATTTATGCTTTTGTGATCCTAGATCATGATTACTACCCCATGTGAGTAACTTCTCATCTGTATAAAAAAGAGGGCAGCATTGTACCAGATGGCCTCCAAGGTCCCTTCATACACAAACCCTATGGTCCTAACATCCCAGATCATGATTGCCCATCTATATCACTTTCTCTCTCTGGACCTCAGTTTCCTCATGTGTAAAATAAGGGGTTTGGATTAGATGACTTCCAAGTTTCTATCTAGCTCTGAATTTAGGATCTTGTAACCATTGGTTACATGGAAGTTGCCTTCCTGGTCTTCTAGCCCAACCGCCTCATTTTACAGATGAGAAAGCCGAGGCCCAGAGAGGCTAATGTATTTGCCTATGGTCACAAAATTAGTAAGTGTTTGAAGTGGGATTCCAGTCCATGTCTTAAGAGACAAAGTAGCACAGCCAAGACCCCAGGTCCTTGGACTCCAAATCCAGCCACTTGCCCACTGTACCTTACGGTCTCCCTTATTTCAGCCTACGGTACCCAAGCCCAACTCTGCCTTTCTTCTAAGTTCAGATGAGTTAGGGCACATTTGGGGTGGTATCTCATGTTGCACAGTGATTCTTGCTCAGGTAAGGGTTGGATTACAGAGCAGCTCAGATCCCTTACAGTGCTATATCTGCGATCTTTCCTCTTGGTGGATTTCAATTAGCAGTTCTGTCCCAAACAATAGGCTCTGTTCCTTATCTTCAAAGGTCCTTTTAGCCAATGCTCCTCCTCAGGAAAATAGCAGACCTCCCTCTCTCTCTCCCTTCTTCCTACTCCCCCTCCCCAGTGCCTGTAAGAAAACCTACATTTTACTTACCTTTAAAGGGGAGAGGGAAAAGGGCTGGAGAAAGCAGGAAAGCCTGGTGCCACCCTTGTTAATTAATTGTGGCTCAGCAGCCTGAACTTAGGGGCAATTCCTCCAGCCTTCATCTGCTGGCTTGTCTAAACCTTTTGGTGAGCAGAGGGAAAAGGGGGACTCCCAAAGGCAGCCAGCACTGCAAGGCACATCCAACCCCATCATGCCATCTGACAGGAGAAATCAGGCAATTTCAGAATTGCCCCAAGTGCCCTTTCTAATCTCTCCTGCTGATAAAGGAACCCAAGGATTTCAGAAAGCTCCAGGCCCAGCACTCAGTGTAACTGGGGAGCTAGGACCTTTGCTACTAGCTTAGCTAAGCATCTCCTAATGAGCTCATAGGCCTCACTGGGTCTTCATTTCCTTCACCAAGAGATAAATGGGCAAAGAGGCTGGCAGAAGCATGGGGGGAGCAGAAGGTGGCATGGAGGAAGTAGGAAATGATGATACAATCTTTTTTCTTCATTACTTTTGGAAAAATATGCTGGAAGATAAAATATGACTGAGAAATGTGATGTTTGGGCCTGGGAGATCAAGCAAGGCCCATTGACTTAGAATCACCCAGTCGTAATCTGGCAAAACTTAGTGGAAGACCAGTCCCCAATCTGGGAATCCATTCCAGGTGGAGCAACTTTCTGACCAGTCAGAGAATCCCTGCAAGAGACCTTGAGACCATCTGATGCCTCCCATTTATTTCATAGAGAAGTAAACTGAGGCCCAAATAGATAAAAGGATCATGGATCAACAGCTGGGAGGACCCTCAAAGGCTGTCTAGTCTAGCCCCCTCGATTTAAAGGTGATGCTCAGAGATGAACAATGACTTGGCCAAGGACATACAACTAGTGAGAAACAGAACTAGGACATGGACCCAGTTATTCAGGCCGCAGGTCAAAGGATCTATCTGCTACCAGAGAAATTTCTAGAAGAGATCTCAGAGGCCATTTGGTCCAACCCCTTCATTTTACAGGTGAGGTTAAGTGGTAACTGCATTAAGACCCAAATTGAGTAGGGTCACACAGACAGCAGGAATCAGAGGCACTGCTCAAACCCTGGTTTTCTGACTATACCATCTGTGTCAAGCTATATCATCTTGGAGGAGTGTCTGGGCCTCACTTTCCTTCTTATTTCCTTCCTTTCTCCTCTCCCTCTCCTCTCCCTTCTCTCAACCTCTTCCCTTCCTTCCCTCCTTCCTTCGTTCATTCTCTCTCTCCTTCCCTCCTTCTTACCTTCCTACCTTCCCACCTTCCCTTCTTCCTTCCTGCCTTCCTTCCTTTTCCCCTTCATTTTTTCCTCCTTCCTCTCTTCCTTCCCTCTTCCCTTCATTTCTTCTTCCTTCCCTTCATTCCTTTCCTCTTTTTCTCCTTCATTTCTTCCTCTCTCCCTCCCTCCCTTCTCCAAGTTCAGACTACATAACCCCTAAGGTCCTTTCAGCTTTAAGAGTCTATGAATACATGTCAGGAGAATGGAATGAGGAAAAGGAAGAATACAGGGGGAGCAAAGGAGCAAGAGATTATATTTTGTTGGCAAACCATAATACAGAATTTTAGTTTAGTTTTGTTTTTTTAAGATACCCATTTCACCCATTCCGTCTTGGGAGCCTCCTTAAAAGCTTGGCACTGCCTTCTGAATGGAAGGAGTAATTAGCAGGAGTAATTGGAATCACCTGACTTTACAAATGTTACTTTGCAAAATGAGGCAGGAAGACAGATCGATCTCAACTATTATTCATTAAGGAAAGTCCTTTATAAATCCCAAATTAACAATTTCTCTTCTAAAGACAGGTTATCATCATTCTTTTCCAGCAACTTATCATAGCTTTGGAAATGTTGAAATATGAAAAGTATTGAGGGGGGGCAATCCCAGCTCTAGTCACAAAAGGGGACATCCATTTGGAAAATATTGATAAATTCATTAAAGTTGGTCAATAAGCTAATGCTTAAAAAAGTAATAATTACATATATATTTAAATGATTACTTTGATAATACAAATGATATGAAAGGGCCCATTAACAATTTACACACACTGCAATTTCAAAGAGTAGTGCCCCAAATTACTGTAAAGCCTACTAATGGTTTTGCCAATTGGATTTTACTAGACTTATTCAAAGTGTTTTTAAGGGCCAAGCATGATAGTGCATGCCTGTAACTCCTGCTATCAGAGAGGCTGATGCTAAGTCTCATTTGGGCTCTGGAGTTCTGAGCTGCGGTGAGCTAGGCTGATTGGCTGTCTGCAGCAATATAGTAAGCCCTCAGGAGCAAAGGGCCACCGTATTTCCCAGCCACTCCCCAATTCTTTCAGACCAAAGAGTCTAGAATGTGCCTATAGGCTGGGGAACCCCAGAAAGAAATTAGCCACTAGTGTGAACACTGGAAAATTCACTCCACTTTTTGGCCCACAGAAGCCCTCTAGGCCTTCACTAAAAATGCTGATGGGACTCCCAGTCAAGAAACTTGGGGGGTGGGCCCAGACATACCCAGCATCATAGGAAAACTAGCAGATCCACTTTTTGGGGGACAAATGCAAAATTCTTACCAATAACCAAATGCTTTCCAAAGGTCCTCCAAAAATCATGCCTTCCAGGCTTTGCGGGAATTTTTGTTGTTCGGTTGTCTCGGCCATGTCTGACTCTTTGTGACTTTGTTTGGGATTTTCTTAGCAGGGTTACTGGAGTGGTTTGCCATTTCCTTCTCTAGCTCATTTTACAGATGAAGAAACTGAGACAAACAGGGTTAAGTGATTTGCCCAGGGTCACACAGCTAATAAATGTCTAAGGGTGGATTTGAACTCAAGAAGATGTTTCCCTGACTCCAGGCTTGGTGCTCTGTGCACTATGGTGCCACCTAGCTGCTGAGGTTTTCAGCACTAGGGGCTTCTTTCTGTCTTGAAGGCTTCAGTAGTAACATTGAGCTCTGAAGCTGAGTAGGCAGAGTTTGAGTGGACAGGTTAAAAAGAAGAAGAAGAAAATTAAAAAAAAAAAGACTGTTAAACATTATTTCAGGTTCTATGTTTTATCCATTTAAACAAACAAAAGTCAATAATGGTTTTCAGAATGAGAGAAGGAAGAAGGGAGGGGAGAAGGAGCCAGCTTCATGGTGGAATGAAAGAGAGATGCCATTACTAGCTATGTGACATTGGGCAATGCCTCTATCTTCCCATCTGTAAAATAGAAATATTCATATATGCATTAGATCACTGCAAGGGCTGGTCCTACATTGGAAAGGATCCCAGAGGCCATGTCATCCAAGCCTCTCATTTTACAGATAAGCACACTGAGGCCTAGTGAATGGAAATGGCTTGTCCAAGGTCATACTGGCAGCCAGGATGCAGGCCCAGGCCCTCTAACTCCCCAACCTGGCTTTGAGACATGGAAGGGACCGCAGAGGCCAGTGAGTACAAACTCTTTCTTGTAAAGCTGGGGAAATTGAAGCCTAGAGGTTTTTAATGACTTGCCCAAGGTTACACATGTAGTCAGCAGCAGAATCAGTCTTTGAATCCCTGGGGTTTTTTTTAAGTCCCCCAAATCCTCAGATTGCATAGCCAATTGTCTTCTTATTCAAACAAGACTCTGAAGGAAATGTTGTAGGAAAAGGGCCAAAAACACAGCTGCTGTTGCTGCTTGTTCTCTACCAATAAATGTATTTGTCTCCTCTGAGCCTCTCCACAAACTTGGGACCCTACTCCACAAACTTTCTATCACCCTCATTTTACAGAGTGGGAAACTGAGGCTCAGAGAGGCAGTGACTTGCCCACAGTCTACACAACTAGCACTGGAATTTAAACCCAAGCAGTTATGCCTACATCTGGCCCCAACCTTCTGTTCACCACCCCATTCTGCCTTTGTGCTGGCCTGACTTTGGGGTTCTTTGACCAGAGCTGCCCTGTAGCTGGGGGAGAAGCCCCAGCAGTATTGTTGGCAGGCAAAAGGCCAGGGAGTGAGACTACAGGAGGTGCCTGGAATTGACCCAGTGTAAAAGGCTCAGGTTGGTGTAATCCTATTTTCGTTATTGTCATTCAGGCATCCGGGTGGACCTTAGACCAGAGGGGGAATGCGGCCATACCACAGGGGCTGGCAGGGCCAGGAACAAAGGCAGGGTGGAGAGAGCTGCCTGAAAGGGATGGCTGGAGCTGAGCTAGAGGTGGGGGAGATCATGGGGGAGGGGGATAGAAGGGCTTCCCTGGGCAGGCTCCTGCCCAGAAGATCCCTCTTTCTCTGCTCACTCCTTCCCTGGTTGTGCCTTGGCAAAGTTCAATGCTGGAGGGGTGGGACTGTCTACTGAGGGGGTATCCCTTCTCTCCCCACTGCCCTAATGTTGAGCTGCCAGATCAAGGAGATGGAACCTGTGGAGGACTTCCTGGAAAAATCCCAGGCCATGGGGCCATGCCAGGGGGACTTCTCCTGCCTGGGACTGCACAGATGTGTGGATGCCCCAGAGGCTTGGGAGTCAGTAAACAGACCTTGAATGAAAAAGTGGGAAATGTAAGCAGGCTCTTAGCATCCTCTCTTGGACATTAGCAGGCAACCAGCTTGGCCCAGAACTTTCATTTATTTCACCTTGATCATATAGTAGGGAGGAGAGGGAGAGTTGGGACTGACACTGGTAGGAGGATAAAAGTGAAAGAAGGAAGGGAGAGAGGGAGGAAGAGAGGAAGGGAGGAAGGGAGGAAGGAAGGAGGGAGGGAGGGAGGGAGGGAAGGAGGGAGAGAGGGAGGAAGGAAGTGTGAATAAGGTGAAAGGGAGAAAGAAACTGATGGAAAGAAAAATAACAAGGATAGATAGAAAGAAGAAGAAAAGATGAAAAAGAAAAAATATAAACTAAAGAAAAGAAAAAGGAAAGAAGGGGGAAGAGAGAAAGAGAGACAGGCACACAGAGCTTTTTAAAAAAAATCCAAGGCTGAGGATGGGGGGGTGAGGCAGAGTAGGGGGCACTTGGTGTTCATATATATATACCCAGTTCTTCTAGCTTCAAAGCTTTTGGGAGAGGGGACCTAGACCTTCTCTCCCATACAAGCCAAGGCAGCAGTAAACCCCCACTCAACACAAGCCCAGTGTGTCTGGTGATTGGCTGGGACTAAACAGGGGAGGGGCACGATTCGACCTTGAGGTAAGGACTTCACAGGGACAAAAGAGATGGTGTGGACTGAGCTAGGAACTTCATGAAAGAAGGTGGCTAGGGTTCTTTGAGATTGAATTTCACAGTTGCCCAAACTGGCCCCATTTCCTCTCCACAAAGATTTCATCATTGTCCTTCTAGCTCATTAGTCCCCCGTGTTTTTGCCCCATAGCTCTTGGGGACCTGGGATCTCCCAGGGCTGCTGCCCCTAGTTGCTGGCAGGCCATTTCTGCCCAAAGCACTCGACTGTGCTCTTCTGGTAGTGAGAAGCACTGCCTACACACACACACACACACACACACACACACACACACACACACAAAGTGCCTCCAATTCTTTTTGTGCCCATCTTCTGTCCTGTCCTGAGGGCAGGACAGCATGTGTGTTGTGGCCTGAGGGCAAAGGTTGCTAAATTATATCATTTAACTTCAAGTTGCCAAAGGTTACACAAGTGCCAGGCTTGGCTGACTTTAGCCGGATCTTGCCTGGACTCTCAGCTTAACTGCCTCTGAAATAACTAACTCCTGAGGCATCCATTGGGCTACGTAAGTCAAGCTTCTGGTCCTGCAGACCAGCCTGCTCCCCACCTGTCTGCCTCTCCCTTTGGGAGAACCCTGAGCCAGTTCCTCTGGTAGTCAGACACAGAAGGAGGTAGACTCTACTAGCCTCCAAACTGGGGATGGCCTCAACCTGACTGGAATGAGAGAAGTCCCACTACACCCTTGAGGAAAGTATGGCCCCTGAGCCTGCTGGCCTCCCCAGAAGTCAGAGCAAAATTGTGATGTGTGGCATCTCCCCAACTGGCCACTAGGAGGCCTGGAAATGCAGCTGCCTCCTGTAGAAACCAAGAGAGCCAAACAGGTGACTAGGATGGGGAGCTGAGGGCCAACATGAGAGTGAGGAATGTTGCCTGGGGAGAGAGCCTCAGAGCCTGCCAGGGCCTGCAAGCCAAGAGTGAGCAAAAGAAGCTTATTTGGCCCCAGGCTCTTTTATTGGCTCCCGAGTGGGTGTTGCACCATTGGCTTTTTTTTTTTTTTTTTTTACCAAATCTGTGATAAGGCCCAGAAAGTCAGATGAGGGGAAGGAAAGGAGGAAGGAAGGAAGGAAGGAAGGAAGGAAGGAAGGAAGGAAGGAAGGTGGGAGTATGAAAGGGAGGGATGGAGAGAGGGAGGGAGGAGAGAAGGGATGGAGGAGAGAAGAAGGAAAGGAAAGAAGGAAGGAAGGAAGGAAAAATGAAGGAAGGAAAGAAGGGAGGGAGGAAGGAAGGGACAGAGGATGGGGGGAGGGATGGAGGAAGGGAGGAGAGAAGGGAAGGAAGGGAGGAGAGAAGGGAAGGAAGGGAGGAGAGAAGGAAGGAAGGGAGTGAGGGAAGAGAGAAGGGAAGGAAGGGAGGAGAGAAGGAAGGAAGGGATGGAGGGAGGAAAGAAGGATGGAAGGAAGGAAGGAAGGAAAGAAGGGAGGGAGGAAGGAAGGGAGGGAGGGATAGAGAGGGAAAGGAAGAGAGAAAAGAAGTGAGGGAGAGAGGGAGGAATAGAAGCCACTGAAGAAGGAAAGCACAGTAGCTTCCAGCCCCCACCACTTTTCTGGATGGCTAAAAGAGGCAATCCATTTCCATGATAAAATCTACCACGCCTAGGAGTTGAGCCCATACATATGGTGTTGCTTTCGTGAATCGGTACTGGGGCTCTTTGGTGCTTGAGTGGCATGGTTTGCACTCACGTTCAGTTACCCAGCTCATCTTTCTCTCTTTAGCACTGTCAGGGCCAGCTCGAAGATGGATACAGCCCTCTTCCCCTAGCCTGTGCCTGGCCATACAGAAAACACAAGCAGGGGTGGGGGTGACCCTTCTCCTCATTGGGTGGCTGGAAAGTGACAATTATGTCTACTCTTGTCCCCCGGTTAGAAAAAGGAGGAAAGTGGACAGACTTCAGCCCTGCCTTGCCCAGCCTGCTGTGCCAAAGGTGCTGGGGGGTGGGGTGGGTGGGGAGGAGACTGTGCAGCGGCTCATAATTCGTGTCCAGCAAAACTCTAGATGGAAAACTTCTAGACTGTCAGGTTCTTGCAGCGTCCTCAGAGAAGAAGGTCAAAAAAAGTACCAAGCACTGGCCAGATGACTGCCAAGAGGCTCCTGGAGCCCACTCAGTCCTTGCTAATCCCCAAGGAGGGAATTTTTGTTTTTGTGTGTGTGTGTGTGTGTGTGTGTGTGTGTGTGTGTATGAAGAGCCCAAGTCAGACTGCCTCGTGAACTTTCTTTCTGCTTTGAATACAAGTGACTCTCTCTGTCGTCTCTGTATCTCTCTCTCTCTCTCTCTCTCTCTCTCTCTCTCTCACACACACACACACACACACACACACACAACTTTATGTGAGTTCACAGAGTTCTGTACCGGATGGGCTCCATTAGAAACCAAGCCCCGGGTGACTCCACTGGGGGGCGTGGAGAGGGAGGGAGTGGTCAGTTCCAAGTGGCTTTTCTTTGCCGAAACTCCAGGACGCTATCGTCACCTGGGCTCCAAAAATCCTTGCGTTCTTGTAGGACTAAGTGGTCATATTTTAAGAAACAGGACCGAAAGGACGAGTGGAAAAGAAGGAAGGAAGGAAAAAAGGAAGGAAGGAAAAATGAAGAGATGAGGAAAGAAGACAAGAGATGGATGAAAGGGAGAGGGAGAGAAGAGAGGGAAAGAAAAAAGAAAGGAAAAATGAAGGAAAGGATGGATGGAAGGAAAAGCTGAGGAAGTAAAGGAAGGTGAAACAAGGAATGGAAGAAAAGAATGGAGAAAGAAAGGGAAATGAAGGAAAGGAAGGAAAGCAAGAAGGAAGGGAGGAAGGAAGGAAGGAAGGAAGGCAGGAAGGAAGTAAGGAAGGAAGGAAGGAAGGAAGGAAGGAAGGAAGGAAGGAAGGAAGGAAGGAAGGATGGATCTGAGAGATCTAGGTGGGCAAAGAGAGCTCTTTCCGGACCTAGAGTGGAATCTGTTTCCCTTGGGTGGGTGGAGAAGGAGTGGGGAAGGGCTGGCAGGGGGGGGGAGGAGACTACGTGTGCAAGGGTCCCTCCTTCCTATGGTCCCCGGCAGAGAGAACAATGTGCTAGAGGCTCATTGCCCCTGCTGGCTGGAGGTGGGGGTGGGGAGGAGATGGAGGTGGGGCGGAGGCTCTACTTGTGTGAGGGGGAGGGGGGGGTCAGGCACGGGGGCAGATGCTGGTTGGGGGCCTCCAGGAAAGGCTGGAGGCCTGTAGAGCTGAGCTTGGGGATGGACCCTCAGCCTAACTACTAGATCGACTCCTTGGACCCAGGTCCGTGTTGTTACCCTGGCATTGTAATGATTTGATCTGCAGATGTAAGTGGAATTTATTGTAACAACAAATATAGTGATGTCAAAACCCAACCTTGGATTAAACCCGGCAGCCAAAGGGGAAGTGTATTAATTTCCAGCCGCCTCGCAGGCCAGTGCCTATTAGACGGAGCTATTCTTCAGGCCCCCCCATCAGAATTAATCATTGGGAGTTAATTTGAAGCTCAGACAAGTTGCTGTTAATTTAGTGCAGGGAGGACGGGACGAAATAAAAAGCTGAGGTGCTGGCCAGGCCTCGTGGGTCTCATTAATCAGCCAGCTGAGACGGCCTGGCTTGATTACAATTTGCAAAAAAATTCATTAGAGCCTGGGCGATTGACAATTTTTCTCTCTGCCTGTGATCTGACTCATTAGGCAGCCAAATGAAAGCCGTGATGATGGTGATGATGACAGCCATCAAGCCCTCTCCCTTGTTTATCTTCTCCCTTCCGCCTCTTCCTGGCTCAGTGGTCTCCACTTCTGGGCACTCTGGGCCTCTCTTGGTGATCCTTCTGTCTCCCTCTCTCTGAGGGACGGGGAGGGCGTGGGGGAGGGCGAAAGAGAGGGGGGAAAAAACCTAATTAGCAAATACCATCGGTGAGTATTTGGGAGATAGTTGGGTTCCATTGAAGCACTCCGGGATCTCTAACCGCCCCCCCCCCTTAATTCCTGATGGGAGGATGACAGTTAGATTTCCTTTCCCACTTGGGGGTAGAGAGGGTGAGGAAGGATCTCGGTACTCTGGGAAGTCCCTTGACTTTCGACTTATGGCCGCTGTCTGTCTTCCCTAGATAGAGAAAGGAGTCCCTCTCTGTGCTACAGAGAATAAATAGAGCTGAAGGCCTCTGTCCCTTATTTTTGGCGCTATCGCTGTGCGTGTCCCTCCAAGCCACTAAACTCGGAGGGCTGTAAAAATCACGACGAAATGTTTCCTGGCTCTTCCCTGTAGCCAACCTGCCCGGCCCACAAGTCGATGCAAGCATACAGTAAGTTAGAAACTTGCTTGGCTCCGCGGGGGAATGGGAAGGATAGTCCAAAAACTCGAACCCTAGGAAATTAGGTTGGAATCTGAGGGGGCTTTGCACCTGTCCTCGAGCGAGGTAAGGGGGTATCTGGTTCCCCTTGAGTCAGGCGCCGTTCCCGCCTCTCTGGATTGAGCAGCGGTTGTGCTCTGTTGTCCCGGGAGCTCGGGACGCTTTACCAAACCGGACGGTAGGTATGGCAGAAATCCCACCTGGGGTTGCTATCCAGCTCACGTTGTCGAAAATTCCCAGCCCACTCTGGATCGCCTCCCTCACTGAACCAGATCTGCCCGAGTCATCAAAGTGGTCTCCGCAACCTGGAGCCACAGCACAGAAAGAGAGCCCGAATCCCCAGTGCAGGGCAGCACACGAGCCTAAGCCAGCGAGTTTACAAACAAAAATCCTGCTCTTCTTTGTAAAAGAGGGTAAGGGGGAGAGAAGCATGCAAATCTTTGCCACCAACCAAATCCACGCGAGCGCTTGCTTCTCCACGCGCCTTTTTGAGGGCGTGCAGGTGGGTCTGGCTGGAAAGCCACGGTCGTGTACTTGTCATCAGATCTGAGCCGCGGGAGCTTTCTGAAAAGTCATGCTGAGACCGGGATTGTTTGCACCCTTCTTTCGTCTCTTCAAGGAGAGTGGAGGAGCTTGCGGGCGGTGGAGGGGAGAGGAAGCAAGCCCAGCTGTCCCACTCGTTCCCCCAGACTGGGGTTTCAGTTCAAACTGGAGAATGGGGGGGGGTGTTTAGAATTCATGTCTATATTTTATCACCCTTTAAAACAATACATGCCTGGGTCGTTTACTAGTCACTATAAATATTATGGCCCATTGTGTAAAAAGAAAAAAAATCAATTTTGAGCAGACTACTTAGTACTTCGATGCTTAGATTTACACTTGGAGCTGGGAACATCAGATGTTTTTTGAGTAAAACTAGAAGCCAGTCTCTCTCTACAAAGCCTCGTTTCTTCATCACTGAAAGGCAGCTCGGCTCCTAGCCCCAAGCCTTGTTTTTAAAAAAAAAAAAATGTAACTGATGTAAATTATGTCAATTTCAGTATCTGTCCAGGCTACATACATTTCAGTCCTATCCTGGGGCCGGTGCTTAGAGAAACAGACCGATGCTTGCTTGCTGTCTATGCAAAGCCTTACTCAACCCCTGTGCTTAAACACTGGGATTTCGGAACCAGTTATGGATTTTTCTCCCGGCTTTTGAAAAATCCTATTCTAGATGTTAGCTATTGGGAGGGTGGGGGCGCTTTTCATCGATTATTCTCCAGCTGAATTTTGTCTGTACACATAGGCAGTGCCTAATGAGGATCGGACATACAAACACAGCCTTGCACGGTTTTAAAACCTTGTCCAGTAACCTGGGTTCTGTAGCAGCAGTACCTGGACCTTGGCTTCTGACAAACAGTTAAATGTTTTCTGGAGAGAGAAGTGGGGAGCCCTGCCCCTTGCACTGAATAACTAATGCTTGTCCCTCTAAACTGTTTGTCAGCTAACAAGCTGGCTTGAGTGAAAGGGGAAAAGAGGGAGGTAATATAACTGGGGGATGGAGAGAAAGTGAAAGAGATAGAGAAAACAGTTCATTACAGGAATCTCTCAAGGCAAACATACGGAGAAAAAGTCAAAGGTATCTTTCCAAGATCTGGCATAAAAAGCCTGGCCTCCCCCTACAGCTTCATGCAATGCCCTGTTCAAACCCAGTCAGGGCCTTCCCTGCATATATTATAGGACAACCCCCAGACGCCCCACTCCCAGAGGGGGAGGTCTGGAGTGCGGAGGTGCAGGAAATAATCAGCTGGCATTTATAGCCTGCATCTGCCAAGGCTGAAAGCTTAGGGACCAGCCCAAGGGGTTAAACATTTTCCAAATCATCATCATTTAAAGGCTGCCAAACCCTCCTCCTACAACTTTGCTGAATCCATTACACAGGGAGAGAAAAAGGTAGGCACCTAGCAAAGGGTGGTTGAAGAACTGGTGGAAGGCACCGCCTTCTACACCAACAGGACCTCGGCCCCCTACCAAAATTAGATGCTTGGGTTGGGTTGCAGTTGGGTTGGCAACTACTTGAAGTCCAGACTGTAGGGGTTCCCGTTCTGCTTCAGTGCAGAGGGTGGGGGAGTTTATGGAGTCTAAGCAGAGTTCTAGTTTTAGGGCTAAAGGAGACAGCAGCTAGAGCTGATAGATATGGGATCCCATTTCCTTCCTTCTCCCCTCTCCTCTGTCCAAAGTTTTCCAATTTGCTTTGCTGTTCAACCCTATCCCAACTGAGACATGAAGGTTCCTAAGAGAAATTCTGTCTTTTTCTAAATGAATAATGTAATCAATTAAAGGCAGCTCCTTAAACCCTCCTTCCCCAAACTGCACCTTCAGGATACATTACCCAGTGATAAGTCCCAGGAGAAACCTGTAGGGGCTAAGGTGGGTTCCCCAGGGCCAAGCAAAGACTCAGATTCTGGAGAGACTCATCAGGTCCTGGATTATGTTCTTTTTTTTCCTTTTCTTTTTATTATTCACAAGACTGAGTTTGTTTAAATTCCATAACTTATAAGGAGATAAGCTACATTGAAATAAATTAAACACAATAGAGACCGACGTGCTTTCAAACATGGCTTAGTTAAGGATAGGCAACTCAGAGAGAGAATGCCAAGCCAGGAAAACAAAACAAACAACCAAAAAAAAAAAAAGGTTCACTTGGGCACCCTGAAAATGTCTGCCCCTCAGCCAACTCAGAGAGTCAAAAAAATAAAGGGGAAAACCCAAACACTTTTGTTTCCTTTTACCTTTGGAAAAGCAAGAAACAAAAATATATAAAATAAAAAGGTTGGCTTGTGCATACCGCAGGTTATCGGCTTGGTTCTTATCTTGTTTTCTTCTGGAATGTAAGACCTTAATGAACTGGGGGAGTTGGTCCCATTAGTTTAAAAAAAAAATCCTGCAGCTGAGATTCGGTATAGATAGATTAACTATATACAAAGTAAGATAGAATAATACTTAGTGCCTCTGTCCAGATTCCGATGTTTCCCTCATCCGAAAATAGTTTTTCAGCATTGTCTGAAATTAATATACTCTCAATTTGCTTGCTCTGTCCAACATTCACTTCTTTGTTTTTGTTCGTTTTGTTAAACGTTTTGTTTTTCAAACAGTTCTGAGAGTCGGGTAGGACTCTGCTATTCTTCAGCTCCTCCTTTGTCCCAGTGTGTGTGTGTGTGTGTGTGTGTGTGTGTGTGTGTGTGTGTGTGTGAGTGTGTCTGTGTGTATGTGTGTGTGTGTGTTCGCACGTGTGTGTTTGTGGGAGGTGAGGGTGGTCTTGCCTCTCCTGGCACCTGCTGGGGTTGGGCCTGGGGAAGTTGAGGAGGGGGCCCTTGGCCGCTCAGGGCCTGGCTTGCTCCAGCTGCTGGTGTTGACTTCTGATGGCAAAACGACTGACGTGCACCGGAATGGGGACGACGATCTTGGGGTTCCGAGAGGGCTCCCCGGTCTTGGAGTTGGCGTTGCCGGCTTTGACCCGTTTCCATTTCGCCCTGCGGTTTTGGAACCAAATTTTCACTTGAACCTCGCTGAGTTTGAGCGCGTGGGCAATCTGCGACCTCTCTGTCAGGGACAGATACTTCTTACAGTGGAATTCCTTCTCGAGCTCCAGAAGCTGCTCGCTGGTGAAGGCCGTCCGCCTGCGTCGGTTTTTGCCGGTGGAAGTGGTGCTGCTCGAGCTGCTGCTGCTGCTGCTGCTGCTACTGCTGCTGCTGCTGCTGCTCTGGGGATTCTCCTCCAGGGCCGTGGCCAAATCTTCCTCCTTGTGGGCTGCTTGGCTGGGGATGTTGTCGTCGGAGCTGTAGTCCAGGTCGCTGTCCATGGAGAAGCTCTCGTCTTTGCCTTTGGAGTCGTCTTCCCCTTTGGCCTCCTCTTTCCCTTGGCCTCTCATGGCCCCCACTGAAACCAAACCAGAGGGACAATTTGTTACGTTTCCCGGGTCACCCCTGCAAGGGGAAGGACTCTACGGGTTTTGACCCTTTCTTCAGGAGGACTTTTCTTTCCAGCGGTTATCTAATCTAATTACCTAGACTGGGCAGAAGGGTGACTGCCTAGGTGTCTGGGGGATTGTATGTGTGGCTGGCTGGGTCGCTTTTGGCTAGGTGTTTTTTGGAAGGACATACATAAGGGAACCCTGGGACAAGCCCAGAGAGAGTGGAATGGGATGGGCTTTGATTGCTCCGACCCCCAGTTCAGCCTGTCTCTGACCCTCCCACTGCTTCCAGATATCCTCCAGGTGAAGTTCCCATTTCGTCCTTTACCTGCACTCCCCCCACCCCACCCCCGCCCAAGAAAACCTTCTTTCGTTTGGAGGTTAGTGTAAACCCAGTCTCCTCCCTAGGCTTCGCTGAACCGAGGAGCCTGGGGTTTGCCTTCTTTGTCGTTGGGTTGAGAGGGTGCCAAACCCACCTGCTCCTGAATCCCCACATTGCCCTCGCAGTGGGACTGGAGGTAGGGAATGAACGGCTTCTCCCTTTCAGGAGGCCAGAGAAGGTTACTTCTTTCCTCCTTGAGGAATGTTATTGGATGCTCTGGTCAGACAGATGTGACTAATTGGGAGAAGTTGGGAGCTAGCAGCCCAGGTAGCCCGTTCACCTCGCTATCCTGGATGCCTCCCCTGCACCGTACCCTCAGGCAGCTCTCCAGGTGGCAGATCCCAGGAGAGACACTACTGGGAACTGCCAGGGCTGTGCGGGAGCCCTGGAGCTGTAGGCCAGCTCAAGCACCCTAACATGTCTGGGGCTCGCCTCCCTCTCTCTTCTGACCCCTTGCACCCTGTGGGGACTGGTGCAAGTCTGAACTGAGCTTCCAAAGTGGAAGGCTGTGATACCAGCCTCCCCCAGCCCATTCCTGGCTCCCTGGGGGCGCTGACCGATACACAACGTGCCGGCGGCTGCGGTGCTCGCCTTCCCCGGTAATGTGTGGACCGAAGTTGCCCACTCCTAGCCTCGGGTTTTCCCCCTACACCATGCCAGCTCTGCTTGGCCTCTCGGAGTTCCTTCCCTGGGTCTGGCGGCTCAGGCCCGCCGATGGAGAAGGAAGAGGTAGGCATGCCGGCTGGTGGATTGAGAGCGGGGCTAGGGTGGGGAGCAGGAGACGAAGGGCGAGGACTTTCTGAGGGGCTTGCCGAGGGGCTGCTCGCCAACCCTGCCTTGCCGTTTCTTCGGTCATTTCAGGGCCCGAAGAACTGTGTGACTGGGAACTTGGCCGATCCCGAGGCTTCCAAGGTTGCCCCCCTCCTCCCCGTTCTGCCCACCTCCTGCCGTGATCCTGTCCCCCTGCCTCGTCGTTCCCCCAGCCCAGACCCGTGCCCGTCCCCCTCGGGCTCCAAGCCTCTGATGTTCACTCAGGGAAAAGGAGACGATCAGGACCACTCACCGAGGGAAGCCTGCACCGCCTCGGAGGCCGAGAACGACAACAGCGAGGTTTCCTTGGCCAGGAAAGCTTTACCATCCTCCGACTCCGCCGGGATGCCGTCTGCCTTGTCGAAGTTGCCCTGCAGGGCCTGCGGCGCGAACTTGCGAGCCGCTTCCTGGTGCTGGGGTGAAGCCGAGAAGCTGCTGGGCAGAGTGGCCATGAGCGTGGAGGTGAGGGCCATGCCCTGTGCCAGGCTGGAGCAGAAGCCGGTGGGCAGGCTGGGAATTTGGTGGTGGGGGTGTGCGGGCGGCAAGGCCGGCTGCAGGGAGGCCTGCGGGAGCGTGGGGGGCGGCGGGGGCGGAGGGGGCAGCACCACCGGCCGGTAAGGCATGAACATGGGGTAGCCGGTGTACACGAAGTGTCCCGGACTGGGCTGAGGAGGGCTGCCGATCAGCGAGTCGATGCTGAAGGCAGTGCTGCTACCCAGGGGCCGCTGCATCATCATCAGGGAGGGCGGAAAGGCAGCGCTCATATACGCTCCCGGGGATGGGGATGGAGATGGAGTGGAAGAGAAGCAGCTGGCAGAGCCGCAGGCCGCCTCTGAGAAGCGCCCGCCAGCGGCCGGCCGACCCAGCCGGGGACCCTCCCCGCCCGCAGCCTCTTCCCGCCGCGCCCGCCGAGGCCAGCGGCGGCGGCGGCGGTAGCAGCGGCCCTGGACGCGCGTGAACGCCGGGGACAGCGGCGGGAAGGTATAGACTCGCCCGCAGCGCCCTTCGGACGGTCAGCACCCGGGCTGAGCCATGGGAGGGCGGCCTGAACAAGCAGGACAGCGCAGGGAGGCGCGGGGGGCAGCAGGCTCTCTCGGCTCCTCTGGGCGCCCGAAGGGTATGGACGGACGGGTGGGGGTGTGAAGGGAGGGCGGCCTGGCTCTGCCCGCGGGGCTCCCCGTGCCCTGGGCGCGCGGCTGGCCAGCGGGCTCCAGGAGAGCCTTCCGCGGCGCCGCTCTCCTGCTCTGGCGCCGGCCCTGGCCCTGGACGGCCTCTGCTGCTCCTGCGGCCGCCTCCGCTGCCGCTACGCGCCCTGCCTGGCCTGCTCCGACTGGCCCGGTGCCGGCGGCGCGGTGCGGTGCTGTCCCGTGCTGCCCTGCCCAGTCTAGCCGCCTGCGTGAGCCCAGCCCGCCGACGCCCCTCTGCCTCCCTCCCGCCCGGGTGCCGCCAGCACCTTTAAATCGCGCTCTGCCTCCTCATTCACATTTTGCCAGCTCGGGAACTGGGTCTGCCTCACGTGGGTGCCTGCGCCTCTCCCCACTGGTCAGAGGGGCTGAGGGGGGGCGGGAGGCCGAGCCTGGCTCCGCCCCTAGCCCGTCCTCATCTCTCTCCCCTCCCCGCCCCCCCCCAAACACAGCTCAGGGCAAAGGCAGAGCCAGAGATCTGAAGTGAGAGAAATCAAACCAGAGGAGGGAAGGAAAACAGCAGCGCATCCTGGGTTGCTGCAAACTCTTGCAGCCAGCTCCAGGAACACTTGCAGAGACAGGCCTGCTCCGCCCCGAGCATCGGCGCCCGCACACAAGCGCTCACTCGTTCCACACAGCGCATCCCAAACGCACGCCTGCGGTCATAGTCGAAGGTGTTGCAAAAAAAAATGTTTCCAACAGAAAAGCTCCCCGAACCCCGCACTGATAGGGGGCGAGCGCCCCGATTCCTTAATTAGCCCATTTCCTCTGTGTTCACGTGGAGGATTCACCAATGGGGAAAAGGTTGCTTGGACCTCAGGAGACCCTGTCTTCCCATCTCAGCCCTCGGTTAGTTACAGGAAGTCTCAACACCAGGACAAGAGGAGACAGTCCGTAAGGTTCTGGACACTCGCCCTCTCTATGCACTACTCGCAAACGCTGTGCATCTCCATCTACATATATTTTCTGCTTACATTCATTTCATGCATAGATGTGTGCAGCGTGTTCCACGATGCACCAATGCCTGGCTCGTTTTCTCTTCTACCCTGCCTGAAGGGTGCAGTAGGTCCGTGACTTTGCCTCCCCTAAGTCCCTCTCTCCCAGAGAGCGATCCGCTCGATCCCTCGATTTCCCTTCCTTTGAAAATCACTCCCCCCCCTCACCATTTGCACTCTTTGCTACAACCGCTCCCCCCCCCCACACACACATCCCATACCGGCCGCAAATGATTATGAAAATAAAGGGAGTCATCACTCAGCTTCGTCCTGGGGGGAGGTAGGAGGGGGTGCTGCAACCCCCTCTGCTGACGCTCCAACCTGAGCGCTGGTTGCTGATGAAAGCTTTATGGTGTTTGCGCAAATCCGCGCCCGTTTGGTAAATAGGCGCTAATTAAGCCCTGGCCGTGAGGCAGAAAGGTTCGCTCACGAAGGCGAAGCCTCTTGGAGAAAGGGAAGCAGCGACAGCCGCGGGGTGGGATCTCGGGGCCCCTGGCCGCCATTCTCCTGCAAGAAAGAGGCGTTTTATAATGATTTGATTACCGGACGACCCCACCCCCACTTCCCGAAATTTAAGGCCACCACAAATTGGGAGGGGGGAGGTATTCCATGAGCCAACAATTTCACCTCTAAAGTAAAAATCTCACGTCTCTCTCTCTCTCTCTCTCTCTCTCTCTCTCTCTCTCTCTCTCTCTCCTTCCTCTTCTCCCTTTTAAATTGCATCATTTCATGAAAATGGAAGAAAAACTGAAGCCCCTAATGACGAGTTACGTGGGAATGATAGAGGCCTCCCGAGATGTGTCTAGGAGCCGCTTCGAACTTCCCGGGTCTGCTAGTCTGGACACCCTCCCTTTCTCCTCCCACCCCCACCTCCCTTCCCCGCAGGCGTCCGGCAATTTTTCAGTAAGGAAGAGAGTAAACACACAGAGCAGATTGAGATGGGGGGGGGGGGAATGCGGATTATGTGTCCTTTACACGCACATGTAATGGGAAGATAAAGACAAATCGATATTCACGAACTCATCGATCTCGGTCTTTGAAAACCTCTTTTTTCTCTTTCTTTCTTTCTTTCTTTCTTTCTTTCTTTCTTTCTTTCTTTCTTTCTTTCTTTCTTTCTTTCTTTCTTTCTTCCTTCCTTCCTTC
>NW_020952679.1:3469252-3505471 GCF_900497805.2 Vombatus ursinus
CTTCCTTCCTTTCTTTCTTTCTTTCTTTCTTTCTTTCTTTCTTTCTTTCTTTCTTTCTTTCTTTCCTTCTTCCTTCCTTCCTTCCTTTCTTTTTTTCTTTCTTCCTTTCTTTTCTCTCTCTCCTTTCTCTCTTTATTTCTTCCTTCCTTTCTCTGTCTCTCTCACTCACTCTTTCTTTTCCTCCTCCTCCTCTGCTCCAACCCTGGGGTCCTTTGGAGGAGTGGGGAAGGTAAGAGGGGAGGCAGTCTCTGCTCGCCAAGCACTGTTCTCCACAAAGAAGCAGGCTGGGGAATCTTCCCAGCCAGCCCAGGAGACCGGGTGATGCGCCAGAGAGCTGCTCTTAGGACCTCGGAGCTTTCTGCCAAATTGAAGTTAACGCCACCGAGCCACCTCTCTCCTTTCCCTAGCCACCGAGCTCCCTACGGAACACAGACGTAGAGTCGGCGTCAGAGACTGAGGGCAGTCAAAGCGTCCGGGATCCGGCAGAAATTGCTGCATTATAACGTTGCCTGGGCACCCAGTCCCAGCACCGGGGAGGGGCTGATCAGCAGGGTGCGAGATAATAAAGATGTTACGTTCCATAAGGAGCGAGATAAGGACTTGTCACCCTTCACCGAGAGGGGCATTTTCAAATCCGAGGCCAAGCGCTTGACCGTGTTCAGACTAAATTGGAGCCCGGATTTGGTTCTTTTGGGTTAAAGCGGGGAGGCAGCGGGGTTCTTGGACTTTCCGTTGGATTTAGTTGCATTTCCCCCATGTCCCTCGTCCACCCCACCCCCTCCCGGAGTGCACTAGCCTGCCACCTGCCCAGAGCGCAATTAAGGAAGCCACCCAGCCAAGCTTGGCCATTTTCTCTGCAGATTCCCAGCCCCCCAATATACAGGCGTCTCCATTGTTCCGTGAACTTTAGGCGTCCGGGGGACTCTTCAAGGGCTTTGGGGAGAGGAGGGTAGCTACTGGGGTCTGGGGTGCTCGTTCTGCATTCCCTGGTCCCCAATAACAACTACACGGGCCCAACGGCGGCGGGATTTGACGGCGGGTTGTTCGCTCCTATAAATTGCCCAGCAAAGTATTGGCTCTTTTTATTAGTGAGTTCCGAGGGCTTCCAGAGTCATCAATGGGGATTTTATTTATTAGGGGCCCTCTTCCTCGCCGACACCGTGGCAATATTTCCTCATCTAATGTTTAACTGCTTAGAAAACGATGGTCGGTGCCATAAAATATCTTTGTGTTCGGGCGGTGATTAACAAGGCCAGCTCCGGGCCCCGGACTCTGGCTGGCGGCCTCCTGCATTCGAGCCTGGGACCGCAGTTCATTTGCAAAAACCAAACCAAACCCTTGTCCAGCATGGCCTCTGCCTGTACTCAGATTTTCGGGCCGCAGGTGCAGCGTTTAGCCCTCTGGCTGTCTCCTCTACCTGTGTATCTGGTACCTGGCCAGGGTACGGAAGGGCCGCTGCCCTACATCAAAGCCACGAATGTGTGGGTAGAGCGCTGGGCACGGCTGCCACTCTGCTCTTTGAGCGGGATAGAGCCTGCCTTCCCTCTCCCCTCTGGAGACTTGCTACGATGTGTGGAGGGTAGGGATGGGGGCTCACCCCTACTCTGGCTACGGAGCAATAGCGAAAGACATAGCACGTGAAGTGTTTTGCAAGCCTTAAAGCGCTACATAAACGCTAGCAACTAGAATTATTATTCTATGCAGTCGCACTGGTTTGCACGATTGTCGCTTTCCAATTTAAGCATGAGAGACCTTTCTTTCCCTCTTCCTAGCTTCTTACCTGGAACTTACACGAGGGTGTCTTTGGGGACCCTGCTGCGACGGCAAAGCAACATGCATGCATAGCGATTTGCAGGGCAGTCCCTTTACATTTTGGGCGTGAGAAACCCTGCCCTCTCTCTTTCTAACTGACGACTTGGAGACTTGCACTGGAGGGCTCTTGGGGCCCCCAGTTCGAGCTGCAAACTATATGCATGCAGAATGTTTTGCTCTGATGTCAGCTGGAGACTGGGTCAAAAGAGACCCTTCTCTCTTCTGCATTCCCACTCCCTCCTGGGGAGGAGACCTAGGATGCCTCCGGCTCTTAAACTCTCATCTAACTGCCTCGGGCCGGCCGAGGGCTTGCAAATTCAGGCCCTAGGCATCCTCTTGTCCTCCCCCTCCCCACCCCCTCCGCCACCGCTCGGGCCGGGAGCCTCAAGCACCCTCCAACCCTTCGGGCGGCAGGAAAAATCTTGGGTAATTAAGTTGTCTCCAAGCCGTGGGGCTGCTCCCGCCTGAGTTTGCTTGCAGCTGTGAGGCCGTGGGGGTGAATGGCATTTAAATGCAAAAGTCTCTGAGAATGGAGAATTCCAACTTCTGCCTCGCAGCCAAGCCAGAGGAGCAAAGAAGCAGCCCAGCTCTGCTCAGGCTCCCCTGATCTCGGCTGAGAGGAGAGGGAGAAAGGAGAAGGGAAGGCGGGCTGCTCTTTGCCTCATTGCCTGCCAGCCAGCTAAGGAAGGCTGTTTGCAATTTCAGGGTCCCAGCCTGCCCCTCTCCCTTCCCGGAAACTTTCTGGGGACCCCAGGCAACTCCAGGGCCACCCCTCTCTCAGGCAGCCCTCCAGCTTTTTGAGCCGCGGCTGGCTCCACAGCGTCCAGTTCCCCTCCTTGCCCTCACCTCTTCTCCCCTCCTGGGGAGAAGGCGTTTGGCCAGAGCTGGAGGCCCGGGCCGTCCTGGGACTTAGGCCCGGTTGGGGACTTAGCCATCTCCCCCCCCCCCAAAAAAAGCTAGAACAGTTCCACAAAGGGGTTCTTGTGTGAAACACCCCCCTCCCATCAGACACACCAATTTGCAAGTAGCAAAAAGCATTGAAGCCCTCCTCCAAAAAAAAAAAAAACCCACTATTTTATTCAGGCCTTTTTTCCCCCTTTAAATCTGAAAGCCCCAAAATAGACTCCATGTGGCCATAAGCGAAGTCAGCCCCTGGCTCGGGCTTTGAAATCGCTCCAGCAATTATGTAAAAGAGCCATTCACTAACAGGGGAATTAAAAGGGGCTCGCCTGCTTCCCTTTCATGCCGGGCCTCTCATGTTTGGCTTTTCAAAGCCCTTCCAACACGAGGGCTTTCTCCGGGACAAAAGGCGGAAGAAAAAAAAGTCCCCAAACTTGTAAATTGAACGTCAAGGGAACTTTAAACAATTTAAAGCCCATAAATAATGATAAAGGGGACTGGCAAAAACGGCAAACCCATTCAATTAATAGAGTTTCCCAAGCAAAGATCAAGTACTCTCTAGAATAAGAGCCTGCCTGGCCTATTCTTCGCTCCTTGGGCGCTCAGGGAAAGCGGGCCATGGGGCTGGCTTTCTCAAGCGCGTTGGCAAACCAACACTTCGGGGGAAGGGGGGGGGGGTCGAGGAATTTATAGCCAGAAAGTTGGGAGTTCTGTGTGTGTGTGTGTGTGTGTGTGTGTGTGTGTGTGTGCGCGCGCGCATTTTTTTTCAAATATGAAGAGAAGCAGGAGGAAGAGGAAGACTTTTGTGGCATTCAAGGCGCGCGCAGAGAGAGAGAGAGGGAGAGAGAAATGCAAGCACACACGGGATGGGAGTTGTGACCTTTCCAAGCTGTGAGGGTGCTCCGCCCCTGTGAGCCCGGGCCCCAGCTGCACGGCCGCCTCCCCCTTCCCCTTTGCTGTCCCACCCCCAGCCCCCCGGGTGGGTGCACATTCAGGGCGGCGGAGAAGGCCTGTCCTGCACCCAGGCTTCACGTGGGTTGGGGATGCAGCTCTCTTTGGAGCGGCATAGGCGGGTGGGTGGGTGCGCGTCCATTTTCCTCTCCACAGTTGCCAAGGTTCGGTTTCTCCCGGAGGCCCGGCACCCTCCCGAGAGCCATAGCTCTGCTTTCCTGCAGAGTAGGGTGGGATGCTGGGGGGGGGGGAGAGAGAGAGAGAGAGAGAGAGAGAGAGAGAGAGAGAGAGAGAGAGAGAGAGACTCTGTCATTTGTCAGCTCGGGAGCCAGGAGCTCTGTCTTGGTACCTCCCTAATGGCTGGGGTGGAGTTGTCAGGCTCCCATACTAGGGGGGCTGACCGACCACTCGGAAAAATGTATCACCCGGCCGCCTCTAGGCCGGCAGCCCTTACGCCTTTGTCCAGTCTCCGGCTCCTCCTCCTCCTTCTGGGCCTCAGGTCAATGATGACCTTCCAGAACCTTCCCCAAGGAAGGAATTGAACCGCTTCTGTCCAGTACAGACTGAAACAGACAAATGGCTCTTTTCCTCTGCCCTGCTCCCTCCCAAGTTGGAGAGCCGGAGGGGAAGTCGAAGGGGCCAGGACATCTCTCCAGTCGTTGGTGAAGAGGGCTGCGCACATTGCGCTTGACCTTTCAGAGGGGCCTGATCCCCAACTTTTTCTGACACTCTCCTTTCCCTACCCGAGAGGGCTTCGGAGAAATCTTTGGCCGACTCGCAAAAGGCCTTAAAGCGCCGAGAGGGTCAAGAAGCTAGGAAAGCAGGCAGAGCGCTCTGGAGAGGGGCAGCTGGGCCGAGGACCCGGGGTACTTCGGCTATGGCCAGGCCTGGGGACTTCCAGGGATGCTCTTCCCAACACACCCCAGGAGCTGTAGAGAGAGGAAGAGAGATAATGGAACCGAAATGGACCAGGGCGACTGGGGAGCTGGGTCGGACTTGGCCCTTTCTCCGAACGCTCCAAGAAGCTTTGAGCCTGAAAAGGTTGCGGCCCCTCCTTGACCCTCTGATCCTCTCCGCCTGGGAATGGGGGCGGGGGTGGGAGAGATGAGAGTGTGGCAGGAGGCTGTCTCGGGTCCGAACTTTATCTGCCCCCCAGATCTATCCTCCGCAGCCCCCTACAGGTTTCACTGGACTTCAAACGCATCCTAAAAACAGTAGCCGGACTTTTATCTGCATCACACCCGGTACTGGGGGGTGGAGATCACAGAGATGCTAATCCCTTGGGACGAGTAAATAGAAGCCCCCCTGCAAAGCATTGAGGAAGGAAAGGACTAGGAGAGAGGTTGCAATGGGTCGCCTGGGGGCGGGGGGAACGGAGAAGCTGAGGGTGCTGTTTCGATGGCCTGCCACCCACCCCAGGGGCGGGGGAACCTCTAAGAGACAGCTCCTCCAGCGCACAAGGTGGGTCCTTATTTCTTAGAATCATTTCCATTTGTACTGACAAAGATCACAGGTACCCACTACTTTGCTTCTAAACGGTCTCCTTCCTTCCTCACTACAAACCAAAGAAAGAGATGAACCAGGTGGCAGCACCTGAACTAGTTTTATAGACTGGCACCCTGCGACTCCGAGATGAAGTGACTGGCTCAGGGCCAATGGCCGAGGTGAAGTCGGGATCCCTAAAGAGATGGAATGCAGAACCGGAAAGGGTCTCCTTAGAAGCCCTGGACTAATCCAACGTTAACGTTGCAGAGGAAGGCACAAAGAGATGAGAGAGACACACCCAAGGGTAGTGGGAGGGGGGTTGGAGATTCTAACTCGCGGTTTAGGACCCCAAATGCGAGACTTTCATACACACACACACACACACACACACACACACACACTCACACACTCACACTATAGTCACTACTCAACAAATACTGGTTGAATGAAAGACAAAGTGTGGGAGTCAGGATTAGAGGAAGGAAATGACCTTTCCCGGCATTGATCTCTCCTCCATTAGCATCAGCAAACTTTCTAATCTCAAGTGCTCTAGGAGCAGAGAGCAGTGAATTTAGAGGCAGAAGACTTGGATTAGAATGCCACCTCTGTGAATTGCCACCTCTGTAAATTACCACCGGTGGGCAAATTACTTCACCTTTTCTAGTCTCAATTTCCTCCTTTGTGACATAAAGGGACTATAACTGAATGACCTCTTGGGTCCTTTCCAGCGCTAAAGTCAGGATCCTATGATACCTCGATTTCGAATGAATGGAGAAGAAAAACTTTGGGCTATGTTTGTACTGTCGATCCTTCCCCTTTGCTTCTGGCTCTGTCCTAGGCCAGAGGGCCCCATAAAGCTGGACCCAGAAGAGGATCCCAAGCAGACTGAGAGATCAAGCTTAAGTTGGGGATAGGGTTTAATGGATAGGGTTACTTTTACATTGGCAAGTAAGGGATCCTGGCTGACCTTTTAATGAGAGCCCTTAAATTAGAAGACTCAATAACAAATGCTTGGGAAATGGACTGTCCTCCCTGCAGTCCTAGCTAGTGTTCCTACATCAACAGAAACATGCATCATATCACAACATACTATACCTATCATATTGCAATTTATGATTGAATATGTAAACGTATTGCAATAAATATATATTCCAGTATATGCTGTAGTATAGACTATATAATACATTCTTATGCTGTTCTCTGTATCTTCTATCTCTCTCTATCCTCCTGTAATACAGGCTGTCCATAGAGTGGATAGAAAGTAGACCTGGGAGTCAGAATGATGGGGACTCAAGTCTCGCCTCTGACACATACTGATTGTGCCCCTGATCAAGTCACTTAACTTTTCAATGCCCAAGGCAACTGTCTAAGATTTCCAGGCTCTCCACTGCATTGGTAGAAGGAGTCTCCTTGTCAGACATTTTCCTGGAATTCCCAATGAATTCCTGGGGCCAGTCCCAATTCCCATCTTCTATCATTTGTAAAACCCAGGGGTTGCCCTAGAGGTCCTCTAAGTGCCTTCCTTGTTCTGTATCTGAGATTCTTCTGCAAGAAAGGCAGGGTGAGAAAGTGTATAGAGAGCTAGCCTTGGACTCGAATCACCTGAGTATGTCACCAGGATGTGACATTAAAAGTCTGTCTGTCTGTCTCAGTCTCTCTCAATGCACACTGTAATATACTGTATCTATAATATGTAGCAACTACTTCCCATATAAATATATATCAATACCTACTATACCAGATTGTCTACATGAATGGGATGGAATTGGACCTATGATTTTCATTGCTCCAGGGAACTCACTACCAATGATCGGTAAATTCCTTCCACCCAAGCAGATTGGTGCCTGCTCTGCTACTTCTAGGCTCCTGTTATCTGAGCATACTTAGAGGTGAGGTGATTTGTCCAAAGTCACACAGCCTACAGGTGCCTGAGATGGAACTTGAACCCGGACTTCCTGCCTCCAATTCCAGAACCATTCAATGGGCCACACTGCTTCTCACGTTTCATCTTTAATACAACAATAGATAATACAGTATGTTGCTTAGGTGGATGTGTATAGACAATGTTGCATGTAATATATAATTTTTTATGTGTTAATAGTCAATTAATGAACATTAACCCACCCAAAAGTCTACTTTAAATATGTGGGTACCGTTAAAACCACATCACTTAATCAACAGAGAAATGAAGAAAATCAAAGTGCTCCTGTCGCCTAAAACAAGTCTCAGGTATGAGTCCCTTAAAAATAAAGCAGTTTCACCAGGGAAAGGACCAGTGGTGACCCTGAAAATCAGGAGTAAATGGGAATTAGGAGAAACTATAAAATGGTCTCTGTTTCCATTATATCCAAGGCACCCTCTGGGCTGGATAGAGCTGAAGAATTTATGAGTATGAGAAGAGGCAAGAGTTCAGAAGTTGAAAAAAAAAAGGAACTTTTTTAAATGGAAAAAACTAGGGGCCTCCTCCTCCTCCTCCTCCTCCCCCTCCCCTGCCTTCCTCCCCATAGAAAGAAAAGGAGAGAAATGAAGAGGAAGTGAAGGCAGGCTCCTGAGACATGGAGGTAAAGAGAGAACATGTCTCCTGCCCAGGTCAAGGGACAGAAATGAATGAATGATCATAGGGATACAGGGCCAAAGCTGGGAGACGACCCAGACCCCATCTAATCCAGCCCATTTCCCAGGTAAGAACATGGAGGCCCAAATTTGGTGCTTTGACTTACTTGAGGAGCTCAGGGAGCAGACAGGAGTCTCATTTGGCTAGACACTGAGGGCCTGAAGGGGACAAATGTGGAATAATTTTGGAAAGTTAGATCACAGCCGGATTGTAGAAGGCTTTAGACAACAAGCTGAGGGGTCGGTATGGTATCCTGCAGCCAATAGGGAGTCACTGACTATTCCTGAGCATGGGAGGGACCTCAAGATGATCTCAATGAAAAGCACAGTTTTTCACTGGATGGGAAGGAATGAATGGGTTGAAATCTACATCAGCAGAAGGAAGTGTCTACACTGAAGAGCTCACAAACCCATTGGAATATTGGCATGTGCAAGAGTGGACAATGTAAATATACACATGTGTGCACATATATGCATACACACATATGCTTAATGTATAGAACATGTATGTTTTATATATTTATATGTCATGTTTAATGAGTTTGCTAACAATATGAATAACCATTTCACTTCTTCTAGGATGCGAGATTTCATCTTCCTCTTCTCATATAGAGGCTTCAAGAGTGTGTCTATCCAAAAGCATCATCCCCCAGCAGCCACCCTGGTGAAGACCCTCTCCATCTTGACCAGGTAGATCCATGGACAAAAGATATATAGTTTGTCCCGGCATTGAAATAAGAGCCCACATGCCTACAGGGTTTTACCTTCCTTCCCACCACCATGTGTGCCCAGGAAAGTACTGTAATTCTGGTTTTTCAGATAAAGAAACTGAGGCTCAATAAGGTGAATTGACCTGTCTGTGGTCACACAGCTTCTAAGTATCTGAGGTGGGATTTGAACCCAGGTCTTTTGGCTTCATGTCCAGGATGCTTTCTCTACACTGGCAACATCTTTGTTTAAAGGCTTCTTCTCCTCTAGAATTTGGCAGGCATTTTCCCAGCCTCTAGATTAGGGTTGCCATGACATTAGTAAAAATGAGCTCACTTCTGTGAGAATGTTAACACTGTCAGGCCATTTGAAGGCCCAGCAGTCTGCAGCTGTGCTCCTGAGCAGACCACTGGGGGTGGAAGAAGAGAGTCGGAGGATGGCAGCATCTGGTCGTCCCTGCAGAGGTCAACGACAAGGGGGGCGGGACCTTGTTGATCCAAGGTTCCCATGTTATCTCTGCTTCAGGCTTCTCCCACTTCAGGGGCAGTCTAAACAACATGAATTACATTTAGGAATACTTCAGCTCATGGGAGGCATTCTCACAGTCAAGAAGATAGGGGTCAAATCCAGTTTTTGACACCTCTTGGCCTTTGACAAATCATTTAATCTACCAGGTTGAGATTTGGAGTTCCCTAGAGCAGTGAAATCCTATGTCTGATAAGAGAAAGGAAGAACAGAAGAAAGGATAGAATAAAGAAAGAATGAATGAATAAAAGAAAGAATGGAAATAGAAAGAAAGAGATGGAGGGACAGAAGGAAGGAAGAAGGGAAAGGAGGAAGGGAAGAGGAAAGGAAGGAAAGAATGAAGGAAGAAAGGGGGAGAGAGAGAGAGGGAGAGAGAGAGAGATAAGCTAGCACAGTAAAGGTTAAGAAATTTCTCTCACTCTGCAAATTGTCATAAAATAGAGGGATGAAAAGAAGCAGATATTGCCGGAGGTGAAGAACACTCTTACTATCCCTATGCATGGTAGATGCTTAATTAATAAATAAAATGGGATTGAGTTGAAGTGAATTGAATGGAGAGTGGTAAGTCAGATATTGAATCTTGTCAGATAAAGCTAGAGTCAGACCTAGCACATCTCTGGTCCAACCCCTTAGCAAATACACGCTTCCCTCGTCCCAAAGATGAGACCACCCAGCCTTTCCTTCACCATTTCCAGTGATGAGGGATGCACCCTCCCAGGTGGGGCCCATTCCATTTTCAGACCCTCTGATTGTTAAACAAGCTCTCCTTGGTGACGAGCCAAAGCCTACCTCCTTGTAAATTCCCAGGGCAAATAATACAATGGTGAGAGGCAAAAAACCTGGGCTCAGACCTGGGAAAGTCGCTTCAACCTCATTTGGCCTCAGTGGCCTTGCCCGTTAAATGTTGGAGTCAGACTAGTCAGACTCTAATGTCCCTTCTGGCTCTAAATCTGTGAGCCCTATCATCTTCATTAAAATCCTGGCTGAGTGACCTTGGACAGGTTACTTGCCCTCTCTGGGCCTGTTTCCTCATCTGTAAAATGAGAGGGTTTGATGAGGTGGCCTTCTTGGTCCTTCTGGTTTTAGATAGCTGTAGGAGCCTAAGAATTTGCCCATCTAAGTTCCTTCCTCTGGGAGTTGCATTGCATTGGTTTTATTTTTTCCTTCTCTTTTTTCCTGCCTCTCTCCCCTCTCCTCTCCCCAACACACACCTTTTCTGCATCTTTACAGAAAATGAGGATTTTATTCTCTTGACCTTGTAGGGGCCATGGGGTCTTGAAAACATAAAAACATGCCCAATAACAACCTGTAATATTGAGAGCTTTTTCTGTTCTGAAATTTTGACTGAATTCTTTAAAGTTCAATCTCCTGAATCTCTATTTGCAACAAAACTTGTTTGTTTGTTTTTTAAACCCACTTAAAAGTAGATTCAATGAGTGACTTTGTAATTATTGTCAGAATAAGTGATACATTTAAATTTAATACACCAAGCATGATCATTTTATGAGCAAGCAAAGTCATGTATAAGACACTTTGATGTTCCACTCTAAACTAACGAAGTGATTGGAGATGCATGGAGAGTACTAAAAACAATTGCATAGATTTCTGTTTTCCATTAAGATTCCTTTTCTCTTTGTTTCTGTTTTACCACCTTCAAAATTTCCAGAAAATGTCTCTCTCTAGTAGATACCAGGTTCTATGTGCCCTTGAGAGGGGCTTGGGTACTCCTTCTGAAGGGAGTTAGTTTATAACATCAATATGCTATTCAATGAAAACAGTCAAGAGCACTGGGTTCAAATCCCACTTGTCAACTTAGTTGTGTGACCTCAAATCACTTAACCTCTCTGAGGCATATAATAAGGATAACAATATGCTTGCACCTCCAGCCTCATGGGTTCTGAGGGCAGTGAAATGTAAATTTGGGAGTGCAATAACCATTGTGAGCTGTTAATATAAAAAAATCACCTACCCTTCCTTCCATGCAGTTTATGGGTCAAGAGAGATCAAATGATGCCCAGTTTGGCTAAAGCACCCTTGCTTCTACCTACCCACAGTAGCAACTGTGTTGGAAATGAAAAGATCCTTTGAAATTCTTCAGATTCAAGGGGCAGGAGAGGATAGTGTAAAGGTTACCTAAGAACCCTGGGTTCTGCTCTCAGCTGGGCTGCTAACTTTCCAGATGAGCTTGGCCACATCATCTGATCTCTTGGTGCTTCAGTTTCTTCCTATGTACAACAAGGGTATTTGACTGGATTTGGTCAAAGGTCTTTTCTAGTTGGGAATTCATAATCTGACCTTGGATATAGCAGGTGAAAGTGCATACCTATTTCAGATAAAAGCCAAGGTTGCGGGGACACAGGGCCATAGATTTTGACCTCCATGGGACATCAGAGTCGTTTGCTACTGTTTCCTCCACTTATCATCTTCTTTCCTGACCCCTTCCCCACCTCAGCCAAGGTAACTAAATATTCACTGAATCAGTATATTCTTTCCATCAAAGTAGCTCCATGAGACAGCTAGAAGGGATCTTTGAGGTCATTTATTTCAAATCCCTCCATGTGACAGATGAGGAAACTGATGCCCAGGGAAGTTAGGTGACCCTTCCAGTGAAAAGGAGACCCGAGCTCCTTGCCTCTTCAGGCTTGCAGAGGTCACTTATGCCCCAAGAAAGCTGACAAAGGCAGAATCAAGCCCCCATGGCCTGCAGCCACTTCACTAAGCCTCAGTTGATCCATCTTCAAAATGAGGGTGGGGAAGGTTCTTGTTAGCAAGTAAAGTATTCACTTCCTTATTAGAATTACCAGCCTCAGGAGGCAGAAGGTTTCTCCTCAGTAAAAGTCTTTATTTTCCCTTTTGAAATGTTTTGTTGATTGCTCTTCTTTAAAAAAAAAATCACTGAGTCACTTCCCGATCAGTCATAAAAAAAAGCATTTATTAAGTGCCTATTACGTACCATAGCTGTTGAGTATACAAAGCCAAAAATGGATCCATCCCTGTCCTCAAGGGGACATAGAACCCTCAATTATTACAAATGAGTATGGTCAAACAAAACAAATCAACTCTTTGGCCATCTCTGAAAATGTATATGTCACTACACACCCATAGTTCACCACCTCTTGCCTAAGAGGTCAGAGGCCTTCTTCACCATTATTAGTCCTCCAAAGTTATGGTTGGTCCACTCTATTGGTCAGAAAGTTCTGATGTCTTTCGGTGTTCTCCTTTAGGAAACTGTGGCCATCATGTAAATTATTCTCCAGGTTCTGCTTCTTCTATCTGCATCCTCATTAGAGAGTTCCCATTAAAACCTGGAAGGCCATTTCATAATGGTGAAAAAGGAATTCTGTTTCAGGCACAAATCGGACTGGGTGGCCCCCGGAAATCATTTCTTCCTCGGAGGCGTCGTGATAACTAATGGCTCCCATTCCCCATCCGACAACCCTGAAAAGGCAGCAGTGAAAAGAGCCCCGGGTTTGGAGATGGAGGGCGTGGTCTCCAATCCCAGTGACCTTGGGCCAATCACTGCACTGCTCTTCCTGTTTGTTTAACCATGCAGTGAGGGATTAGACTAGCTGGGTGGCTGAGTGGAGAGAGGGCTGGGCTTTCAGTAGGGAGGATCTGGGTTTGAATCCTTCTTCAGACACTTCCTAGCTGTGCGATTCTGGGCAAGACCATCTATTGGTCTCAGTTTCTTCATCTGTAAAATGGAGATAATAGTACTTGCCTCCCAGGGTTGTTATGAGGATGAAAAGAGATCGTATATACAAAAATCTTCACCACCTTCAAAGCACTATGGACATGTGAGCTATTTTTAAAATTCCTTTCTAAAAATTGAATTAATGTTTAATAATTATAGGCACCGTGCCCTCCTTTCCCCTGCTCAGGCAGAAGTAGAGGAGGTGCAAGGGAACGCCCCCAGCACCAAGGACGGCTGTCCTAAAAGTGATTTTCTTAAAATAAAAAAGGGCCCCAGGGGTAAGTGGTGGTACCCCACCCCCACACCAATTTTTATGACTTTATATATAATATATCTCTATGTCTCCGGGGGGAGGGGCGACTGGCGTCGTCCTGGGGTGGGGGTAGGCAGCCCCAGGCCATCCTGCCTCATCAGCCACCACTTTATTAGCTCAAACACACAAGGCGCCACAGGTGCACCCCGCAGCGTCCCCGTCTCTCCCCCGGCAGTCTGTGGGTCCATTTGGGTGGCCTCTGGCTGGCCCCCACCCTCAGTTACGGTCAGATTCTTCCTCTTGCAGCCACTTGAGGAAGGCATTGACAGACTCTGGGGCCACTCCCTTGCCCTGCTGCTCCTCCGGGTCCTTGCTGCTCTCCCAGGCCTCCTCTTTGACCACGTCTTCATCATAGAGCACGTCGAAGAACACATAATAGGCTGACTGGCCGCTCCAGGGTGACCACGAGCGCCCGCAGTTCCTTCGTTCGCATATTTCTGTAGAAGCTTCGCTCGGGCCTTCAGCACGGCCACATCCATCCGCATGGGGACTGGAAAATGATGGCTGAACAGCAGACGGCGGTCAGGAGTGCGCGGTCCAAGGTACTGGGCCACCTTCTGCTCGCTCAGGTTGGCCTGTGGAGGAGAAAGGACGCCGGTGAGCAAGACCGCCGCCCCTCCAGGCTTCCCCCCTCGTTCTGGGGCCTCTTCCCACCTCTAGCCAGTCATAGCTTCGCTGGTTGCTGGTGCTCTCCTGAAGCAGCTTCTTCAGCTGCTGGCTCAGCTCCTCGGGGGACAGCTCTAGACGGGCCGGCGGCTCGGACTCCTCTCCCGGTGTGCATTCCCCTTTCTTGCGATATATTTTAAAAAAAATTAGTATTATTACCTTTAAGGTCCCTTCCAACGCTATAACTGCACCAACTTAGTTTGGGGACGCAACCCTAGAGGCTTCTCTCGGTCCAGGTCACCTGCATAATTCTTCATTTTGTTTGCTCGTGGGATCCACCTTGTTTCGAGCCCACAAATAGCGCCCGGGCCCCCTCTGGGACCCCCTTGCCCGAGCTAAACGTGCTCTGAGATCGCCTCCACGGTTGCCTTGGGAGGATGCGAGCACGCCCCCTGGAGGGCCCGGCTGGTACCCGCAGAGCTGTGCTCAACCACAAGACGGTCCGGACCTAGGGACGCAGCCAGTGAGTGGCCTTGCCACCTCCCCGGAAGTCCTCCAGGACCTGGGCGTAGGAGCGCCCCTGACTGATAAACGCCCAGTTCTTGTCGCCAGCTGCATCCCTTCGTGTCAGAGGGTAAGCTGGGCTCTCATATTTTAATTAAAGATGCGTTTTGAATTCCCTGTGGATTTCTGTCCCTCCCCTTCCTTTTTTAAGAGCAATATCCCCACTTTTAATGCGGCCCAATTAACTCTTCTGCACTTCCTGAAACTGTTTCTCTTCAACTCCTTTCAATCTAGTAAATATGCCTCAGCAGCTAGCTAATTTCTTAGGGCTCGCTTCCCCTGCCTCGCCATTTGCATACAGAGTGTGTTTTGCTGGGCGCACCATCCCACCCCCGCCTTTTGCTGGGTCTCTCTGCAAGCGCCAGGTCCACTCTGGGCTGGCCAGGTTGGGCTCTCTTGGATTCCTGTGCCCGCTGTCCCTGGGAAGAGTGGGGTTGCTGACCTCGAGGGGAAAAGGAGGGGAGGAGAAAGAGCTTTGCAAATCTCAGCGAATGGGAAGGCCAGTCAAGGAAGGGGAAGACCAGTGATCTGGGGCCTCTCATCAGGAGGTCAGTGGAAGACTCTTGGGGCAGGCCCCCAGGAAACCAAGGCAAGCAGCACCTTTCAGCCGTCTTCGGAAAAAAGGATAAGAGCTTTAGAGCTGTTCTGGGTTGTCGAGGGCATCAAGTCTCTTTTAACAGAAGGGGAAACCGAGGCCCAGGAAGTGCAGTGACTTGCCTAAGGTCACATAAGGGTTAACTGGATCTTAGATTTTCAGCTGGGAGAGTCCTCAGAGATCATTTAGTTCAACTTCAGCATTTGGCAGATGAGGAAACTGAGGCTCAGGTAGATGAAGGCATTCACCCAAGGCCACACAGGGCCACACATCAGCAGAGACTGGATTCGAACCTGAGTTCACATTCCCCAATTCTGACGAGCCTTCCCCTGCATCGGCTCTAGTGGGCCTTGGGGGCTTGGTCCGCGTGCGCCCCTGGTGGCCCGGAGGGCTAGCTCTCAGCAGCGCAAACATGGCCCTTGCACCCACGTGCACCCCAGAGGCCTGTTCCTTCCCTCGCCCAGGGCGCCCGCAGTGTCGGGCTGGCTTCCCAGCCCGGGTCAGGGGGGAGCACCGTCTCATCACGGGCGCCCGCCCCCGAGCTCCGCAATGCAGACATTACCGCGCAGTATTTTTCAATTAGAGCTGACGAATTCAATCAAAATTCCATAGATTAGGATGAAATGAGGCATGGGTCATTTACAGGGGAATTTAATTGCAGAGCCATTAGACAAACAGTATATTTGCCGTTCGCCCATGATCCATCATTTTCGACGTCGAGGCAAGAGCCGCATCTTTTCCCCAACGCTGGTGCCGTTGCAGCCGCCTCCTCCCTGGCAGACCCAGCTCCAGCTCGGACCCCGGCTCTGGCCCAGGGACCAGCCCTATCCGCTCCCCAGGGATCCATGCTGCGAGCGGCTGCGAGCGGCTGCCCGTCCCTGCCGCCCCCAGGGCCTGGAAATGTATCTGCCAGCCGCTACGCTGGGGCTGCTCTCGCGCCCAAGTCCTCCCTCCTCGCGTGCCTCTCCTGTATCCCTTTCCTGCTTGGGTCCTTCTGGTTCCCAGACCCGGCCCTTACCCCAACCGCCAGCGCGATATGAGGTGGTTCCTTCTTCTTCTTCTTCTTTTTTTTTTTTTGTTACAATTAAACGCCCCCGTTTCTTTCGTCTTCCAGATTCTCCTCTTTCTTCCCTCTCTCGGGGCGTCCCAATCTTTTCCAGTGCCCCAGTGCTCCTCTCCCAGACATCAGTTACCTAGATGTAAATATTAGTTCACCCCTCACCCACCCGCTACCAAGCTGCTGGATTGTCTAGTGAAGTCCAACCTGGTTATGTCTCTTCCCTACTTGTTTTTTTTTTTTTTAAGGGTAGGGTGTCAGGAAGTACCCCCCAGATTTCCCTGCCCCAAAGGCTGAGGGCCAGCCAGCTTCCAAGAAGCGGCCTGGAGATCTGGCAAGGAAGAAAGGACCAGAGAACCTGCTAGCCGAGTTCAGGACCACCTGACCAGAAATCTTTTGGGAGCCAGGAAGATTCTGGTTTCGCCTAGTTACCCCAGACCTCATCTGCTGACACGCCCCAAACTCGAACATCCTTCCGTTGGGGAATCTGGTGTCTGAGCTCTGAGATTTGGTGACGTCCCTCCCCTTCGTACCTCCATGGCAGGAGTGAAAAGGAGGATTGGTCGCTCAGTGGTCAACTGGCATACTTTGCTTTTTCACTTTTTTTGGAGTGGATTAAAACAAAACAAAAATCCTTCCTAATTTTCCCCTCGTTGATTTCATGGGCATGTGAAAATACCTATTTTGCAAGAGCATTTTGAGAAAGAAAACCCAGGAGCTTTTGGATTCTGTCCTTCTTCCTCTTTGGTGCCATTTCTTCTCCACATGCGCAGATCAGGCGTCCAGGAGGGGCCTGGGTAACGACCCCAGTATTTATCTTTTATGATTAATAAACACCACAATAAAGCCAGGCGCCCTTCCTGAAACCAGGCGAGCTTCCCAAAGTGCTAGTCATGTCCTCCAGGAGAGTCGAGAGATGATAGCTTCATATTAACTGCCTTCCATAAAAGCAGGCTTGCCCAGAGATGGAGGGAAAACCAGAAACAATCCTCATTTTGCCCGATGAGTTTGTGCTGGGGCGCTGTGTTAGCAGCCTGAGTGATTTAATTGGAAGGAAACGTGAAAAATGTGTCATTTTTTTTGGTGAAGAATTTATGCTTCACTTCCTAGAAATCTCATTGTGTTAACTAGGAGCCTACTGTGTTCTGTTTAGCAGCCTTAATTGCATTTTTATGTGTCTCTGTATTATGAGTTAATGTGACCTCCTGTCTTTAGCTGATAAAAAAAAATAGATCTTCACATCTGCATCCAGCTGAAGAGCAGAGACAGAGACACACAGAAACAGAGACACAATGGGACAGAGAGAGATACAGAGACAGGGCGACAAAGACGGAGGGAGAGAGACAGAGACAGACAGATAGACAGACACAAGCGGAAAGCTCCACAGCGTTCCAGTAACTTTGTTACTTTGTTTCTTCCGAACAGGGGCCGCGACTATATGGACGGGACCGAGACACCCCTTGCCTGCCTGCCTGCCTGCCCAGTGAGTAATCACACCCCGAATTAAAGCCCAGCATTAAACCCAAAGACCGCATTCTCAATCATGTTTATTGCTTACAAATTACATTACAAAGAAATCTCTCTCTCTCTTTTTCCTTTTTTTGAGCGATTAAGCAAAGACTTAGGGTCTTCAGCCGCAGCGGGATCAGTAGCCCTCAGACGCCGGCTGGCCACCACCCTCCACTCGATTTTTCCAGCTCCAAAGAAGGCTGGACCAGGGGCACCAGGCGACCGCGCTCCGCGGATCGGTTTTGCGAAAAAACAAAAAAACAAAAAAACAAAAAACAAAAAACAAAACAAAAAAACAAAAAACAAAAAAACCAGCTGAACGCACAGTTGCCAATTGGACTTCCAATACAGCATCACGTAAAACAGAGCCGGCTTAACACCGCATTCATGTATAAACGCACAGTCTATAGAATGTGCCTGATTAATATGAGGAAGGGCGTATGCTATCCCTTAATCAATATTTGGATTACCAAATCTTTTCCGTGAGCCAGTTGGCAGCATTCGGGAGTCTACTTTCTCAAGACACTACTCTTGCTTTGTCTGGGGCCTTCTCCCCAGTTCCCCCAACAGTGGGAGTAAAGGACAAAAAACCCAATCCCTCACTCTCTTGTTTTCCTATCCACCTCTATCTTTCTTCCCCTTTGATTCTGGGTAAAACCAATGTTCATTCTAGACTGTGGGAAGACTGTTGGGCACATGGCGCCACCTGGAGGATATCGCAGGGATGAGTATGAATAATTCGACCATTTCTTTCAACGCCCAGAAATCCATTCAAAGATTGGGTTTGTCCAGGGTTGCTTTAAAAAACAAACAAAACAACCGGAAAACAAAAAGCTTGTCTTAGAGAGATCTTATCCATATTTTCAAGACAAATCCAATACTTTGTTACTGTCGCAAGGTATTTTGGCACCACCTTGAAATAAATCTGGCAGAAAAGGCTAGCTAGATTAAGAAAGGAGAGAGGTAGGGATTTTGAGTTGGGCAGAATCCCACCCATAGGTCCCCGGATAACCGTCTTCTGAAAGTCACTCAGACCAGGGAATAAGGGCCCCTTGACAGATTAAGGAAGAGTAAATGTGCCTTGTTGCTACCTTCTATCCCTTGAACAGTTCCCTGAGAGCTCAGAGCTTCCCTCTGTAGCTGATGTTATCATGACTCCTCTCTTTCTTTCTGTGTGTACAGGGGGAGCAGGGCCCAGTATCACTGCAGGCCAACTTGCTTCCTGAATCTCTAATTTTCCTTCAAGCCATTCAGCTACATAAGGTTTCTTTACAAGATTTTTGCTATACCCTGTTCATTGGAGTTGTCCCTGGGTGAGCTATTAGTGCTTTGGCCCAGATACTAACATCTGGGGTGGAGTGGTGGTGAGCTTCCCAGAGACCACAACTCCCTTGCCTCCTGTTTTCTTAACCTTTGCCAGTATGGGACTAGGGTGGGGGCAGGCAGCCCAGACAAAGGCAAAGTAATGGGGTCAAGAGCCAGTGGGATTCAATGTAAGCATCCATCCAAAGTCAGAATTGTCTTATGCATGGGCTGACCCCTGACCCTCAGTTGCTTCCATCCTAGGAGAAAAAGTTTGTGAATTCAAGTTTAAATGGCTGTTATAATGGCTTGGAACATAGGAACAGGTGCTGGGCCTAAGTTTATGGGTGCCTCCTTGTGAGATCTCTGGATTCTGGGAGGTTTGATACTTTAAAAAAAAATTTTTTTTGAAAGGTTTGATACTTTTAACACAACCCAATGCTCCATAAATGCAGCTGAGACTCCTCCCAGTCAGGTTAGAATTCCATGGTTCTGCTGATATTGAAATGACATTACAGTAGAATGGGACTTCAGAGATCATGGAGTCCAACTCTTTCCTTTTCTTGTATGGTTTTTTCCCTTTCATTTTACAAAGGAGGAAACTGAGGCCCAGAGGAAGGAGGGGACTTGGTTAAAATCACAAAGATAGTAAGTATCCAAGACAGAATTTGAACCCTGATCTTCTGATCACAGAATCCAGTGTTGTTTTTTTTTTTTTACCAGTGCACTGCCCTCCCTCTCTGTGCAATATTACAGTCATCCTTTTAAGTCCAAAATGGGCAAGAAATGTGGACATTACCATCCTCAACATGCAAGATACCTTTAGCTGAAGTATGTCTTGTGAGCTTTCCAAGAATGTGGCCAATTTTCTAGTATTAGAATATTAGGGGACAGCCTGGCTCAGTGACGAGAGCCTTGGTTCTGGGGTCAGAGAACTCAGCCCCACTGCCTTGTATCAGTTACTTCTCCTTTTTGGCCTCAGGTGTTAAACCTCTGGGCATCTTCCATTTACATGCCAGTCACCCTGCATATGAAGACGAAAAAGAAATAGTGTCTGCCCTCAAGGAGCTTATAAATTTGTCTGTACATCTCTTGCACCGTGGCCATGTCCACATATGTATAATCATTATCGGTGGCCATGCACTTACCTCTGGACTGGATAGTAAGGACTTTGATTTATCTTTGTATCTTCTCTGGTGGCCAGGCCACTGATCACATGCAGTGGATGACTGACCTGTGCTGGGATGAATAGAATTATCTCTGGTACAATAAGGACTTAATAGCTACCATTCAAGAAGGCTAGCAATATCCCATCTATGATGCTAGCCAGCTAATCAGTTTCCTCATTTGTAAAATGAGATGGTTATATTGGATGACTCTCCTTTAGCATGCTAAATCTATGAAATTCAAGCTATTTAATATTGTCAATTTATGTGATGTGCTATGAGTGGTAGGTCAGGGGCAGTAGTGGAGGAGGGCATGAGTCTCCAGCCATTCTGTCAAACATGGCAGAGCCAACCTTATGTTTTGTGAACCTGGTAATCATGGTAGGATGGCTGGATAGGATGGACACAGTTTTTTTTTTCCTTTTCAATCAGTCTTACTGTTGTCCAGAACCTCGAGATAGAAACCGATTGACTGGTAAGGCACAAATAGCAAGAAAGGAGATGGTCAGCTGGCCATTTTCAATTTGCTAAGTCATTTGATAATGAACAACTAACAATGATATAAGGTCTTAACAAAGAGGGCAAAGCCCTCCACACATATTGTCTCACTTGATCCTCAAGACAACCCAGGGATGTAGGGGCTGTTATTATCTCTATTCTATAGATGAGGAAACTGAGGCAAACTGACATTAAGCAACTTGCCCAGGGTCACACAGCTAATAAGTGTTTAAAGTAGGATTTGAATTCAGGTCTTCCTCACTCCCAGTCCAATGCTCTTATCCATTGTGAGGTGGCATACTTTACTGATCATTTTGACTTTGCAGAGTTGGCTCCAGGTGAAGCAGGAAGCTTTTGCCTTCAGTGACCTCTTGCTGTTGCCCTTCTTCACCTTTACATTGGCTCCTATAGTGCTTTTGTTATTAAGTGTGGATTCTTCAGCGACTGGAGGGGGAAGAAATCTGATCGGAAAGAATTAGGAACTTAATACTTTAACCTTCCTAGGAGTGGATTCATAGGATTGGCTAGTTGGAGCTGGAAGGAACCTTAGAGGTCATTAAGCCCATTCCCCTTCATTTTACAAACGAAGGAACTACAGCCCAGAGGGAAGTTAACACCAAGAAGTGCATAGCTAATGGTGGAACTAGAGGGAGTGGCTGGGTGACATTTTTTGTGTAAGGGACCTTTACTGGGGATGGTGCATGTAGCTGCACTAATAGGTAAGGCCAGTCCTGACTTTAGGTTTGGAAGAGTTGCAAGACTGGGAATATAAAGGCTATGTCATCATGTTCAGGAAAATGTGTTTGGAGTGTTTGAGTTGTGCAGTGCTCTGGTTTCAAAGACACTTGTGGTTGATACACTGAGCCACCTTTTGGAGAGTTGAGATTCCTCTGTCCTGGTGCTTTTTGAGTTGGATGAGTTGGGTTCAAGGACCAGTTGAGAGATTTACTGGCAGTCACTGCCCAAAGCAACCCAGCATGGCCAGAAATGAGCATTCCCAAGAGGAAGGACCCATGGCCTTAGGTATTTGGCTTAACCTTCCCTAGTAGACTACTATCTGTTCCCTGAACTTGCTTCTATGGATTCCTATAAGCTCTTTCATGCCTGAAATTCACTTTCCATCCCCCTCCACCTCTCTGGCAGCTAGGCTGATCAAACATTGAACCTAGAGTCAGGAAGACCTGAGTTCAAATCCTGCCTCAGACACTTAGTAGCTGTATGACTGAGCAAGTCACTTATCCTTTGTCTGCTTCAGTTTCCTCATTTGTAAAATGGAGGTGATAATAGCACCTACTTCCCAGGGTTGCTGTAAGGATCACATGAAATAGTATTTGTAAAATGGTTTCCAAAGTTTAGATCACCATATCAATGTGAGCTATAACTCTCAGGACCCTCTATTTCCTTCCAGGTTCAGTTGAGGTTCCACTCCCTTAGTGAAGTTCTCCATGATTCTCTCTCCCTCCTTAATGCACTCTGCTTTGTCTAGCTGGCAATGATCTTGGAGGTCAGCTAGTCCAAGCACCTAATTCTACAGAGGCAGAAAACAAGGCCCAGAGGGACAAAGTGATGTCCAAGGCCACACGACTAGTGAGTAACAGGGGCAGGGTCTGCACTCATTTCCTCTGGTTTCCAATGGGGCTCTTTGCTCTACTCCTGCTGCAGTAGAATTTTGGTTCCTTGAGGGTAAGTACTGGTTCATTTTGGGCTCTGTGTCCCCAGGGCTTAGAATAGTGCCTGGCACTTAGTAGGGCTTAATAAACTTGTAGTTGAATTGAGTTGAGTTAGATTGCCTCACTGCCATTCAAAGTAAAGCTGTCACTCCTCCACAACATTCAACCACAGCTCCCCCAATCTTTGCCCAGGTGGTCTCCCTGAAGTCCTCAGTTTCCCCCAGATTGTTGATCTGTTTGTACATTGTCTCCCCATTAGACTGTAAGCTCCCTGAAGGCAGGGGTTTCATTTGTCTCTGTATCCCCCAGTGCCTTAGCTTTAGAGGAAGCTGAGCTATGAGACCTAGCACAAAGCGTGGCACATAGAGGGAACTTAGTAAATGTCTGCTTCCTTTCTTCCTTTCCTGCTCAAAGAACTTCCCCATTGCCTCTGGGATCAAATACAAACTCTCCACACTGGTTTCCTTTTCCCTTTAAAGACATCCTTACATTCTTCTCACTATGTGACTCCCTGTAAAAGAAACGTAAGATCTCACAGACACGGCAACATGCCTTACATTTAACGAAAATAAAAACAAATTTGCTTTGACCAGATGACTACAGCTCTGCCAAGCTGACCAGTGGGTCTTCCCTGAACTCAGCATTTGACGTCTAGCCTCCATGTCTTTGCACAGACTGTCTCTATGCCTAGAATGCACTTACTCTCCCCCCTTCCAGCCCTTAAAAAACCTACCTTCCTTCAATTCATCCATAGGCATTTATTAGGCACCTCCTATGTGCCAGGCACTGGTCAAGGTTCTAGGGCTATGCATACAAAACATGAGGCTCTGCCCTCTAGCAACTTCTGAAAGTTCCTTGAGCAAGAACTTTGGGCTGAATTATCTTTCTCTCCATCTCCTCCACACCCTGCAGATTGGCTGACCCCTCAATGGAGTGCATTGAGCACTAGGCTTGAAGTAGTGAGGACCTGTGCTCAAATCAATTGTCTTAGAGCCTCTTGGGGATCTGACAGAGTAAGCATTTATTAAATGCTTGTTGAATTGAAGTGGATTCAGGTTCTCCCTCCATTTTTGGCTAAGCATGAACCCAGGCCTGCCATTGACCAGAATCCAGTGTTAGTGGGACAGCTGGGCTATTTGGCCTCCTTTATCTGGGGCCCCTGTTCAACCTTTTGCTATGATCTGTATCTTAGATAAACAAAGACAGACCAGAAAGAATCATCAAGATGTGAAAAAAGGGCAAAAGTGATGAAATTGTGGCTAAGGAGAGCTCCAGGTGCCTAGTGGGATGGGGAAAGGGCAGGACTGGAAAGCAGGAGGTCTGGCTCCAACACTGAATTAGTGTGTCTGTGTGCCTCAGTTTCCTCTTCTGTAAAATGGTCAGAGTAATAGCATTGACCTCACAGGGTGGCTGTGAGAATCACAGGCAATAATGTACATACTCTACTCTGCTAACCTCAGAGGGCCATGTAAATGGCAGAGATTATTATTGTTCAGAACTCTAGGGAAGGGCTAGGATTTCATGAATCACTTCAGCCTCAAAGGTAGATTCAGAGTCTGATGAAGGCAGCCTGACAATTTCAAGTCCGAGGCCAGTAAGCCAAACTCTGTCCCTTATTATCAGCTCCCCTACCCTTTTTTTTTCAATGTGAGCCCTCCCCGCCCCAAGTGTGTGTGTAGAAGCCATCTTGTATAGACCTAGACATATAGTCAGACATGTTGTCTGACCTCATTAGAATATAAGCTCCTTGAGGCTAGGGACTGTTTTCTTTGCATCCTCAGAACTCAGCCCAGTGCCTAGCATATAATAACAACAATAACAACGACAATAACAACAACAACAACGACAAACGGTTGTCGATGAATCAATTGCTGTTCCCTTCCTCGTGGAAATGCCCATCTCTAGCCATGCTAGGATGCTTTGGGTAGTGACAGCCTTAACAAATTGGGGGGTCACTTATTCTGGGCTGTCAGCCCATCTTGAAGCTCCTGACCACTCCAGGGCTGTGGTGCCTCATGGGCTATGCCCCCTCATGGGCTGTTGACCATGGGAAAGCAAGAGCTTGGAAATGCGGGGGATTTAACAGTGAACTCCTCAGCCTCGGTGACCCCGATCCCTCTGACCATTCAGAGCAACGAGCCTTCTGGCTCCAGCAGGAGATAATGCTGCAGAGGGTCTGGTACGGGCAGCCGGGGAATGCAGGACCAGCACTCGCTGCCAAGGCGCTTGCGGATGATACAGCGGCACAGATGCTGCAGACACCTCGGGGTGCGAGATAGCATGAAGAGAGACTGGTAAAAAGGCTGATACATCTGGAAAGCAGAGAAGAGTCACGGGTCAGGGCGTGTTGATGTTCTGGTCGGGGAGGGAGGTTTCTAAGCTATAATTACATGATCCTCAGTAGTATGCTTCTCATACTGGCTCCAGAGCTCCTCATTCCCTCATCATCTGCCTTCCCACCCTGGAGATGCCTCTGCCCTGAGGGTCGTTCCCCTGAGCGGGAGACCCAGACACAGCTGCCATTTCCTGTGGGGTCCCAGCCTTGCTCACTTCACTCTTAACTCACCTCCCTTTCCAGATTTCCTCTCTACCTCATCGGCAGCGGCCTTACCCCTATGCCTTTTCCAGCCCCACTCCCCTTTCTGTGTTGTCTTCCCTCAGCAGACTTAAGCTTCTTAAAGGCAAAGACTCTTACTTGTCAGCGCTCCAGTGTTTCGCACAGTGTCTGGTGCATAGTAAGTACTTAATAATTCTTCATTTATTCATCTAAAGGGTGTATGGTATTCCTTAACCAAAAGAAACATGCTATTTTATACATGCCTCCCTCTACAGAAATAGCATATGTGATGTTCGAAAATTAATTGGAATCATAAAATTTTCAAGATAGGACTCAAACCTCAGTCTCAGTCTCAGACTCCCAGTCCAGAAGGCTTTCAAAACACTCCCTGCAAGGGCCCCCCAAAAGAAGTCCTTTATGGTGATAGTGATGAAAGACAGCATGGTATATTTGATAGAGGATTGACCTTAGAATCATAGAGACCTGGGTGTAAGTCCTGCTTCTAACACCTGTTTTTTTTTAAATAACTAATTTTTTTATTTTTGTTTTCAACATTCATTGCCATAAGATTTTGAGTTTTGAATTTTCTCCCCCATCCTCTCCTCCCCCCTCCCCAAGAAGGCATGTAATCTGATATAGACTCTACTTATACATTCATATGAAACGTATTTTCACATTAGTCATGTTGTAAAGAGGAATTAGAACTAATAGAAGGAACCATGAGAATGAAGCAATAAAACAAAACAACAAAGGAATAGGGGAGCAAATAGTATGTTTCCATTTGCATTCAGACTCCATAGTTCTTTCTCTCGATGTGGATGGCGTTTTTCGTCATGAGTCTTTTGGAGTTGTCTTAGATCCTTTCATTGATGAGAAGAGCCAAGTTTATCAAGGTCAGTCATCGAACAATGTGGCTGTTACTGTGAATAATGTTTTCCTGCTTCTGCTCATTTCACTTTGCATCAGTCCATACAAGTCTTTCCAGGTTTTTCTGAAGTCTGCCTGCTCATCATTTCTTATAGCGCAATAATATTCCATTACATTCATAAACCACAATTTGTTCAGCCATTCCTCAATTGATGGGCATCTTGTCAATTTCTTTCCATCCCAGAAAGAGCTACTATAAATATTTTTGTACGTGTGGTTTCCTGTTTTTTATGATCTCTTTGGGATACAGACCTAGAAGTGGTATTGCTGGGTCACAGGGTATGCACGATATTATAGCCCTTTGGGCATAGTTCCAAATTGCTCTTCAGAATGTTTGGATCAGTTCACAACTCCACCAACAATGCATTAATGTTCCAATTTTCCCACATCTTCTGCAACATTTATCATTTCCTGTTTTGTCATGTTAGCCAATCTGATAGGTGTGATGTGGTACCTCAGAGTCATTTTGATTTGCATGTCTCTAATAAGTAGTGATTTAAAGCATTTTTATATGACTATAGATAGCTTTAATTTCTTCCTCTGAAAACTGCCTGTTCATATTCTTTGACCATTTATCAATTGGGAAATGACTTGTATTCTTATAAATTTGACTCCGTTCTCTATATATTTTAGGAATGAAGCCTTTATCAGAGACATTGGCTGTAAAAATTGTTTCCCAGCTTTCTGCTTCCCCTTAATCTTGATCGCATTGGCTTTGTGCAAAACCTTTTTAATTTAATGTAATCAAAGTCATCCATTTCACATTTTGACACCTGTCTTGAGATGGAAGTGTGGGGGTCAATTACCTGGCTTCATTTAGCTCTGATACCTTTATCAGGTGAGAGCATATCTTGGTTAGCCACAATTGAGAACAATGTGTGAACAAGTCTTGGGCACTTCCTTTGAACCAATCAATAAATCAAAGACATTTGAATTAAATGCAATAGAAAGCCTATTTGGATTGATTAGAGTATGTGTTACATATGTTCTGGTTGTGTGACCTTAGGCAAATCATTTATCTTCCCAGTGATCCAGACACCCCTTTAAGACTATAAGTTACAAAGGAGGTGCTGACCTTCGCTGGTAGTAGGAGTTTCCTCACCTGGGAAGTTTTCTATACCAATGAGATCACAGGTGTGGTCTAAAATGTTGGTAGGAGGGAATGTAAAATTAGTGATATTGACATAATGTTGAAAATGGTATTTGGGGGGACAGCTAGGTGGCATAGTGGATAGAGCACTGGTCCTGGATTCAGGAGGACCTGAGTTTAAATCCAGCCTCAGACACAACACTTACTAGCTGTGTAACCCTAGGCAAGTCATTTAACCCCATTGCCTAGCCAAAAAAAAAAAATGGTATTTGGATTTCTCAGAAAACCTGGGCGTAAATCTTAGCTCCAATATTGACTAGCTGTGTTGCCCTAGACAAGTCATTTATCCTCCTTGACTCTTATCTGTGAAATGGAGATCACCAAATTTTAGAATTAGAAGGGACTTTGTTGGCCTTGTAATCCTATTCTGAGCTGAAAAAAAAAAAGGAATTTTACATACTTGTTAAATAGTCATCTAGCCTCGGACTGAAAATTTCTAAAGAAGAGGGACCCATTACCTACTGAGGCAGCCTGTGACAGTTTGGGATGGCTATGATTGATGGTACTTTGTCCTCATATCAAGTCTAAATATTCTTCTTTGTGGATTTGGCTCTAATGCTCTGGGTATTTTCTTCCAGGGCCAAGGTGAACACATCTCATGTCTCTTCTACATGACAGTCATTGAGATATCTGAAGATAATTGACTTGTTTCCCCTGACTTCTCCAGGATAAACAATCCCAGATCCCAACCATTGTTCATACAGCATCAAGGTCCTTCCTCATCCAGGTTGCCCTCCTCTGGACATCCCCCAGCTCATTCATGATCTTCCTAAACTGGGGTGCCCAGAAATGAACACAGTAAATAGGATAATACCTGTTTGATTTATTCCAGTTCCTATAGGAATTCCATATAGGGATGACATAATGCACTCCAAAATTTTGTAGATGAAGAAACTGAGGGTCAGAGAGAATGAAGGTAACAATAGCATCTATTTCTTAGGGCTGTTATCAGGATGAAATGAGATGATCTGTGTAAAGCCCTTTGCAAAGTACTTTGCAAGTACTATGTAAAATTTAATTGTAGTAGTAGCAGTAGTAGTAGTAGTAGTACTAGTGGTGGTGGTGGTGGCAATAGTGGTAGTAGTAGTAATAGTAGTAGTAGTAGTCATTGTAGTAGTAGTAGTAGTACTAGTGGTGGTGGTGGTGGTGGTAATAGTGGTAGTAGTAGTAATAGTAGTAGTAGTAGTAATTGTATGAGGAGTAGTAGTAGTAGTAGTAGTTCTTGTTGTTATTAACCTCCTGTATACATACTCTTTCTTTAAGGAGAAGAAGCCAGGAGAGAAGTTCTAGGTAAAAATAAGACTATCTTTCAGTTCTTTCCCCCTGGCATCTAAAAGATAGTTGGTTCTAAATTTACTGTGATAGAATTGATCTACCAAATTCCAATTTGACCTCAGGGGAAAAGAATTCCCTGAGGAGTTTTTTTTTTTACCTTAGACGGGAATACTTGGGGGGTGGGAAGGAAACCTCTTTCTTACCTGAAACACTTCCTCAGGAATTACTTCTCTCCATTTTTCAGAGACCCGGAGCTTTGAGTAGGAGTTGAAAAGGATCCCAATAATTTCTGGAGTGGATGCACAAGACTTCAGGACCTGGTTTTTGTAAGAATTCAAGAATATGACAGCTATTTTGTGGAGACATTTTGGGGTGAGCTGGGAGGGGGAGTGTTCAATGGAAAGGAAGGACAGAGACCCTTCATGACAAAGTCTGTCCTGCTATTCTGAAGGAAAATATGGAGATATGTGCAATAGGCAAAAGTAAACATCAGTGGCTTCCCCATCGCTTGGATAGTCAACCTCAAGGAGCAGTCTTTACTGGTTCTAGGTCAGGTTAGCAAGAGGTCTCTAGTGGAGTGCCTCAGGGATCTGTGCTCTCTGACATTTTTAAACCATGACTTGGATGAAAGCATCCAAAAACATGCCTATTAAATTGGCAAGGGACACAAAGGTGGGAGGGAGAGGGTCAGGATGTTGGGGTCAGGATCCAAAAAACCTTGGAAAATTAGAGATCATTGAGTTAAATCAGAAATGAAATTAAATAAGGGTGAATGTAACCTCTTGGAAAGGCAGTGATACATAATAGATGGAATAGAACTCTGGCCTTGGAGTCAGGAGGGACTGAATTCAGATCTGGCCTCAGACACTTGACACTAACTGTGTGACCCTGAGAAATCACTTAACCCTGATTGCCTCACCAAAAAGCAGAAAAAAAAGATTCATTCATAATAGGTGGAAAGATGACTCTAGAGCTGGTAAGACCTGGCTTTAAGTTTAGCCTGGGACGTATATTAATTGTTTGACCCTGGGCAAATGTTTGGACCTGTCAGTACCACCAGGCAACTTTCTAGATCATACATTACAATGAAGGGTCTGATTTTTTTTTTTTTTTGGTAGAGGACATTATCTTACCATGAGCTCTCACAGGTCAGGTAAATTGCAGGTTGGGTAAAAGAAAAAGGAAAAGTCTTACACTTAGACTAAAACCCTGAACTTTACAAGTACAATATGGGGGAAGCCTGGTTAGGAAATAGTCTGAAAAAGATCAGAGAGTCTTAATGGACTGCAAGCTCAATATGAGCCAAAAGCGTGACATGGAAATGTGCATGTGAGCTATGGGAGGGACCTAGTGGAATTTTAAGCTGCATGGAAAGAGGCAGAAGTCACCTCCAAAAATAAAGAGGTGAGATTGCTGCTGTTCAGTTGTTTCACTCATGCCCAACTCTCTGTTTGGGGTTTTCTTGGCAAAGATACTGAAATGGTTTCCTTCTCCAGATCATTTTGCAGATGAGGAAACTGAGGCAAATAGGGGTAACTACTTGCCCCGGGTCACACAGCTAGCAAGTGTCTGAGGCCGGATTTGATCTCAGGGAGAGGAGTCTTCCTGACTCCAGGGCTGCTGCTCTCTGGACTATGGCGCCAGCTAGTGGCCACAAGGAGAAGATGATCCCACTCAGCATTTTTGGAGTCTGGGTGCCATGGTTTAAGGAGCTGGAGAACATCCAGAAAGCAGCAAGGGTGGTAAAGGGCCTTAAATTTTGTTCATATGACCATTAGTAATGGAACTGGGAATAATGATTGTGCAGAAGAGAAGACTGTGAGGAAATCCAGTTCTTTTCTCCAAGTGTTTGGAGGGCTGTGTGTGCACAGAGGGTTAGCTTGGTTCTCCTTGACCCCAGTGGGTGAAGTTAGGTGTGCTGGCTGCAAGCTGCAAAGACGTAAATTGAGGCTAAGCGTCAGGGAGAGCTTCCTAACGATGAGAGCTGGCCCAGCTGGTGATGATGCCCCCTTTCTGGAGACTTCCAACAAGAGGCTGGATGGCCATTTTTGTTAGGGTGCTGCCTGTATGTCTGGGGGGGGGCAGGGTTGTGGGTGGGAAGAGAGGCAGTGGCCTCTTCCACTCCAAAAGCTCCCTTCCACCCCAAAGATTCTGTGAAATGGAAAGTAACTGGTCATTCCCACCCACTTCCACCCGCAAATGCAGCTGCCACACAAAGTGCTCAGCAGGAACCCGATGGTGTGCTGGATGCTGAGGAGGACCCTGTGACAGCCAACATCCCCGAGAGTCACATAGAGGGAAGGAGAGAGCTATTGGCTAGAGGGAGGAAGTGGATATGGCTCTGGACTCAGTTTTCCAAAATTTCAGAAAGGACTCACAGTCCCCCTGCATTTTTCTCCTGGTTTAGTGTGGAGAAGCAAGGTCTTTGCCTCCCTGTTTGGTTCTTCCCTTTGGAGCCAAACAGAACAAGGTAATCCATCTTTTCTATGAGACATGATGAGAGAGAGAGAGAGAGAGAGAGAGAGAGAGAGAGAGAGAGAGAGAGAAGAGGAGAGGAGAGGAGAGGAGAGGAGAGGAGAGGAGAGGAGAGGAGAGAGGAGAGACTGATTTACACTTAGAAGGGACCACAACATTTTACAGATGAAGAAACTGAGGTCCAGAGGGACTGTCACTTGGCCAAGGTCATGCAGATAATCAGTGGTAGAGGCAGGATTCATATCCTGGAGTCATAGAATTAGAATTGAAGGAACTTAGAAATCATCTTGTCCAATCACCTTGTTTTACAGATGAGGAAACTGAGGAGCACAGAGGTGAAGTGACTTTCCCAAGGATACACAAATCATTAGGATCATAGATCTACAACCAGATTTTATCTGGTCTAATCCCATCATTTTACAAATGAGGAAATGGGCCCAGGAAGGTGAGACTTTTGTATTTGCCTAATGTCACACGGGTCATAAAAATCAGAGCCAGGATTTGAACCCACATTCTTTGCTCCCAAATCCTCTTCTTTTTGCACTATGCTATACTACTGAAAGAGCACAAGCGCTTTCAGCACACTCTGCATTTGGGCCCCTGGGACAAAGCTGCAGTTACTCCACCCTAGTTATTGGTGTTACAATTTGTCTGGTATTCCAGTTGGCTTTAACCTCCCAGGCACTGTTCCTTGAAAAGGGGACACCTCTAGGGCCCCCCAGAGGCTGTCCACCCACTGACTCAGTAAAAAGCTGAATGGCTCTCAAAGCCTTCACATAAAACAGAGCATCACTTCCTTCTCTTCTCTCCCCTTCTCCCTCCCTCACCCCATGGTTGCCTTCCTCAGTGACAAGAAATCCATGGAGAGTAGAAGCCCTCCCTCCTCTCCCCTCCCTGGGTCTGTAGACTGTGACCAAGTCTTGTTGTCTGTCTTCAAGAATTCATTTTCTGTCTCTTCTCTGTTCCACCTCTCTGGGGCTCCCTGGTCCACCTGCCCCCTCCCATCCCCAGTCTGAAGCATCCCCCCAACCCTGGCTTTGCTAGGCAGCTGACTGGCTTCCTTCATTGCTTTCAGGCCAACACGGTCTAAACCTTTCTGCTGCCACCTTTCCCTCCTCTTCCTCCTCCTTCTCTCTCTCTCTTCTCCTCTCTCCCTTCTCCTCCTCTTCCTCTCCCTCCTCTGCTTCCTCCTCACTATCTACTGGGGAGCTGAGCTGCTGTGGCCACATTCTCCTGACATGCTGATGTCATTAGTGTTCACACACACACTCTCCCCGGCTAATGAGGCGGCAGAAAGAAAATTGAGGGGGGAAATCACACAGGCACATTGCTTTAGATGTAGATGGAGGGATCAAATGACAACAAGGAAATCAGGGCTAAGGCATTTATGAGTTTCCCAGCTCCCTCTCCAAGGGAGGGCAAAGCACAGTCCTTGGACTGACAGCCTGCTTTTAACCATTCTAGCCCTTGCTTATTTTTGAGTACTGCTTCTGCAGAGCCATAACCAGGGTGGGGTAACTGGAGCTTTGCCTCAGGGTGCCAAAATTTGCAGGGTGCTAATAACACTTATGTTCCTTCAGCAGGCAGAAACAACTAAGTCCAGAACCCAATTAGGAAGATTTTTCAGAAAATCATCAACACAACGAGATGCCAATGAATGACTTCCTCTACCAAGGCAGATTGGCTCCTTTCCTTCCGATTACATACATCTTTGAGGAGAGTTGCTTGAGCCATTGAGACGGTAAGCGACTTAGCCACCAGGGTCACTCGGTCAGTATGTGTCAGAGATGGGATTTGAAGTCATACCTTTGGGACCCCAGGTCAGCTCTCTATTCATTGCCTCTCAGTTAGGTGGAATAATAAATACAATAGGAAGCACCTAGGACGGTACTGTTCTTCTCTGTGGTAGCTGTGTGTCCCCCCCCCCCCCGCCATGTCAGTCTTCTTCTGCATCAGGCTGTCCAGTGTCTGGATGCCTTGGCACTCCCCCTCCTTTCGGCACAAGATGCTGCTGCCCACTAGGTCTGTGGTCTTCCCCCACCCTAAGCTCCATTGGTCTTGAAAAGTTGGTGTGAGTCCACCTGTCATGTCTTCCTGCCCCAGGCATCAGAATGACCAGCTCTAACTCTGGCTGACCTAATTCCATCCCACCAGAGAACCCTTTGAAATTCAAATCAAGCTTATAAATGTGAACATGGAAGGGACTTCAGAGGCCAATCGCCTTCATTTTACGGTGAGGTGACTGAGCCCACAGTAGAGAAAGCCTTCACAGAGCTTACAAGGTGGAAGATAACAGGGGCAGGATTCGAACCTAGGGCATCTGACTTCAGGGCCCGCATTCTTCCCACTCCACATTCCTTCTCTAAAATATAAGTGTGTCATTTTCAGGGTCCAGAGATGAACTGGGATATGGAAGCCTTGTATCATGTAAAGAACCCTATACTTAGAGTCTCACCTCTGATATTCACTAGCTGTGTGACTCTGGGCAAGTCACTTAATCTCTCTGTGACTCAGCTGCCTCACTTGAGAAGCAGGAGCAGTCATAACACCTACCTCATAGTGTTATTGTGAGGCTCAGAGAGAATATGCATAAGATACGATGCACATAGGTAAATGCCAGTTATGATGATTATTTTTTTTCTTTTTTTTTCTTTGGCTAGGCAATGGGGTTAAGTGACTTGCCCAGGGTCACACAGCTAGTGCATGTTATGTGTCTGAGGTTGGATTTGAACTCAGGTCCTCCTGACTCCAGGGCCTGTGCTCTATCCGCTGTGCCACTTAGCTGCCCCATGATGATTCTTAATGAGAGTCCCAAGATGTGGATTTTAGTCCTGACTCTGTCTCTCTGTGACCTGAGGTATGTTGCTTAGCTTCTCTCTGGGTTTGAGTTTCATTCAAAAGCTGAGAGCCACATTAGATCATTGTTTCAAGCCTCTTCCCTCCCCTGGCATTGTCTACATTCTCATGAGCCTGTGATGAGACCTTCATCTTGGACAAAGATGGGGCCAGACTGGATGGAAGAGATTCCACAGTCTTTAGCAAAATCAAAACGCCATGAGCTTCCTGTGTGACTTTAGGCCAGCCATACGTCCTCTCTGGGCCTCACTTTTTCCATTTGAAAAATGACAGTTAAAGTAGGTGATCTCCCCGGTCACTTCTAACTCTAACTTTCTATGGTTGGACAAGAATTCAATTAATTAAGCATCCAGCAGACTCCTAGAATTGATGTGCTCTCATAGCAAGGGTTCATGACCATAAAGTCAAGTCTTCCTGAAGCAGGGGTTCTTAACTTGAGGTTCACATACTCATTTAAAAATATTCTAATAACCATATTTCAGTATGGTTGGTTTTTTCTGTAGTCCCATCTATTGTATTCTATGCATTTAAAAACATTATTCTGAGAAAGACTTCACCAGACTGCCTGCCAAGTGGGTCCAGGACACACGAAAGGTCAGAAATCTCTTTCCTAAATGGAAGGAGGGAGAAGACAGTAAAACTGGGAGTGGGGGTATCTGTCCATGGCCTCCCAGGTCAGCGTTCCCACTCTTCTGTTGACTTCCTGCAGTGCGGAGCCAGCACTTTGCCTTCTCTCCTTCTACCTCCTTGGAGGGGGTTTCCTGTTGGTCCTATAGCACCCTGTAGTCTACCTGATTTCCTAACTGGAAAATTGGAAAATGGAAACCAAACTGTCCACTTCCAAAGGGCATCTTTGGTCTCCTGGACCTGAGTGCAACTGCCCTGTTAGCCCTGGACTGGGAATGATCAGAGTCACAGAGGCAGAAAAGCCTGGCATGGCCTGCTCACCTACTTCTGGGCCAGTGACACAGCTCGGCCTCCCGACACTTGAGCCCGTGAACCGTCCTGTCTGCTGTTTCCTATCCTCCTGCCTTTGTCTCAGAGCCACAAGCCCACAATCTGCCACATCGTGTCTGGGAAACCTTTGGTCTCAGGAATTCTGACTACCGACGAATGACTCGTCGACTCTATTTCAGGTATAGCTATTGGCCACGGACAGCGTGTTCCCTGTGCACATCGATGGTCCATGGAGCCACCTTTGTGGGGTGGGGAGGCTCTGTTCAGCCGCTGGGTTAGCTGAGCCTTGGGCGATTTTCCCTCTGTGGGGAAATCCTGTCATTCTACCTGTGACCAAGCCAAAGCTGGTGCTGCTTTTGGTTGTCAAGGAGTTATTTTGTATTGGTGGTTGGGGGGCCAAGCCTGAGGATACCAGGCACTGTTTGCTACCTGTCAGGGTCTCCGTGAGGCATAGGGCCCTGCTCCAGGTCTGGACTAGACTCCAGAGGCTATTTTGTCCAATCCTTTCATTTTACATATGGAGAAACTGAGGCCCAGAGATGTTAAGTGACTTGACCAGGGTCAGGTGACTCATAAGTGTCTGAGGCAGGACTTGAACTCAGGTCTTCCTTACTCCAAGTCCAGAACTTTATCTCTCACTGCTTGTAATATCCCTAGCACCAGGCCTGACAGGGCTGTTGTAAGGGTTATACAAAATACTGAGAAGCCATTCCTTCCCTCCTTATTCCTGCAGAGAGATATTCCTTCCTTATTCCTTATATTCTCTCTTATTGCATTCCAAGATCAATCACAGTAGATTACTTTTAGGGCCCTTTCTGCCCCTGAATTCATACCCATTCATTGAATAAACATTTAAAATAATGTGTCCTATATGGAGCACCCACTGTGCCAGGCACACCTCTCTGAGCCTCAGTTTCCTCCTCTATAAAATGAAGGGGTTGAAGTAGATGCTGACCTCTAAGGTTGTTTCCCATTTTGAATCTGATTAATTCACTCAATACTTTTGATTTGGTTTAAGCTTAAAGTCTGTAACCCCCTCAGATCCTTTTCAGACAAATGGCTGGCAAACCCAGCCAGCTCTTCACACCGTACCTTCTCAAAAGCCCCTGGCCAGATCCTCTGGGAGCCATGATTGAGGAGCGTTTGCACTGTCTGGTGGGGTCTGCACTCCCTCTTGAAGGAGGCATTCTGCAGAACACAGGCCATGGGGGAGGTGCCATTGTAGTCAAAAACATTGACCTTGGCTCTGTTCTGGAGCAGCAGCTGGACCAGGGGGTGGCTGGCATTCTTACAGGCTTTGTGGAGGGGACTCTTCTCTTCCTCATCGGTGGCGTTGGCATCTGCACCATGGCGCAGCAGCAGGTGGCACACCTCCAAGTAGGGCTCCTGACCATGGGGCTCCTGGGCTTGGCCACAAGCTACGCTGAGGGGTGTCTCTTCATGTCTGTTCCTAGAGTCCACACTGGCCCCATGTTGTAGGTAAAGGAGAGCATGATCCACAAGGCCATGTTTCGCTGCAATGTGAAGGGGGCTTTCCTGGCCCTCGCTGCTCATTTGGTTTACTCGGGCACCATGCTTCACCAGCATCTGGGCACATCTGTCAAAGAAGGACAGAAACACGGATAGAGGACCAGTACTGGCTGGCCCCTTAGTAATTCCATGCCTGCGGCAGGCATCTGGAACAAGAGAGATCCAGTTATTATTTTTGATAACTCCCAGGAGAATATAAGCTCCCTGAGGGCAGGGACAGTTTCATTTTTGTCTTTGCCTCCCTACTACCTAACACAATGCTTGGTCCCTAGTAGTGCCACATATCACTAATCCTTATGACAAAATCCTGCTGTAACAGTTATCCTATAAAGGATATAAAATACTCCCCCCCAATCCTTCCATACCAGCATTATGTATGAAGTGCCAAAACACTAAAGAACCCACATTTTGTGTTCATATATAAGCAGATAACATAGATGTAGTAATGATAACAGAAACAGCAGCAGTAGCAGCGGCAGTAGTAGTAGTAGTAGTAGTAGTAGTAGTAGTAGTAGTAGTAGTAG
>NW_020952679.1:3505481-3515635 GCF_900497805.2 Vombatus ursinus
AGTAGTAGTAGTAGTAGTAGTAGTAGTAGTAGTAGTAGTAGTAGTAGTAGTAGTAGTAGATGACCTTGTTATTATAGAAAGTGACCCAGACAGCTCTTTAATGTTATAACTTACAGGACAGGCGCCATCGGCATGGGAAGAGAGTGTTCCCTCATGCAGATTCCTTATACCAGTTATAACATAGCTCTGATCCCCCCCCCCCCCATGATATTGACAGTGCTTTAAGTGGTGGGAAGCCCCTTACATTCATTATCTTATTTGAACCTCATGACAACCCTGTGATAAAAGTTCCACAGCAACTATTATCTCCATTTTACAGATGGGAAAACTGGGAATCAGAGAGACTATGTCACTTGTCTTGGATCACAGTTTCTAAGTGTCTGTAGTGAGATTTGAGCTCAGGTCTTTCTGCCTCCGAGTCCTGTACTCTATTCCCTATAAGAACATAACTCCCACCAACACCCACCCACCGCTGCCACCCCTCCTCCCCCTCCCCCTCCTCCCCCTCCTCCCCCTTCTCCCCCTCCTCCCCTTCCTCCTCCTCCTCCTCCTCCTCCACATTTACAAGGCACTTTAAGGTGTGCAAAGCTCTCTACAATGACCTCATTTGATCCTCACAACATCCCTGGGAGGGAGGTACTCTTATTATCTCCATTTTGCAGTTGAGAGACTGAAGCAAGGAAGGGTCTGAGGCTGGGTTTGAAGGCAAATCTTCTCGACTCCAGGCCAAGCGCTCTCTCTGCTGTGCCCCGTGGCATTGGCTCCGATGTGATCGCGAGTGGAATCATAGAAGCATACATTTCGGTGGTGCCTCGGCCCGAGTAGTCTCAGAATCTCCCTGAGAAGTCATCATTCAACCTCTTGAAGGCCTTCTGTGAGGGGAAACTCCTTCCCTCCTAAATCAGCCGGTTCTGTTTTTCACTCGATCTAATTGTTAAGCAATTCTTCCTTTCCTGACACCCAAATTTGACATTCTTTACCTCCCCATTGCTCCTAATTCTTCCCTCTAGGACCAAATAGAAAAAAAATCTTATCTTTCTTCCATGTCACAACTCTTTTTTTTTTTTTGGCTAGGCAATGAGGTTAAGGGACTTGTCCAGGGTCACACAGCTAGTAGGTGTTATGTGTCTGAGGTCAGATTTGAACTCAGGTCCTCCTGACTCCAGGGCTGGTGCTCTATCTACTGCCTATATCACAACTCTTCAAACACTGACAACAATCATGGGGCCCCTAGGACTGACCGCAGCATTCCAGGCATGCAAGGAAGGTGACAAAGTACATTGTGTCTCTCTTAATGCAGCCTAGAAGAGCTGTTTGATTGTCAAAACACACATTTGATTCATGACAAATGTAGTCCACTATAACCCCCAGATCTTTCTCCCCTGATACTGTTATCTAGCCATTCTGTTGTCCTCCATTCTGTGCTTCCGAGATCAATTACCTGAAATTATTTGAGGTGGGATAGTTCAGTGGGAAAGGCACTAGAGTTGGAGTCATAAGACCTGGGTTGAATCACGGTTGTCACTTAACTGTATGTGACCCTAACTTCTTAATGCCTTATTTTCTTAATCTCTAAGAGGAAAGGGACTCTCAGGTCTCTTCCAGCTCTGAACCTATGATCCTTTGAACCGAAGGGTTGGTTGTCCCATACTACTGTAGACCTAAGATCCAAAACTTTCAGTCTTTGGACCCCCAGAATGTATCTGGGTTAGTTCTGAATCCCTTGGAGGTGATGGTGAGGCAGAAGCCAGAGCATCAGCATCATGGGAATAAACAGGAGCAGACTCAGGGTGGGAGGAGGGCAGGCCAACAGAACAAGATGAGTAAGCAGCTAGAAATGCAGGTGGGATGAATGCATAACCAGGCTGGGGGCCAACAGGCCTTTAGATAAGAAGTCCCACTGCGGCCTTTAAATAACATTCCATTTACAAAAGTTTTGTTTACGAACAGCTTTTCAGGAACACACTTAAAACATCATGAGGCATCTGCCCCTGTCAGAGCCCATGTAAGACCCTGGCTCACCCTCACGAAAGCTTCCTTTGTATACTAGATCTTTCCTTATGCCATTAATTCATTAATCAGTCAATCTATTAACTCACTCAATAGACCACAGCATCTATGTGTCATTTGCTTGACACCTACTCCTCTCCCATATAAGTACCCACTCCTTTCCCTCTCCTCCCCTACATTTCATCTCTTACGCTAACAACTCTCATCCATGGAACTATTTATAGTCAGCTGTCATACGGAAGGGGGATGAGACTTGTCCCTAGAAAATAGACTTAGGAACAATGGAGTGTGTGTGTGTGTGTGTGTGTGTGTGTGTGTGTGTGTGTGTGTGAAATCTCAGAATGACAGATTTAGATCTCATATTAAGAAACAAAGTCAGATGAACTCTATAACTGCGTCTGGCACAAAGGATTTGTCAGTCTGCTCTGCGATGGTTCCATGCTTCATCCTGTGATTTCCCTGACCAAAACGCCCCTCCCTGGGTGCCACTTCCCTCTAGTGTTGCTCCTTCTTAGAATGTGAACCCCATGAGGACAAGGGTTACCTTGCTTTTGTATTCATTTCCCCAATGCTTAGCACATAATAAGAGCTTAATAAATGAATTTATTCATTCATCCAGTGACTACTATGTCCTAGGCAGTGACCCAATAATAATGGGTGGTATATAATTTAAGGTTTGCAAGTACTCTACAATTATCGCCTCATCTTGTCTTCATAAAGACCCAGGGAGGGAGGTGATTTTATTATCCTCATTTGTAAAATGAGGAAACTGAACTAGAGAGAGGTTATGTGACTCGCCCAGTGTCACACGACTAGCAAGTGTCTGAGGAGAGTCTTGACCTTGAATCTTCCTGACTCCAGGTCCGTCACTCTACCCACTGAACCACCCAGCTAGGTGCTAGGAGTACTGAACAAGAAAATGGTTTTCACTCCCCCTGGTTGCCCCTCTCCTGGACATTAGACATGTCAACTAGAAGTAGAATTGCTACCATATAACAGTGTGGTCCTAAGTCCTAGTCACCATGCAGTACCCTCTCCTCCTTGAAAGCTTTAAAAATTCTGGAGATGTATCATCACGTTGTCAGAAGCCTAGACTGGGAGTTTGACCCCTAAGTGAGCCACTTAACTCAGGCTAATTCCAGGACTAAAAGCAATGTCCCTAATTCTGGGCACTGTGATCTTAGAGCAATAGCCCCAGGATGGAGGTTCATGGGATGCCTTAAGAGGCCTCCTATCTAGGTCGAGGGGAGGGGATCTAGTCTCATTGTACTTTGCATTACTCCATCTGGAGTAGAGGGCGGGGTTCAGGTGTAGCCACCACAGTTTAAGGGAGGACGTGACAAACTGGAGAGCACCCAGAGGGCGGTCATGAAGAGTCTCTAGTCCGGGTCATATGAGCAGTGGCTGAAGACCCTGTGATGTTTACTTTGGAGCAGAGAGCACTTACATGGTGTCTGCTTCCAAGTTTTTGAGGGACTGTCACATGGATGAGAGATTCACCTTGTTCTGCTTGGCCCCAGAGTGATGGCAGTTGTAAAAGGGCAAATGTAGGGTGGATGTCAGGGAACATTTCTGAATATTCAGATCTGTCCAAAGTGGCAGCTTTCTTTGCCTTAGCAGCAGGGCACAAACACCAAGGAGTCAGTTTCACTTTGCTCTGAAGCCTAAATCATAATTCAGAGCTGGAAGGGATCATGGGATCATAGGTTTAGAGCTGAAAGAGATCTTAGAGTCCATCAAGTCTAACCCTTTCATCTTACAGATGAGGAAACTGAGGCCAGACAGACAGGAAAGCAAGTAGGAGAGCTAGGGTTCGAATACCTCTGGTTCCTACCACATAGAGTAACCTTCTATTGTTTGTAATTGCCAACAATTATAAAGTATCTCCTTAAGTAGTCAGTCAGTCAAACAATTGCGAAGTATCATCCTAAGTAGTCAGTCAGTCAAATAATTAGAAAGTATCTTCCTAAGTAGTTAGTCAAACAATGAGATAGTATCTTCCTAAAGAGTCAGTCAGGAAAACAATTAGAAAGTATCTTCCTAAAGAGTCAGTCAGGAAAACAATTAGAAAGTATCATCCTAAGTAGTCAGTCAGTCAGTCAAATAATTAGAAAGTATCTTCCTAAGTAATTAATCAGTCATTTAATAATCTTTGTTGCTAAGTGCAGAGGATTCAGGAGCCCCCATTTCAGTGGAGAGACTGCAGGCAATCATGTACAGGACGATGGTTTCCCCTCTTTTTATCCTCAGTGCCTTAGGACAGTGGCGGACACATGGCAGGCACTGAATGAATGAATGACAAATGTTTATTAAGCATTATGCCAAGATCTGGGGATACAAATGCAAACGTTGAAAGGAAGAAGAAGAGCATGGAGACATAGTAGATAGGGAGCTGGACTTTGAATGAGAAAGATCTGTGTTCAAAACCTGACTCTTGTAGGCTGTGTGACCTAAGGAAGTTAGGAGGCTCTCTGAGACTCCCTTTTCTCATCTATAAATTGGGAATCATACCACCTTTAGCACCTGCTTCTCAGGGTTGTTATGAGGCTCAAATGAGGTCATGTAAGTGAAGCAATCTGCAGATTTCAAAGCGCTCTGTCCACCATGTCAGTGGCTGTTATTATTATTGTAAACATGTCCTCCCTCCCCAGAGGAGTTTACAGGAAAATGACCTCCAGCCTCTATGACTGCCCCAGCAGAGACCCCCAGAACGGCTTGCTCTCTGTAATATGGAAACCTTTCCAGAAGGTGGTGGGTCTGGATCCCTCATCCAACTGCCTGGGATGTGACTTCCAGCTTTTCATAGAGAGCTTATCTGCATTTCTTCCTAGCAGGCTGGCATGTTAAGCTGTTGTTGCTGGGGGATAAGCTACCACAACAATCTCTGAATTTTAAGAACAACATATGAGCTTTCTGGGGCTCCCCTGGACTCCAGCCCACCCCAGGGCCCAGAATTTTCTTTGGATATTTTCTATTGATCTGAGAAGAAAAAAAAAAGCAGCAGCCCAGGCTCATAAAGTGTGGACAAGAGGAGGCAGAAGGTATCATGTGCTGAGCCCTTCCTGATCTATGGACCGATAAGACAGGGAAGTCCAGCGTTATCACAATATATAAGTTCGAGGTCCCCGACCCTTATGACCCAAATCCTAACCCTAAAATACCACTGACTTAGGGATCTGATACTCCATGAAAGGGATTGTTCCTGATTCCTTCACCCCTCTCTGCATTGCTTTTATATCATAGGCTCTAGATTCTGGGGACCTGGACTAAAGCCCACTTTTAATGGGTATTAGCTGCATGACCTTGGCCAAGTCCCTTAACCTTGCTAGGCATCCTTTGTAAAATGAGGAGCTTGGAAGGTGTGTCCTCTGAGATTTTTTCCAGCTCAGTCTATGAGCCTATGACCCTGCCAGTAGGACACTGTCACCCATAGGCTTGGAAGGGCCGTGGGGGTTACCCAGCTTTGGCCTGGGTGCTACAGGCCAGTGACTGGGGTCTGTGAGCAGGCTTTGTCATATCCTTACAGACAGGCAGAAGTCAAGAAGGCCTATAGTCAACTCACGAACAGCCTCAGTCCTGAATTGAGGATATCACCCCCATCTGAGAATGCCAAAGTCACTATGTATCCAGACTTCACAGGCTGAGGATTAAGGAGACGCTGTTGTTTAAATAGCTTCTGATTTGGAGCAACTCGGATAAACATACCCTCCCTCGATCCTCCCCACTTCCAATCATCTCCAATTATAAGCGCCCTGTCAAGCTCCTAGGTGACAGGGAGGGAAGCAACATCTCCCACTGCCTTCCTTTATTACCAGCAATAGAGAAATCATTAATTTGAGCCAAATTCACCTAGACTAAGGCCTGTCAACCTTATATATTTAATTTTAAGGAACATGACACTGCTCAGTCAGAGGCTTAGTCTAGGACTTTCCAAGGGCAAAAGGAAGATACTGAGATGGAGCTGTTTATTATGAAATTCCCTCATTCAACAATAGCCATTGGCTCCCTATTGCCTGCAGGAGAAAAGAGAAGCTCCTTCACATAATTCATCACAATTTGGTTCCAGCATACCTTTCTAGGTTTATCGGACATATTTTTCTCTTTCACACACACTGTATTCCAACAAAAATGGCTGTTGTAATGGTACAGTGTCTTTGGAATCAGACAACCTGATTCTTATTCCAATTCCAATTCTTATACTGATGACATGTGTGATGACTTACATCTCTGGGTGCCTCAGTTTCCTCATCTATAAAATGAGGGGGTTGGATGAGATGACCTCTGAGGAACCTTCCTCTTCTAAATCTGCAATGAAATGAACTGGGTCTCTTGCAAAAGATCAGGACTGGGTCCCCCCAAAAAGCTCATGGTGGTCTATAAAATCTTGTTAAATGTTTCTTCAGGGGAAGTCATCCATCCTGGTTGTTTACATGAATTATTTCTGCCTCATCGCAAGCCAAATGGCCTCCTTTGTGTTTCTTGTGGGTGTTCACACATCCTGTTAATTACATCCATCAGATATTTTGGGGGTCACTGGGGTGGGTAGGAAGGGGTAGAAACCATAGCCTGTGGGTTTCTGCCAGACTCTGATAGTCTCTGTGAGCTTTTATGTGGGTCCACCTCAGATCACAGAGAAGGCCTCCCAAGGTGTAACCAAGGATGCAATTGCTGCTGACCTTGGAACAAAGACTCCTCACCCCCTAAACCCTCTCTGTGTCCAGCACCCACCATGAGCCTGCACAAACATTCCTCAGGGGCACAGCAGAGTGCAGAAGAACAGAAGCAGATCCACAGGGAAAGCCACTCCAGAATAGCCAACTCCCAACCCCCAGAGCCACCTTGTTCTGCTAGAAAGGCGTCTCACTGGCTTCCCATCTATGCCTACATCGGTGTTGTGAGCACAGCATGGAATGATGACATCACATAGTCTGCGCTTCAAGGAATTTGAGAGGCTTCCGGTTAACCTCACCTCTGAGTTGGAATCTCCTCTATGACATCCTGGACAAGTGGTTATCTAGCCTCTCCTGGAGGAACTCCAGAGAAGGAGTGCATGGCTGCCTCCTGCAGCAGCTCAATCCAATTTGGGATGGATGGAATGGAGAAATTTTGGTGGGCACCAGTTTTTGTCATTGACACTTCTGTCCATTGCTTCTTCTATGACCCTCTGGGGCCAGCCACAATGGTCTAATGCTCCTTCCATATGATGAGTATTAGTGTACTTTCCAGCTTTGGGACATCTGCCCCCATGGTTCCTATACCTTCTGTGCCTTTCTACAGCTCAGTGGGAAATAGACCAAAGAGCACTAGGTTAATTAAGATCCCTGGGGCACTCCTTTGACAGTGGATGACTAACTCGTGGCAGATGTCCCCAAGCTCAAGGGGACCATTCAATAGAAATCTGCTCCAGGAGGCACAGTTGTCATCTTACAAAATCCTGACTTCTCTTGGGGCTCTGGCTGTACAGGATGGTCCCTCGATTTCCATGAAAGACTGAGAAGTCCTTGTTTGGTAAAGGTTTGGGGTCTAGCTGCTGTTGGATGACCATCTGGCCTTTGACCAAGCATAGATTTTGACACTGGAAGCTGTTGTGAAGCCTAAGGAAATTCCTTCTGTCATCAAGGGTGATGTTTACCAGCCAGAATCCCTTGTGACAAACCAGAGGGGCTTAGAGACAAAGAACCCTCATCTTGTTTTCAGTGTTAAATAAATGGATGTGATGAGCCCGTCGGGTTACATCAGGATGACTGCTGCAGGGAAGCAGTTGTTTGGATGACATCAAGGCGGAACGATGTCACCTCTGATGGGCCTGGGCAAGGACAGCCAGGGGCAGCATTGGAGAGAACTGGTGATGCCCAGGGGCTGGGTGGGAGGGGGTGCGTGCATGTGAACTGTATGGGTATTCACGGGCCAGCACACACGAACACGTGTGCTAGCATGTATACATGTGTGGGCTTGTATTTTTACACAAAGTGTAAATATGTGTAGCATGAACAAATGCATGGGTGTGTGCTGGGCCCCTATACTGTATTGTATTGAATGCATGCATTCCAACATGTGTATGTGGTCCTGTATGCATATGTGTGTAGTACTTGCACTGTACATGCCAAGCCCTTGTGTACGCATATCCAGAAACCTATGTGTAAGGTATGTGTATGCACAGGCCTGTATGCTTGTGCCTATGTGCTACATGTTTATTAATTGGTTTTAATTCATGTACCATGGATCCATGGGCTGGATTCCCCAGCTGCCTTGGAGTGAGTAAAGTACAGATCGCAGCACTCCATGACTTTTATGGAGACTCTCTCTCCTTGGGTTCACTGGCCTGGCTCAGAGCCCCTCTTGAGCCCATCCTGATCCCCTTCCTTTTTCTTTTTTCTTTTTTTTCTTTCTTTTTCTCAATTGGAAAAGACTCAGGCTGTAGGAACATTGTGGACCAAAAATGACTTGAGCAACAGCCCATCTGGAGGCAGGAGTGCTCAACAGCAGGCTTTGGGAGGGAGGAGAAAGAAGGTGCAGAATCAGATGGATTCATGTTTTCCAGTGTGTGATGCTCATTGAAATGTAGTCCCTCTCCTAGCTCACTCAAAGGGCGGTTACTGACTCCTCCCCTCAGGGTTCTAGGGCAACTCGGAGGGATCAAGAGCATATTTCTAGTGCTGTTTCTCACAAGTCCCCACTGGTATGTTCCCCACTGATTATGCAGTTGGCATCGATCAGCCCCTCCCATTTAATTAGCTTTTAGTTAGAGGTATTTCCTAAGGCAATAGAGTAAGGACATTAGGACATAGCATGCAATGAGGACTTACAGAGTTTAGGCGAGAGTGGGCTCAAGCTTAGAAAGGACCTGAGTACACACTTCATGGGAGCTGCATAGAGTGCCTCAGCTCCTTCTTACAACGATGTCCTTCTCTCCTTCCTGGAACCTGAATAAAGTTCTCTTGACTTACACTGAGCTCTCTGCTGGGCCCTAAGGGTCAAAGCCCTTAGAGAGTCTTAATATTGCTTTCCTTAAAGATGCTGCCTGCCCCGAAGCTGCGTTTCCTTGGCAGGTTTGGTTTCTCCTTTCCTGGCTACTGGCTGGAAGCATGGACTGACGCTGGTCCAGTCTTGCCAATGGCATAGCCAATGAGGTGGGGAGCCAGAGAGTGGAACACTCCTTCTAGGCTTCCTCCCTTCTTGCCCCCTTGTTGCCTCTGGTATAGGCCTTCTTAAAGCTTGACTTCCAAAGACATTGCTGGAATGAACCCCTCGGGATGGCCTTTGATCTACATTGGCCCAGAGAAATATAAATTAAAAAAAATATATCAATACATTTTATCACCTGACCATCTAGTGATTTGAAGTACTTCCTTCCTCCACCCAGTTTACAACATTCATCGTTTGCTTCATTTGGTGACTCAGTCAAAGAGGCATTCTCACCTGATAAAAAGCGTGGTGGCTAGAGCATCTTCCTGGTTATGTTTGATGGGTTGGGGAGGCGACAAACCCCTCAAACACAATCTGTTCTACCAAGATTCCTCAAATGTGCCCCATGTGTATGCTGCTGTACAGATGGTTTAACAGGGTGGCGACTGTCCTCTTGTCGTTTCCTCTACAATATCACGTGGGGACAGCATGGTGTGTAGAAAAGGGCATTACACCTGGCTATATCAATACTGGTTTTGAGCTTTGACTCTGCTAATCAGTAGTTTTCTCACCTTATATAAGATACTCTTGACCTCTCTGAGTTGTTTTTTTTTTCAAAATGGGGACAAAATATATAGAATCTTTGAGTTAGAAGGAACCTTAGAGGGAATCCTTGGTTCAGAATCACAGAATCTCAGAGTGAGAAGAGATAAGAACCTAACAGGAATCTAGTCCAACTTGTGCTTAAGTAAGAATTCCCTTGATGACATGCCTGGCAAATGGTCATTTGGTTCTGTTTGAAGAGCTCCAATAAGGGGGGAGCTCACTACCTTCCAAGACAGTCAGTCCATTCCATGCTTACATAGACCTCATTGTCATGAAAAGTTTCCTGATATTGAGCTAAAATCTGTGTCTTTGCAACTTACAAACATTTCTCCTAATTCTTCTCTCTAGGGCCAAGAAGAAAAAAGTGCATCCATCTTCCAAACAGTGGCCCTTCAAATACTAGAAGGCAGTCA
>NW_020952679.1:3520635-3622522 GCF_900497805.2 Vombatus ursinus
GGAGAGAGAGAGAGAGAGAGAGGAGAGAGGGAGAGAGAGAGAGAGAGAGAGGGAGGGAGGGAGGGGGAGAAGGAGAGGGAGGGGTGGGAGAGAGAGAGAGAGAGAGGGAGGGAGGGAGGGGGAGAAGGAGAGGGAGGGGTGGGAGAGAGAGAGCAAGAGAGAGCACAATTTGGGTGGATGGTGTCTCTAAGGCTTCCTATTCCTGGACAATTCCAACTCTCTGGATCCTTAGCAGCATCTAAACACTAAGAGTGGTTCCACTTTTCCCCTTTACCAGTAGTGAAACAAACCTGGGCAAGTCTTGTTGCCAATCTGAGCCTCAAGTCCCTCCTCAAGAAGATGAGGATGATGGGACCCTGGCATCTCCAGCCTGGCAGGGCTGTTGTGAGGCCAATATTAATACATGGCTTGGCTTGAGTTGAATCTCCCTGGCACCAAGGAGACCATGCTTACCCACTCCACCTTAGCAGCATGAAAGTGGAGGCCAGAAAGGTGCTGAAGGCATTCATGTCAGGACTTTCTGATGCCTTCCATCACATCATGCCCAGACAGCATGGTCTTCCCTTCTTAGAGTTAACTTATTCTCCCACCCCAGGGGAATCAATATCTCATTTAACTCTGCCCAAATTTATACCTGCTGGGCTTGAAACATAAAGGCATTGTCCGGATGATTTTGATAAGATAATTAACTCTTTTCAAAACATGGGCCCAGGCTCATGAATTATGTTTTCCTCTGTTTTGGTGACACCAGTAAGATAGAAAAAGAAAACTTAAGAGTCTTCACTAGAAGGCTCAGGAAGGAAAATAGTTCTCCCTCTTGTTAATTTTGTTATTCCTTATGTTCCTGAAGATGGAGAGAAGGGAGGGAAGAAGCATTGATTAAGCACCTATGATTTGCCAGGCACTGTGCTAAGCACTATACAAAGATCATCTCATTCCGTAGACAAGACCTGGTTGCCTTTGAAGCATCTGTGAGGTGCCACCTCATAGGTGAGGCCTTTCTTGCTGAGTGAGCCTGGATTTTACTTAATATTATTTTGCACATACTCTGTCTTTACTTATTTTTGTACACATTATCTCCATCCCTAGAACATAAGTTTCATTCAGTCAGTGACAATTTCATTTTTGTCTTTGAACTCCCAGCATCCAGAAGAGTACAAAGCACATAGTAGGGCTTTAATCTTTGCTTGTTAAATTGAGTTAAGTTGAATTGAGCCAACTTTAGACCCCAAAAGACAGACAGGTGTAGTGACTTTAGACTCCTCTCACCCCATCAAGTTAATTGTCGTAGCTGTCAAAAGGTCATAGAGGAAAACTCTAATAAATGGGCCAAAGTGGGCATTTCTGGTACCTAAAGTGAAGAATGAGAGACTGAATTTTATTGGAACTTAAAAAAACTCCAACAAACCTCTTCAAATGGCATCTAGATTAAAGTCCCAATATCCTTTTTGCGTGATGAATTCTTGTGAATTCTGAATGGCTCAGTGGTTGGAAGGAAGCCTACATCTATCCATCCATCTGTCTATATTTTTTATCCCAGGCACCCAGAGACACAAAGGTTTTTTAAAGTCCTGCCCTGTGATGAATGCCCTACTCAATGGTCCTATAGAAAAAGGCAGCACACAGGTGTTCAGACCATTGTTATCAGGAGTGAGAAAAAATAAAATCTCTCTATATGTAGGTCAGTGACCCCCCCTCCCCATTGTCTGAAAAGAAATTAAGGATGACCTAAAATCTACTACTTAAAAAGGGTGCCAGGGAAAGTAGTCCTTCCTAATGAAAGGGGTAATGTTTATGCTACTGAATGCCTGACCTTCTCAGCATAGAGCTTTCCCTGAAGTCTTTAGAGTTGAAAAGTCCTGGTTGAAGCCTCAAGCCGGGCTGACACATCTGTTAATTTTTCATCCTTCGAGGAAGTTGCTTAAGTTATCATAGAGGTGCCAGGTGGGCTGTGCAGTTGAACGCCTATTGGCTGTAGCTGTGATCATTGCCAGGGTTCAAGGCCTCCAGGGTGGTACGAGGTACCTGTCTGGCTGAACCAGTAGATGGGGGTTGGGGGGGGGAGGGCTTCTCCTCTCTCACCCCGAGTAATTGCCTTCTGACCCATCTCACGGATGCCCCGGTATATGAAGGACTGAACAAAGGGCCCTGTAGGAGCTTCAGCCTGTTTGTTCAAGGTGTTGGTAGCACAGTTTAGAGTCTGGAGGCTGGCACAAGAGAGTTAAGACCGGAAGCAGATATTCAGACCACGAACAGAGTTTGGCAATTGCTCCTTTTATGGGCAAGCTCAGGAGAGTTTTAGAGTCCAAAGAAGGCCATGAAGAAAAAGGCCCCTGCCTGGGTGCAGACAGACCAAGGGGAATATGGGCTTTTCTATTTCCCCTGAGCTGGGCCTGTCCCTCTTGAGCTGACTGCAGGCCCCCTGAAGGCAGACACCAGGCAGGCTTCTATTTCTGAAGAAGCATCTGGCATGGTCCTGGGCACCAACTTACAATTATACTTGTCAGTGGATGGCTGAACATGGGAAACTAGAAGACTGTCCCGTGGGGGCTTGGGACGAGGGCAATGCAAAGCCGGAAGGTGGCAATGATTGAAATGAGCTGCATCCAGCTGTCCTCTGCCCTCGACTGGGGAGGAATCACAATGGCCTATTTAAGAAGCATATCTGAAGACCTAAAAGAACATTGAACCAAAAAGTGAGGCTTCCTGGACCGATGCTGGTGCTTCCAGTAAGAGCCTCCAAAGCAATTTGCAGGCATTAGCAATTTAAATCAGGGCTCCCCACAAGGAAGAAGGCCAGGCACTGTTCCCTCCCTCCCCTGCCCTCTGCTAATTGCACAATAATAATGGAAGTGCTAACTTGCACTGATGACAGAGATTTCCACTTACACACAGCATCATTTGATCCCTGTGGGGAAGACGGGGAAGGGATTATTATCCCTGTTTTGCATAAGGGGAAACTGAGGCTCAGAGAGGTCTAAATGGCCATGGTGAGGCTAAAGAGGAAGGGTCCCCTTGGCTGGTTTCCAGGTGTAGTGTTAGTCCATTGGCTAGCTTCATCATAGACCCTTTGGGCAGCAGTTGGGTGAAGCCCACGGACTCCTCCTCAGAATAAAATGGTAAATGCACAGGATTCGAAAGGAAACCCGAATGTACTGAAATACAATTATCAAAATATTTTCCAAAACCAAATTCATGGGTCCCTGAAGTCTCTCCGCAGATTCTCAAAGTTAAGAATCCCAACTCTGAAGCATTCCATCCCTCCAGTCAGGTGGAAACTGCTTCAGAACCTCGTCTCAATCTATACTATGGGGATGGTAATGCTGGTACTACCGGGCACCAAAGAGGTAGTGAGGAGTGATGAGGGGACTGGGCTAGGTCTGGGGGTTTATTTACTTATTTTGGGCTAGGCAATGGGGTTAAGTGACTTGCCCAGGATCACACAGCTAGTAAGTGTTATGTGTCTGAGGTCGGATTTGAACTCAGGTCCTCCTGAATCCAGGGCCGGTGCTCTATCCACTGCGCCACCTAACTGCCCCATAGGTCTGGAGATTTTAACCGGTGGGCTGGTGACACCTAAGGATCCCTCCTTAGAATCATGTTTTTAGTGAAATTCATAGGATGGCAGAGGAAACTACTTCTATTGAAATGCAACAATCAACATATATTTGAAAAATAGGTTCATGGCCCCCCAATTAAGAACTCTTAAGTGAGATGGCCTCTAAAATCTTTTACCTCTAAATTTAGGAGTGAGAATGACTTTTTTTGGTATAATAGCTTACCAAAACTGCTGAGAAATCAAAGTATTTTGGTCTGTGTTTGGTAGAGAAAAGACTTTCCTCGACAAAATCATGGTCTTGGAATATTGGAGTTCCAAAGTACGGGCTCTGTTGGCACTTGGGATTAGGACCTGGGGCTGATAGATGCCTTGGTAACTTCTCTCAGCTGCCCTATGGGAAAGCCAGAAGGGTTGCCTTGTTATCTGGCCCTCCTCACTTGCGCCTTCTGTACTGACAGATGGTGGACACAACACTCCAGTGAATTGGTAATTTTGTGGAGGTGGCAGCTGACGGCTCACAACCCAGCCAGCCAGAGCATACCTTGATCTGTGTTTTTGTGAAGGTTCACCACAAGGGGCCTGAGGAAGAACTGTCTTTTATCTCTCTTTGTATCCCTAGTACTTAGCACAGTGCCTGGCAAATGGTAGATGCTGAATAGTTTGTCTGTTGACTGACAGACAAGGCTCCCTTCCTCCCTAGAATGTCCTGGAAGCCTTCCTTCGGGTCCCCTGACTTTTCAAAGATATCAGTGGAACATAGGGGCTGGCCTTTGTTTCTCTCCTGTTCCTGATCTGTACTAAAACTACCTTCTTCTTTTTTTAATTTATACATTGCTTTGATGACAATCTTTACCCAGTTTCTCCTGCATGATTCCCTCTTTGTGACATGTTATAGCCTGTGTGCACTCATTATATACTTCTTTGCTACCCTTTGGCTGATCCTCATCCTTTATTGTTCAAATATGGTAGTTTTCTGTGACTCATAGCTCTATATCACTTGGAAGAATATTGGTGCTAAAAAGACACATCTTTGGTTAGGGAGAAATTGGGGGGATGGGTCACTAAAAGATTGATGAAGTTTCCCCAAGGCAATTAGCTCTCTCTCTCTACTGCCTGTCCAACTCTGGGCTTAGCTTGTCGTCCATTTGTAGAGTCTGTGAAAGATATGTCTATATCAGTCTCTCTCTATCTCCTATTGACACATACATACCATCCAAAATGGATGAGCTCTATGGGTTGTCCATCCAATTGGATATTATAGTCTGGTAATAGGCATTCTTCATCCATTTGGTTTTCCCATGAGGATAGCTAGGACAAATTCTTTTAAGTGTCTGTGAATCTCCTCTAGAAGGCTTTGCACTATTCTGGGACATGATGCGATCAGCTCAGTATCATCTGCAAACAGGAGCACCTGGAGGACCTCACCATCCCTCTTCAGCTTGGACTCTGTGCTGGAGGCTGAGGCTAAATTGTCTAATAACTAGAAAATATTCTCATTATTAGAAGATTTTGAACTATTGTCTTCTATATCGTTAAACAACAACAACATTTCCCTAGTTTGCCCTGGCTGAAAGTACAGGGGCTACTGTCGTGCTGACCTTAGCATGGACCCTTGGTCGGCTTCGCTCACTGCAGGTCAGAATGTCCCAGCCCACGGTTGCTGCCAGCCTCATCTTCCCCAGTAACTGGGATTACAGGCATGAACAACCATGCTTAGCCTCCATACCATTAGAAAAATATACTTTTTGTGCTGGTCTATTATCAATCTATGCTTTGGAATTAGTCTGATGATTCAGGCAATATGGATTATTAAAATAATAATAAATTAATAAAGTGATACATCAAGTCTAGCAGACATTGTCAATTGTGTGCTAATACAAAGTCCTTTACAAATCAAGTGCTTTTAAAAATAGTATACATATGTGTATACATGTATATATTTATATATATATATACACATATACATACATGCATACTCACACAAACACACACACACAGACACACACACACACATATATGAAGATTTACAAAGCCTCTTCTACACAGTAGCCCTGTAAGGGAGGAGGTAGAAGTATTATTTTGGGCATTTTACTGACAATGAAAAGCGGCATGGCATAGTAAATAGAAGGCTGAGCTTGGAGTCAGGAAGATCTGGGTTCCAATCCCGCCTCTTATACTTCCTAGCTGTGTGACCATAAGCAAGTCGGTTAACCTCTCTGAGTCTTTATTCCTTCCCATACTTATGAAATGTCAGTCAATAAGCATCTATTAGGTGCCAGTTATGTGCCAGGCACTGTGCTAAGAGCTGAATTGATTGATCCGTGTCATGTTGAAAAGCGGCAAAGTGATCTGTCCAGGATCAGTCACATTGCTAGTAACTGTCTGAGGTGAGATTCATACCCAGAACTCCTGGATTCAAGTCCAGAACTCTATCCATTGTGTTCCATTGTTTGCTTAATACTTCCTACTCTTCAAAGAGTTTTATCCTTTTCTTTCTTTCTTTCTTCTTTTTTTTGGAGGCAATCCGGATTAAGTGACTTGCCCAGGGTCACATAGTTAAGAAGTGTCTGAGGCTGGATTTGAACTCAGGTCCCCCTAACTCCAGGGTCAGTGCTTTATTCACTGTGTTGTGTAGCTGCCTTGAGTTTTATCATTTTTTTTTTGCCTTTTGGTGAGGCAATTGGGATTAAGTGACTTGTCCATGGTCACACAGCTAGTGTTATGTGTCTGAGACCGGATATGAACTCAGGTCCTCCTGACTCCAAGGCCAGAGCTCTATCCACTGCGCCACCTCACTGCCCCTGAGCATTATCATTTTCAAAGGGTTTGAACACAAATTCACTTGAAGGGCCTTGAGTTTTTGTCATGTGAGAATCTATTGAAAGAACGTAGGATGTTTAGCTTGTAGAGGAGAAGGTTAGTGGTGGAAGAGGGGAGATGAAGCATGATTGTCAGTCAGTCAATAAGCCATTATTAAGTGGCTGCTATGTGTCAGGTCCTGATGGCGGTTTGTAAGAAGGGCTACCATGTGGAAGGGGGATGAGCTGTGTTCTGCTTGGCCCTAGCGGGCAGAACAAAGAGCCCTGACTTTGGTGGGAGTTACTAGGAAGCAAATCTAGACTTGACATCAAGAAAACTTTCCTCAAATCTGAGCTGTGTCCAGGTGGAAGGGTCTGCCTTGGGAGGGCCAGATGCTCCTTTCCAGAAAGAGGGATACTCCATCTACCCTGAAGGCCCAGTGGCGAGGATGCCTTTAAGTGTGGATGTAAGGAGATCAGTGGATTCCATGGAGTTATTAAGCCCCTGCTATGTGTAAAGCACTGTGCCAAGTGTTAGACATACCGAGAAAAAAAGACTCAAGTAGCCACATTCCCCTCTGCGTTCCCTCCCTTACTGCTGCTCTATCCCTCTTCGGTTATGTCTATAGCTCGTTATCTGCTTTCTCTTTAGTTCTTTTCATCTCTTACCCTACATTGTGCTTTTTTTGGGGGGGAGGGGTTATCCTCCTAGCAGGATGTACCTCCTTGGGAGGCAGTGTGGTAGAATGGGAGCACTGCTAGATTGGGATTCAGAGGACTTGGTTCTCAATACTGCCTTTGCCATTTTCTACCTGTGTGACCTTGTATAAGTCACTCGACTTTTCTGGGTCTCAGTTTTCTCAGCTATAAAAACAAAAGAATGAGACCAGTTGGTTTCAAAGTGCCCTTACTAAGTCAATTGTCCTTGAAGGCAGGAACTGTTTTCATTTTTTATCCTTAAATTTCAAGCCACTAGAATAGTGTCTGGCAGATAGTAGGCAGTTAGGAAGAGTTTCTGGAATAAAACCGATATTGGTGAGGACATTCATTCATTGTTGTTGATAAGTCTGGACGGCTCATTGATATCAACTGATAATGCCGGGGTACACTAGTAGGGGCTCATGAGCCACAATACTTGAGAAATCATGTCTGACCTCTCAGGGTTATCCCTACCACCCTGAAGGGGGAAGGAGCCACTCCCATCTGGGGATTCCACCTGCCAATCAAGTGATTTATTGACACATAGTAAGAACTTCAATGATTGTGCTGTACATGGCATGGTCTGCTCCCACACCAACTGAGAGTGCCTATTTATTGTCTTTCTGGGCATGATTTTTTGGTGACAGATTTTCTAATTATAGCTGTGGGGCTCCTGGGACAGACTCATCTGCTTGGCTAGGGAGCTCTCCCGGAACTTCCAACCTCTCTAGTGCACATGAATAATTTCCATCTGCCAAAATTTTTTTTTCTTAAAGCACATCTATGACCATGTTATACCTGCTGACAGAGACACAATGTAGTGGAGTAGCTAGACTTAGGAAGACCAGAGTTTGAATCCTGCCTCAGTTACTTACTACCAGTGTGAACCTGAGAAAACCACTTCACCACCCTGAGCCTCAGTTTCCTCATCTATAAAATGGACATAATTATAGCATCTACTTCCCAGGCTTGCTGTGCAACAACACATGTAAAGTGATTTGCAAACCTTAAAGTGCTTTAGAAATGCAAGCTATGATGATTATGTCACTCCGGTGGCTTCCTAATACTTCCAGGAGCAAGTATGAACTCCTCTGGCAACGAGAGCCCTTCAAAATCTGGCTCCAGCCATATTGCCTCTGATGCCCCTCCACGTAACCTAGGGTCTCTTCAGTCTGCTCTTCTTCCTCTTCCTCACACAGGACGTTCTATTCCCAGCCTTTGCAATGGTCGTCCTACATTTCTGAAAGTCACTCCCCCACCCCCCACCCCCCACTTCCACCCCACCGCTTACGAACCATTGTTTCCTATAAGACCCGGATTAGAGTCAACTTCTGCACGAAACCTTTTCCTGATCACAAGCTGCTGGTGTCCCATTCTGAATTACACACACACACACACACACACACACACACACACACACACCTCTCTCCTCTCAACACATATGTATACATATATAGTATCTATATGTATATATTCATAAACATATATGTATACACATATATATATATACATTTCTGTGTGTATGTGCACATATACGTCCTTTCTCTCACGATAAGAGTATAAGCTCCTTGAGAGCAGGGATTGCTTCATTTTTAGTCTCCATATTCCTAGCATAGTGCCTGGCATGTAATGCTTATTGATTGATGGGCTCCCTCATGCCTTGCTCATCTCTTTTGTCTGCTACTGATATAGGAGAGATCGGTTTATTCTGGGTGAGATTAGGAAGGCCAAGAAACTATTACCTTAAGGGTTGAAGACAATAACATTTCAACATGAAAATTGCTAGAGACTAAATGACACAATTTGTGAAGTTTTATGCAAATGACAAATTTGCCGAGGCTCCTGGGAGTCTCACCCCTGTTGACGGACCTGTGTGGGGCCCAGCGCCAAGTTTCCTTGGAGGCCACTCCAAGGGTTTCTCTTAGCATTACGTTGCTTGGAGGAGGGGGCCCAGGTTGCTTCAAGTCTCCTGCTTCAAGGAGAAGTTGCCTAGGACCTGGTGCCCAGGGCTCTCTCTGCAGAAAGTCAAAGTTTGTCTGTGTATCGTTGGGGGGGCTCTTATGTTTCGGCTGAAGCCTCAGCCCCAAGAAGCTCGCTATCTCTCTCACACTGTGACAATTAGGATGCATAAAATTATCATTAAAAACCCTAATTTTTAAAGCCTCCAACCCTTGTCAGTGGCCTTTTAGCATTATTCAAACACGGGTTTATTTAGGCCTCTGATCACGCAGCTCATTACCTCAGTTTGGCGTCTCTTGCTCTCTCTCTTGTAATCAAGCTCTAATTAGACTCAGCCAGAAGCAAAGGGGGGATGTTGCTTGGCCAGGGGTAGGTGAGTGCCGGGCCCCTGGAAGGCTGATTGACAGGGCCAGGGGAGCAAGCCTCAGGCAGGTCATAATTTGTCTGGCATGAGAAGATCACCCCCTCTAGACTGAAGTCTGACCCTGATGGGGTGAAGCTCTGTTGAGGGGGCCTCTCCTAAGGCCAGATCCTTGCTCGTGGGTAACAAAACTTAGCCTAAATGGCTGAGTGACGGAGCCAGCCTTAGCAAGCAGAAGTGGTGAAGCTAGGGCTTCTGGTGGGGTTGGGAAGGTATGGTGGGGATGGGGGCTCTTGCTGCTGCCTCCTTACCCGAGAGTATTTGGGGAGGTACACAGGTGGAGTGGAGCCAAGCCTTCCTCACTCATTAGGTTGGGGTCAGCCTGGTGTTCCAGGAGCAATTCTGCACAGTCGGTATGACCCCCTTGGCAGGCCTCATGTAGGGCACTCTTCCCACCTGGGGCTGCATTAACATCAGCATCCCAGCGTAGCAGGTGGCGCACGCAGTCAGTGTGGCCATGACTGGCAGTGATGCAGAGAGGATTGGTGAGCTCTCTCTTATACTCCAGGGACCAGAGACCTGCAGGGTAGGGAGAGAGGGGGAGAAATCAATCAATCCAATCCATCAACCACCAAGCTCTTATCAATCATATCATTGATCAGTCATGTGTCAAGCTCTGTGAAAAACACTGCAAGAGAAAGACAAAGCTTCTTGACTTCAAGGAGCTCTGCTCTGTACATTCTGCTCTAGATGTTCTAGGCATTGGATATATAAAAAAAAACCCAAAACCAAAAATGCAATAGTCCCTGCTCTCAAGGAGGTTCTGCCCTATCAGAGAGACAACATGAAGCCAATCAGTCAGTCAATCAGCATTTATTAAGTATCTACCACATGCCACACTCTGTGCTAAGAGTTGGGATACAAAGAGAGTCAAAAGCCAGTTACTGCTCTCAAGGAGCTTATAATCTAACAGGGGTGACAATAAGCAAAAAACCATGTACAAACAAACTATATACAGGATAAGTAGGAAGTAATCACTAGAGGGAATTAAGCTAGAATTAAGAGCAGTTGGGAGAGACTTCCTGGAGAAGATGGGATTTCATTTGGGTCTTAAAGGAAGCCAGGGAAGCCAGGAAAGTCAGGAGGCAGAGCTAAGAAGATGGAGGACCTTGTTCATGGAACAGCCAAGAGGCCAGTGTCCCTGGATCAAAGATGACCTGGTGGGGACTAAGATGTAAGAAGCCTGGAGAGGTGGGAAGGGACTAGATCATGGAGGATTTGAATTCCAAGCAGAGCACTTTGTATTTGATCCTGAAGGTGGTAGAGAACCAGTGGAGTTAACCGAGTAGGGGGGTGACATGGTTTGATCTGCACTTTAGGAAAATCACTTTGGTGACTGAATGGAGGATAGACCGACCAGATGAGGGAGAGACTCGAGGCAGGCAGACATCTGCACCCAGACCCCAGCAGCTACTAAATGAGGTGATGAGGGCCTGCACCAGTTGGGGGTAGTATCAAAGGAGAGAAGGGAGTGTATTTAAGAGAGGTTGCAGAGGTGAAATTGACAGGCCTTGGTGCCATAGTGGATATGAGAGATAATGAGGAATCCAGGATGAGTGAGGCAATGGGCCTGAGGGCTGGGAGGATGGTGGTACCCTCTGCAGTAATATGAAATTTGGAAGTGGGGAGGGTTTGGGAGTTCAGTTTTGGAATTGATGAGTCAGGATTAGAGGGACTTAAATTCTAGATGTCTAGCAAATACTTGGAGATGCAAGACTGGAGATCAACAGCGATAGATTTGAGAATCACAAGCATAGAAGTTATAATTGAATCTATGGGAGCTGATGAAATCATCAAATAGTATGGAGGAAGAGAAGAGGGCCCAGGATCTTGGGGGACACCCAAGGTTAGCAGGTATAACCTGAATGAAGGTCCAGCACAGGAGATGTAGAAGGAGTGATCAGATATGGAGGAGGAGAACTGGGGGGAGGGCGGGACTAGTGTTACAAAAACTTAGAGGGGGGGCAACTAGGTGGCGCAGTGGAGAGAGCACTGGCCCTGGATTCAGGAGCACATGAGTTCAAATCTGGCCTCAGACACGTAACACTCAGTCACTTAACCCCATTGCCTAGCAAAGAAAAAAACAACCTAGAGAGAAGAAAACATCAACAACAGTGGTCAACCGTGTCAAAGGCTGCAGAGAGGTTAAGAAGGATGAGAAGTAGGACAAGACCATTAAATTTGGCAATAAGAAATCATTGGATTATGGATTTTTTTTCAAGTCTAATGAGATAAAATTTAATAGGGATAACTATCAAGTCTTAAACTTGGGTTCAACATAACAATATCATAGAATGGCAGAGTGTGAAGGGTTAGATACAGTGGGTCCAAAAAAAGATGACTGAGCTTTATAGGAATGCAGGCTCAGTCTGAATCAACAATGTGATGTAGCCACCAGGGAAGTGGATGTGATCTTGGCTTCATTGAAAGGTTTACTACACTCCCTGGAACTCTGGAGGTAATGATTCTACTGTAACCTGTCCTTGTCGGGACACTCCATCTGGAGGGATGGTCTCCAATCAGTCACCAAGTCCTAACATTCAGCCAGTCCTCATCTCTCCTCACCTCCAGTCTCCCCTCACAAACTGCCTATTGGACATCTTGAACTGGATATCTCACAGACATCTCAACCTCAGCATGACCCAAACTTATCTTGCTTCCCAAACTGTTCTGTTTTCTGAGTTTTCTTATTACTTGGATTTTTTAAAAACATGGCTAATGTGAGGCTTTGTTTGCTTGAATATATATATTTCTTTTGGTTTTCTTGCTTTCTCAATGAGCAACATTCCATCCAGTCTGAGCCCACACCATAGATTAAATAAATGACTTATGTGTCATGTACTGTACTAAGTGCTAGGAAAAAAGAGACAAAAATCCACCAGTCCTGGTTTCAAAGAACCTACATTCTACTAGAGGGAGACATATAGATGAGGCGGCTACACAGTACAGTGGATGGAGTACGGGATTCGGAGTCAGGAAGTTCAAATACTATCTGTTGACTTTTGCAGATTCTCTCACAGCCTTCACACACAGCCAGGGCTAGTCCTCAATTCCGATGGCCTTTTCTCAACCCTCATCCATCTTGATCTCTCTGCAGCCTTTGACCCTATTGATTACTCCCCTTGACACTCTTTTCTCTAGGATTTTGTAACTCTCCTCTCTCTTGGTTTTCCTCCTACACATGTGACTGCCCCTTCTAAGTCTCCTTTGCTGAATCTTCATCCAGGCCATGCCTGCTAACCTTGGGTGTCTCCCAGGACTCTGTCCTGGGCTTTCTTCTCCTATTTCACTCGATGATCTCATCAGCTCCCATGGATTCAATGATTATCTCTTTGCTGATAATTCTCAGATCTATTTATCCAATCCTATTTTCTCTCTTAACTTCCAGTCTCTCATCTCCAAGGCCTTATTGGACATCTTGGACTGGATGTCCTCTAGACATTTTAAACTCAATGGGCTTACAACTGAGCTCATTATCTTTCCCCCACTCCCTTCCTTCTTCCAAACTTTCCTATTACTGTCAAGGATACCACCATTCTTCTCGACACCCAACCTAGGTTCCATCTTCAATGTCTCACTCTCTAATTCCCTCATTCTCACATCCAACCAGTTGCACAGCTCTGTCCATTTGTACCTTTCTAACATCTCTTGAATACACCTCCTTCTCTCCTCTTATGCTGCTATTGTCCTGGTCTAGGCCTTTACCATTTCATGCTAGGACTATTGCAAAGCCTGGGGGTTGGTTTCCCTGGCCCAAGTAGCTCCCCATTCCAGCCCATTCTCCACTCAGTTGTCAAATTCATCTTCTAAAAGCACAGGTCTTGCCTGGGCTTGGAAGATTGACCATTTCATTAATTTGCATTTAGAAGAATGACCGTGCCATTCTTCTAGCCAAACAACCCCAGTGGCTCTCTATTACAGACAGATAGACGCAAAAAGATAGAGACAGAGACAGGTACACAAAGAAACACAGAGAGACAAAGACAAAGCCAGAGACAGAGAGACAGCCTGCCAGGGGAACACATAGAAATAGACACATACAGACACAGACAGAGAGAGATAGAGACAGACAAAGAGACAGAGAAAAAGAGACAGATAGAGACAGAAATAGACACAGAGATACAGGCACAGAGATAGAGAGACTACAGATAGCATAAGGAACACAGTATGACAGACACATACACAGAGACAGAGAGACACAGAGATAGAGAGACAGTGTCTCAGTGGAGGTAGTTCAAAGGTCTGTGACCCCTGGCAGCAGAGAAGAAAGCCAATTACAGATTCAAAAATCTTAGTTTTTGGGAATTAAGCTGAAGAGAAGAGCAAGTCCAGGGAGCCCAGAGAAACCACCAGCCCAGCAGAGATGCACCTAGAGGGGAATATCTTGAGGATTCTATGAGAAAAGGCATAAGGGCCCTGCAGCACCAGAAGCATGAGTTGTCTTGGCCACATATACAGGAACACGTGTGCCTCACTACCAGTGCATGTGCTCACTTTTCTCACTGACACTATGCATGTATGTGGGACAGTGTCTTCCTGGTTCTGGGACAAATGTTTTGTGGTGACTGCAATTACTAGACTGTCTTAGTAAATGCCTTTTCTTTGAGCTAATTGTGTCTAGTGTCTGACTGTTAAAGGTAGGTTTACCGGTGGGGCCCTGGGAACAATAGTTTTACAGATATGGCCCCACAGAGTACCCCTGAGTCCTGGAGGTAGTGGTACTCAAACTGCGACCTGTGAGTACCGAGTGAAGGAAGTAGGTTCAGTGGTGGGTCTACATAAATAAATGAAAATATGTGTACACAGTAATTTCGGTGGGACTGGAGAAACGCACCCACAATACAAAAACCAGGGAAGCCTTCAGAAGCATGGCATCCTTGCTCCTGGCCAATTAGAGTGAGAGTTGAGATAAGGGGGCTTAGAGAAACGTACATCAAAATACAATTTCAAAGCCCCCCACCCTTACCCCTCTATCGCCACTGAACAGCAGGAGGAAGAGAAGCAAACACAAAACAACTGCCTGACATCAGCCAGTTTGCTCCCGGAAGGGCTTGAGAACAAGCTTTAGCCCTCCTGAAAATATCTGAGTTGGAGGAAAAAAACCCAACTTTGATATGTTGCTCCACATTCCACACAATTCGGGATTGTTGCTTCGAGCTCTTTAGGGTTTTGTGTGTGTATGTGGAGGGTTGTTCTTTCTTAAGGAATAAAATGGAGCAGGGGCTATGTACTTTACTTTCTGAAAAACTTTGGTGCTTTCAAAAGCCCTGTCGAAGGTTGTTAGCTGCATCGAGCAATGGTCTAAGTAGGGGGGGAGCCAGTCCCTGGTGAATACACATCAAGAGGCAGGAATTCACAAGGTAGACATGCCTGCTTCTAATGACGGCAGAATCGATCGAATGGCTGTAATGAGCTGCAAAGGGGACCCTTTTCACAGGCCAACTCCTTCCCCAGAGCCCATGCTGAGAAGTTTTGAAAGACCATTCCTTAATTACCTACCAGTGTGTAAGACAGATTCCTAACCTGATAAGCTTTGGATCCCTGCTACCTTGAGGTCACTGTATACATAGCTCTGGAAAGGACAGGTTAGTTAGGTGCTAAAGGTGGGGTGACCATGGCAGGACCCAGTGAGGTGGGCATAGGGAATACCTGAATGGGAAGCTCCTTGGTCCTTAGGAAGATGGAGAGCTTGGGTCTTGGGTAAAAGCTGGGATTTGTGCAGAAATTTGGAGATTAGGGGCATTCTTTTATTTATTACCCATGTGCCCTTGGGCAAATTGTTTAACCTCTCTAGGCTTCTGTTCCCTTTTCTATAAAAAGGGCACAGAGTTAGATTAGATTGTCTCTAAGGTACTCACTCCCCCACACTAGATCTCTGATTTCAAGGTCCACAATGAAAGTGAAAGTTCCACTGTCCTCTGCCCTGGTCAGACCGCCTCAGTGCCTGGCACGTGCTTATTGATTGATCTAGGTAGGTTGTTCAATTCTGGGCACCACAATTTAGGAAGGTCATCGCTAAGCTGCAGAATGCCCAGAGAAGGGTGGCCATGATGGGGAAGGGCCTTGAGTCCATGTTGTATGATGACTAGCTGAAGGAACTGAGATTATTTATCTGGGAGGAGAAAAGTCTCAGGGAGCACTTGATATTGTCTTCAAGGATTTCAAGGACTGTCACATGGGAGAGACTGAGCTTGATCTGTTGGACCCCAGAGGGATCTTTTGTGGGTTTCCCTGAGAGTTTCCCCAACCCTTGGCTGTATCACCTTGGTTCTCATTTTTGACACCAGGGTAGAGAATATGGGGTCAATACCATCTGGGCCAGATCATACTTGAGTCAAATTGCCTCTGCTGCAGTGCTTTGATTAGAGACCCTACTTAAGGCACAACCTCCCTGACAGCCCCCAGTGCCCAAGGGACAGTCTCTTGGCCCTGCCAGAAGCCTCCATCCTTGTAGAGCAGATTACCAGGGCCAGCTGTTGGGTCCTGGGTTTCAGGCCTTCCTGGGAGGAGTTCCTCAAGAGAACCCATGTCTGCTTAAGGCCATCTGGGGGGAATAACTTGCCTTTGCCCTCCATATATCTGCTCTTCCATTTAACACCTCTATAAGCAGCCCAATGATGAGTTAGCTCCTTTGTGAGACTCCTTGAGTCTAGATCCAAGACAAATATGAATGACAGGAAAGCTTTCCTAACAATCGTTGGTATCCCCAGCTTCCTTCAAGACTCAGCTCCAATCCCACTTTGGCAGGAGGACTTCCTTGTCCCCACAGCTCCCAGCATCCTCCCTCATCTACTCCACACAGAGTGTCTATGGAACCAGTTCTGCTCATATTGTCTCCTCCAGCAGAATATAAGCACCTTGAGGGCAGGGGCCTTGTGTTTGTCTTTCTTTAGATCCCTGGCACCTAGCACAGTGCCCAGCCCATAGTAACTGTTTATTAAAAGTTGTTGACTGCCTTCAAATATTTGAAGGACTATCACACAGAGAAAGAATTAGCCTTGTTCTTGGTCCTAGAGGGGAGAGGTTTCAAAGAGACAAATTTACGATTAATGTCAGGAAAAACTCATTAACAATGAGAGCTGTCTCATAGTACAATGGGTTTTCTCGAGAGGTAATAGATTCCTCTTCCCTGGAGGTCTTCAATCAGAGGCTGAATGACTGACTACCTCCAGAGTATATTGTAGTAGGGGTTCCTTTGGGCTATGGGATGGACTAGATGGCCACAAAGACCCCTTCCAACTCTGACATTTTATGATCATTTTGTTAAATACTTGGGTTTGGACAAGAGCTACACAAGATGAAAAAGCGTGAAGGGCTGCAATCTACAGTGGTGAAGGGGGCACTCACATTGATGAGATAGTTGGCCCAACGAAGTCTGGAAATAAGTATATGTTGTATGCTAGAGTTCAACAGCCATTGATAAAGTGATTCTAACCCTCAGTCTCTGATGTATAGACTATTCAAAAATCTATCTGGTTTGGTTTTCAGAACCTAGTTCCAGCCCACTTGTGCCTCATGTGGCCACCCAATGCCTTCCCAATCAGATGCTTACTATCCCAGTGTTATGGTAACAGGTCATGTTATTGAACCTGTTGTCTCTAGGGTTTCTTCATTTGGAGGCAGAGTAGATAGTGATGAGTTTCCTAGTGGCCATTCTATCATCATTTCATTTCAGTACAATAACCATTCATTAGGAGGCAACATGATACAATAGAGTATTTGAAAGAAGGCCATATTTGGAGTAGGAGAATCTAATTCATTCTGACCCTGACACTTCCTACCTGTGTGACCTTGGGCAAATTACATCTCCAGGCTTCAGTTTCCACATCTGTAAAGTGATGAATGAATTCTACAGTCTAAAGCTCTAAATCTATGATTCTGGGAGTTCAAGGTGTTTGTTACATATCAGGAGCTACAGATAAAGACAAACAGTGACAATTTCTGTCCTCAAAGAGTTTATAGTCTACTGGGGTTGGGAAAAAAATGCACAGAAGTACAAGGTCCTTTCAGGAAAGAGGAGGTACCAACAATGGTTGGGGGGAGGGGAAGAAAGGCCTTATGTGGGAGGTGGTGCTTGAAGGATGCCAGGGATTCTGTAAGGCTGAGGTGATGAGAGAGCTTTCCAGGCACGGGGGATAGCTGCAGCAAAAGCACAGAAGGCATCACCTGGAGGAAACAGCTATCAGGCTAACCAAGTGCATTTACAGTATAGTTTAGAAAATGGAGGATTTCCCCTTTCTCTCTCTCTTTATTCCCCAGCCCTTATGTTCTTCCCTTAGCTTTCAGAAGCTCCATCCAGAGGATTAGCAGTGTGTGTGTGTGTGTGTGTGTGTAGGTAGGTAGGCTGGCTGGCTGAAGGGATCGATCTTTCTGGATCTCTCTTCTTTGAGGCTGAATATCCCATCCAAAGGTCATGATCTGGGGGCTGCCAGTGCTGGAATGGGGGAAGTCACAGATTTGCATTACATAGATCTGGAGCCATGCAGACCATTCCTGGGGGAGCTGAGCCTCTTAAAAGGAGAATTCTTTTCTTTTCCCATCCCCCTTAGTGTTTTGGTTAGATAGAAACTGTAGGCAGATTTATCCAGCTCTAAATCTTAGGGTGCCCTAAACAAAGCTCCTGTTTATTTGTTTAAGGGGTGACAATTCCCACTTCAGACACAGGCCCTTTTAACAAACCAATGTCCCTTTTCTATGCATTTGCTTTGTGTCTCATCACACAAGTCCAGTTCCAAATGGCCCCTCTCATCTCCTGTCTTCTTTCAGTGGGTCCATATCTACAGCCTCATCTCCGCCCCAACAGCATTACAAGGCTATACTCTCCCTATTTCATAGATAAGACAACTGAGTCTCAGACCTGCAGAATACCTTGGGCAGGATTATGCTGTAATTAAGTGCCAGAGGAAGGAGTAGAAGCCAGGTTGCTTTCAAGTCCAGTGTTCTTTTCACTGTGTCTATATCTGTGCTGTGTATGTGCACAGCTGCTAAGTGTCACAGGTGGGATTAGAACCCAAGATTTCTCTGACTTCAAATCCAGTGCCTCAGTATGACAACATAGCACAGCACCTGTCACATAATACGTGTTTAATAAATACTTGCTCACTCTAATTTTACGTGGAAATATATACCTATATGCATAGAGCTAATTTGCATATGCAAAATGACCTTATAATAATAATAACTTTACAAGTTTTGTCTGGTTTGATCCTTACAACAGCCCAGGAAGGTGGGTGCTATTATTAACCCCCTTTTATGGAGGAGAAAACTGAAGCTAAGAGAGATGAAGTATTGCCTAGAATCACCAGGTAGTGAGTGTCTGAGGCAGGATTCAGTTAGTACTTTATTCGCTGGACTATTCGGCTGCCTCAATCAGTCAATCATTTAGGAAGCACCTACTATGTGCCAGTGATTGTGCTAAGCACTGGGTATACAAAACAAGGTAGAATACAATGCCCACTCTGAAGCTGCTCCCCATCTAATATGTTTCTCTATCTCGTTACCATTTGGAGTTACTAATACTATAAAATCTCTCTCCGTACATATGAGCTGTATCTATGTATAGATATATGCAGCCTTAGTGGCCCATAGCAATTTAAAGACAGGTCTTTGCCAGTAAGCAAGTTACCTGATAGTCCAAAAGTGGCTGGAGATTTCAGCTGCCATTCCATTTCATTCTTATTGATCTCAAAGACCACATTGGCATCTCCATAGTGTTGGGCCATCAGTGGCTGGAGGCTGCCCAGGTCGCCTGTGACCAAGGCTGTGTGGTACTGTTCCGCAGGAGCAGGACTTGGAGGGGGGTCTCTCTCCATCTTCTGAAAGATTTGCAGCTTTGCCCTCCCTGGCTTTGGCAGCCTGTCTGTGGCCATGCTGTTTATTTGAGCAGAAGCCCTCCTCCCCGGGAGGGGAAAGATGACCTTATACAGGGGCAGTGATTTCTATTGTCATCTCTTCATTGTAGTCTGGCCAGGGCTGATCAAGGGGGTATTTATAACTCCTGCGGGCTCGGAGGAGAATGCTGGCCTGATAGGATTGGGGTCATGTGAATTTCTAGATGCAGGAACAGTTAGCCAGGACCTCCAGATGACATGTGTCATGTTTATTCTAGACACAGCTATATCTATTGATTAATTAAAACACTCCACAAACCTGGCAAGCTCAGTTATTCAGCAGACAAATCTAAATACCAATATTCCTCTTCCTAGTATAGAAGCCTTTTAGACCAAATGGATTTGAAATTTGAGAAAGGATAATATTATATGCTTCTTTGCTTACTTTTTTTTGTGGGGGTCCAGAGCTTTCATCTATTTTTTTAAGAACTCCCAATGTGGAAACTCCCTCCACCAAATGCAGGTCATTGACTCATTGGGAACCTCTAGTCTTTAAGAGTTGCCTGCTGCCCAGTGATGTTAAATGACTTGTCTAGGTTCACATAAGTTGGATAATTCATAGGCAGGACCTGAATCCAGGTCTTCCCAAAGCTGAAGTTGTCCCTCTGTCTGCTGTCATGTTACTTCCTGACCAAAATACTTAGGAAATGTAAATCATGCTACAACAGTAATTTTTTTTATTGGAAAAAATAATCTTCCATGATCAGGGCTTTAAGTAGGAATTCTGGCCCCAGAGGCCAGCTCAGTGGAACTCGGTGACGAGGCATCCAAGTTACCGCCATCTTGTGCAGTGTTAAGGTGGACGGGAGACAGAGATCACAGGAATTGAGGAGGTTGGGGATCTGAGGCATTTGAAAGGCCCTGGATTGGGAAAAATTATAATAACTAGCTTTTGCATAATGCTTTAAGGTTGGCAAAGCACATCACCTGTGCTATTTCATTGGATTCTCACAACAACCCTGGGAAGAAGGTGCTGTTATTACCCCACTTTATAAATAGGAAACCTGAGGCCCTTGCCAGGGTCACACAGCTAGTAAGTATTTGAGGCTGGATTCAAACTCAGCTCTTTCTGACTCCAGGCCCAGCACTTTATCTACTGTGCCTCTGAAAAAGATAATGAGCCAAGAACTGTATATATTGGGGAGGGGGAAAAGTGACTTGAGGCAGCGAGGTGGCACTGCAGTGGATAGAGCACTGGGCCTGGAGTCAGGAAGACCTGGGCTCAAATCTGGTCTCAGACACTTCCTAGCTGTGTGACTCTGGGCAAGTCACTTCACCCTGTTTGCCTTAATCCACTAGAGAAGGAAATGGCAAACCACTCCAGTGTTTTTTCCAAGAAATCCCCCGGGACAGCATGGTGCATGGGATCACAAAGAGTTAGACATGACTGAACAATAGCAAAAAGAGGGGCCTGAGCACCCACGGATGACATCAGCAAGAATGTTTAGGGATGGGATGAACTCTAGTGGTGGTTGCTTGGTGATAGGAGCAGAGGGAGGGTCAGATAGGAGTAGTGGGGAGTGAGGAGTCTGCCAGCTCCCCCTCCTGGCCCTGTGTGGGAGGGGATAGAAAAGGAGGCACAGCCAGTCTTGGCAAGATGGCCAAGAGGTGGGACAGCTTTAGGAGGAAGTGAGTGAGCACCAGAACATGGAAGAAATCTGAGGGGAGGAGACCTAGGAGCAGGAGGAGTTTGGTAACAGCAGAGCTAGGTTCTGGAAAGCGCAATGGAGAGGAGTCAGGGAGGCCTAGGGTCAAATTTACTCTGGGCACAGAGGCAGAGACAACTGTAAGCCTTTGATGCTGATACACCTAGATCCTGAGGATTCTTGCATGACATAAAGTCCCATCTGAGGCAGCCCGTGGGGTGCCGTCTGCTCCTGTTGGATGGAAGATCTCAGGAGAAGGGTGTGATGGGGACGGGACCCTGGAGATGGCAACCAGGTGAAGGAGTAGGCCAGCTGGGCAGGGGGTGGGGAAAGGAAGAGTGCCCCCTTGGACACAGGCACCTGGGAGAGCCCTTCCTTGTTCTGGTTCTGTCCATTATGAAATTTGCTCAGGAAAGATTTATACTTGGAGAGGAAAACAGGTATAGAGTGGATTCTGATTCAAAACAGAGAATGTCCAAGGATGGGTCAACTTTATTGGGGTCTGCTTACAAGAGACTGGACTAGGGGTGGTCAAAGTAGAATTTTGGCAGTGGGCTGCTCCAGTCCGAACTCCATCCAAAAAGATGAAATAACAGTCATAAGAATCGGTGACTTCTAAATCACTTACACAAATGATCTCAAACGAGCCTCACAACCAACCAGAAAGGTGGATGTCTCTATTACCCCATTTAATGGATGAGGAGACTGAGCCCTAGAAAAGTGAGTGACTTGTTCAATGTCACACAATGTTTGTAAGATGTATCAGAGGTGAGGTTTGAACGGAGTGCTTCCTGACTCCTCTGGGGTAGTTTTTGAGAAACTAAGGTCACCCCTACTCCACAATAAAGGATGTCAATGAAAGTGGGCTGCAGGACATGTCTGTGAAAAGCTAACTGGGCAGCCTTCTTTCAAGTCCCCAAACTCAAGCCGTCCAGCCCATCCCCACCATGGGCTCCTCCTGCCTTCCTGTTTTAAAATTCCAGGGCTGTTCTGCTCATGCTAATAACATTTCCCTGCTCTTAGGGGGCTTGAGCTCTCAGAGTCTTTTTGTCATCTTTTCATTTTTTCTGGAGGCTGATTAGGTTGGTAATTAGACTGATTTCGGAAAACTCTGGCAAGAACCTCTCTGAATCTGATTGGAGTCTGGCTGGGGAGTGGCGCATTGGGTGGGGTTTCTTCTGGGCCTGCCTGGTCTCTTCTGTCATGGGCTATTTTGAAGTGGGGGGGAGGACGCTGAAGGAAAGCCCCAGGATGGTGCCCATTCCCTGCAGGTTTCTGTACTAAGTTTAGCTTTCCCGGCATGATTTATCTACAGCTCCTGAAATACCCACGTTGAGGGCCAGAGGGAAGCTGGTCCTTGAACAGGCTGGCTTCTATGCAGAGAGCTTTAAAAATAGCCCCTGGTGGCCCCTGGTGGCCCCCACTGGGCCCAGGAACAGGGCATGGAAGGAACGCCCTCGGGCTGTCCAGGTAAGGAAGCTGACGTTTCAGACCCTCAGCCCTTATTACACAGTCTCCATGGGAAGAGCCCTCCATGCCCAGCTAGTGCAACCCAGGCTGATCCCTGGGACCTTGGGCAAGGCACTTAGCTACCTCCCCTATAAAAGGAGAGGGTTGGACTAGTGACCTGTAGGTCCCTTCCAGCTTGAGGCCCGGGATCCTATATTCTTGTGACTCAATCACAACCTTATAATTCGACAAGAGAATGTCCGGGCTTCACTTCAAGACTTGCATTGGGGGTGTTCACCACCTCCTGAGGCTGCCCACTCCCCTACGAGCCATGTGGAAGTTTTAGGAAGGCAGACTTAGTTTGGGTGTCACCAAAAGCTTCCTGGTGATGACAGCTGCCAATATTAGAAAGTCTTTACGGAGCCAGCCGGTCAAAGCACTCCCGAAGTCCTTCCCGAGTGCCATGAGAGGCAGCTGCCCTCTAGTGGAGAGAGAGAGAGAGAGAGATCCTCAGAGCCAGTCAGACCCTGGGTTCAAGTCTGGCTTTGTGATCCTGGGCGAGGTCCTTCAGTTCTCAGTGGGCCAGGAGACTCCGGGACTAGAAATTGCCCAGAGTATGAGGCCTAGCATTGGTGGAGGAGGTTCCCACATCTGGGGATTCCTCAGACTGATGACATCCTAGGTGCAGTCCCTATCCTGATACTGAGTGCTTGCTGTATGACAGGTACTGATGCCTAGGGTGCAAAGAAATGAAGGACTGAAGAAATGAATGGTCCCTGCTCACGAGAGGTTCACATTCACGCAGGGGAGGAAACCCATCGGCAACGAGGGCCATATAAGATGCATACAGACTAGATGGAAGGCCATCTCAGAAGGAGGCTCCTAGTAGCTGGGGGTGGGGGAGGGGACTGGGAAAGGCCTCCTGCAGAAGGTGAGGTTCAAACATAGTCTTCAATCAAAGAGACAGATATGAGGACGGATGGCATTGCGGATGTGAGGGACGACCAGTGCAAAAACGCATAGATGGAGTGGGGTGTGTGTGTGTGTGTGTGTGTGTGTGTGTGTGTGTGTGGCCATTAGCCTTCCTGAAGCATCTGTCCAGTGCTTCCAACAAAGTTCATCCCTCTTCTTCATGACAGTCCTTCAAATACTCAAATACAACTACCGTGTTTCCCCCTTCCTTTTGTTGAATCAAGCCAAACAGAATTGAAGACAAGTCAATTCCTTCTTTTTAAAAAGTATAGAAACAGGTCTTACAACTTGGCTTGAATAAACACCTTTGACTAGGGAGAGGCCACTAGATGGCATGGTGGGCTGAGCACTGGATTTAGTCAGTAAGAGCTGAGTTCAAATCCTACCTCATACACTTACTAGCTGTATAATCCTGGGCAAATCCTATTTTCCACGCTCAGTTTCTTTATTTGTGAAACGGATAATAAATAAAACACTAATAGTATTTCCTCCACAAGGCTGTTGTGAAGATTCAATGAGACAGTATTTATAAAGTGCTTTTTAAGGAAATGGTGCCCTCTGCATCCTCCCAGGTCATCCACTCCTACCTGCCCAGCTCAGCCTGTGCCACCTCCTTGTCTTCAAGGCAGGACCTCTTTCATCATGTCAGCCTCTACCATCATGTACAATCAGGCCTTATTTGAGGACAGGTTTACATAGCATTTCATCTTCACTATTTCACTTGATTCCTCCAGGCAAATATTATCACCCCTCCCCCCTTTTAGAGTATGGGGTCATAGGCAAAGAGAGGTTGGCATGGCTTGTGTTAGATAACAGATCACACAGCCTGGACTTCTGAATCCCAGACTGGAGACCATAAATCCAAGGATCTCTGCCCGACATCCTGCTGTCTCACATCCTCAGAGGATCATTCGTTGACTCAGCCTGGAAGGGCCACCTCCCCTGGGAAGCCATGCTGGCCCCACCAGCCCAAGCTGCTCCCCACTTTCTCTAGCTCCTTTCTGCTCTTAGCAGGATCTAACACACAGTTCACCCTTTCTTGCCCTTTCTCTCTTTCACCAATTATTTCACATTTTTATGTCCCCAACTGTTGGACACAAAAATCACATCTTTTTAACTTTAAGATTCTCTTAGAAATTTCAGGGCAATCAAGATTTCAGGAAACTCAAAGGGCCATAGAAGGAAGCAAGGTTGTGCACAAGCAAGCTGTCTCACCGAAGCCATGATGACTTGTGAATGAGAAGTCACGTAAAGGATGTTGTGAAGGTCAAATGAGAATCTTTGGAAACCTCAAAGCTCTCCATAGATGCTAGCATGTTAAATCCCCTCCCCCTGTCTCTAGTTAAATAAGGAATATTAACCAGGAATCCATTAGAAAAGGAGGTGGAGAGGGAGGGATGAGAGATGGACAGTTCTAGGGCCGCAATGGTGCCCTCAAAAGTTACAAGATGCAGAGGAAGGACTCCAGGACACTGGATAGCTCTATGGAGGATGAATCAGTCTCTCAGTCAAACTAGAAACATATATTAAGTATTTACTATGTTCTAGGCACTGGAAGACAGATCAAACAGTCCCTGCCCTCCAGGTGCTTATAGTCTGTGGGCAAAACAGCAAAGTCAACACTTGGATAAGACCCATAGAACATAGGAAGGCATAGATGGATGGAGACCCCTTTTCAATGAGATCCTGGATTCATTAAAGTGTCCAAATATAAGACTCTCCCCAATTAGACTCCTATTAGGTTGTTCTCTGCAGCACCTAATACAGCAAGAAGTAATGGGTTGGAAAGGGTAATGAATTTGCACATGAAAGACTTGGGTTCAAATTTGACTTCTGCTATTGCTACCTGTATGACCTTGGAAATGCTCTGGCCTCAGTTTCTTCATGTGAAAAAAGATGGATATGCACTAGATGACCTCTATGGTCTTGTCCAGCCGGGATCTTAGATGACTTAGGATTGGTGGATTCCCCCACTAGCATTTACTTAACTTTGTGTTAAACAGGACTGAGTGGCCAGTTGATGCTTGTCTGAAGCTGGTGCCTGACCCTAGCAGCGGTGGTGAATGGAACACTAATGTCTGAGAACAAAGAGTGCCCGCCTTGGCCCCCTCCACTGTCCCACTCAGGAGTGTGACATTGGATAGCTGTTTTTTCCTGCCACTGATGTGATGAATGCCCAGCTCCCCGCTACAGCTACCATGGATGAGCTGGGCTGCCATTCCTCATGATGACCCAGACACGCTTCTTGGAATGAGCTGGATGCAGAACTCGGCTTCAGTATTGCCTCGCACTGCCTGTCAGCTTCCATGAAGCCAGACCCCAAGGGCTAAGTGGCAGACTATTGCTGCTTTCTTTTCTCCTAGGAAAATGAGAAGGACCCTTTATCCTGGAAAGTCTCAGAGCCAGGGCCCAATTTCAACCTGGAGTAACCAATGATGCTTCCAGAGACCAACTAGAGGGTCCCCCTTCCTACAGTCAGCCTGTTTGGAGTTTGAACCCTCATGACCCCAACGTGGCACTTTGCACTGCAGGCCTTATGAGGACTGGTCATGCACTCTGCCGTGGCACTGTTGGTGGAAGGAGCTGGGAGCTGGGCTGTAGTGGATTTCTTGGACTACCATACTGTTGGTATGATTTCTTCCAATAGCCCCTGCTTTCTACTGGGCTTCCTTTGTCCCTTCTACACCTCTGCTCTCCCCTTCATCCTTTCTCTTTTTGCAATTTCTGAAGAAAAAAATGCTTGATTTTTGAATGGGCAGCAGGCAGTCATAGGACATACATGAATAATCACATACACTGATAATCACAACCACATACCCACCACACACAAACACATACATAATCACATAGTCATATATACCAATGTGCAAATATAAGCATACACATAATAGGCAAACAAGCAACATGATATAGAAACATACAAATACCTATGAACACACAAAAAGCACAATAATAAAATACAATAAAAATACAGCCTATAACCATACAATACACATCATAGACATACATCATATGTAAATAAAACACACACATATGCACAAACATAAGTCCACAAAATACATATAAAACAAATATATGGAAACGCACATATGCACAAACACAATACACATACATAAGAACATACATATGAACAAACATCTATGAAACACATCTGCAACATATAATCAGATACCTCAAAATCACACACACAGATAAATATACAACATATACACACAAACACAAGTGCACCAAATACACATATATAACACATATAAAACTAATGCATGGAAACACATGCACACAAACACACATGAACACAGAAAATACAACTACAATACGTAATCACGTACTTCTAAATCACACACACAAAATACATATATAGGAAATATATACATATACATATAATACATATACATACAAGAAATGTATAGAAATATGCATGCATTGAGAAAACAAATACACAAAACACATACTTGCACTTAAAATTTACACACAAATACACACAGAAACACAGTAGAATAATACACAAACACATGAGTATTGACATGTATACAACACACAAACATAACGACATGTGTAAACACACAACACATGGTCAAACACACCCACACATGCAAACGTTAGCCACACACACACAGCCACTCCAGTACTAGTCACTTATACATTAATCTCTAAGATATGAAAGTATCTTAACCGTCCTCCTGAATACCAATGTTTGCGCCACACACCTCATTTAACAGAACATTAAAACGTTTTACTTCCTTCGATCAAGTGAATCTATTAATAATGACTTAGATTGTCTGCTCTGATTTCACATTATTAGGAGAACTCGTTGGCATCCCGTGGAAGAGCATGCTCTGCCCCGCCTTCATTCCTACAGCTGCTGACAACCCTAGTACAGACAAAGCTCAATGCTCAGACCTGAGCATCTTTACTGTTCTCTTGTCTACAGACCTCAAGCTGTGCAGTGGGTCAGTTCCATAGGAGACATGTACCCTAGGGAGGTGTTCCTATCACTGAAAATGCAAACACTGGTGGCTCTGCTTATGATACCCATTTACTGTCATCTGTGCTGGATTTCTCCACCCAAGGCCTGCTCTAACGCCAGTGCCTGAGGACTCGAGGGGCAAGCCAGAGACACGCAGGCTATGGTGGGTTCTTCTTGGTTGGAAGTGCCAGACTTTGTGTGGGGTCATTCCCAGGCTGGCCCCAAGGGGATGGATTTTTCAGACTCAGCACCTTTCAAAGAATAATTGCTAGCTGTAAAGGGATTGCAATCTGCCCAGGTGCATGCCACCCACACTGACCAGACCACACAGACTTGGAGGATTCCGGGAACTGCCCCTCTGCACTTATCCCTCTCAACGCCAGGCGTGAGGACTCTCACTGTCACAGCTCTTTACAATGGACAAAAAGCTTTTCTACATTCAGCAAGTGTGTGTAAGCTCAATGCGGTACTGTAGAAGGCTGGTGTCAGAGGACCTGGGTTCAAATCCAGGTTTTGTCACAGTAGACTAAGTCCCTTAACTTCTATCGGTTACACTTTTCCCTATAAAATAGGAGCATTAGACTAGATGATTAGGCAGCTAGGGGATACCATAGTGCATAGAACACCAGGCCTGGAGTCAGGAAGACCTGAGTTCAAGTCCAGCCTCAGACACTTATTAGTTGTGTGACTTTGAGCAACTCACATAACTTGTCTGTATCAGTTTCCTCAACTGTAAAATGAGCTGGAGAATGAAATGGCAGACCACTCCAGTATCTTTGCCAAGAAAACTGCAGATGGGGGTCATGAAGAGTCGGACACGACTAAAACTGAACAACAAGAGGGCTAGATGATGAGAGGAGGTCCCCTACAGCTCCCAAGCTATGCAGTTGTCACGTCCTTGACCAATGAATCAGTTAATCAACACGTGTGCCCTGCAGTGAGCTAAGACCCAGGGATACACAAACAAAGAAGGAAAACCTCCCTTCTCTGGAGGAGCCTACTTGATCCAGGACCCTGTGCAGAACTCCCTTAAGGAATTGTCAGGCTGCATTTGGCTTCTTGGTCTCCATATTACCCTATTGACGTGTTTTCAGCTTGAAGTCCACTAAAACCCTCAGATCTTTTTCAGATTGCTATCAAGTCATGCCTCCTCCATGTTGTGCTTAAGTTGATTTTTAAATCCATTTTACTGAGACATTTTTATCCCTATAAACTACCATCTTACCAGATTCAGTCTAATTGTCTAACCAATCATGGTGTTTTTTGCTTTTGTTCTTTTTGCTTCTCATACTGTCATCCAGTGTTTCAGTATTCTTTCCCAGTTTTGGGTCACTGCAGGGCTAAGAAGGGTGCCATTCTCCACCTTAATTTGTCACCAATAAAAACAAGAGGACAGGAGATCACTCAGGGGCCAGTTTGAGCTTCTGTCCAGAAAAGCTTCTTAATACAGAGCTCTCCTGGAGGGGGGGGGGTGTGCTCCCCCTCCCCGCAGGTCTCGGAGCACAGGCTACATGACCCTTCGTCGGAGAAGCTGAAGAGAGGATTCTTGTTCAGGTGCATGTTGCACGAAAGGCCACCGAACCCGTGCTGGGATACTGTGAATCGTGCTGTGAAGGGGCTGAAGGAGCCCCAGGATTGGGGGAGTGTCGGCATCAGCATCACGTCGGCATCATTATCCGTTCATTAGTCTGCACTCCAACATCCTGATTTGGGCCCCAACAGCTGACTGCGGTCAGAGAAGGAGGACTTGACCCCAGCGGGCTCCTGGTCCGGCAAGACCACAGCCCCTGGGGTGAGGTAGCTAATTCACACCATTCCAGTCCCCGGCACCTTATTCGTGGGACAAACAGGCTCCCAGAAATGTCCCGGGGACGGCAAATGAATCCCGTGATTCTCGGGGTTGGGAGGCCCTTTTCGGCCCCTCCAGCCAGTTCTTTGGAACCATTTTCTCCCTAAATGAATTAACAATATTCAAAGGTAATCTGCTGTTATTGCCGGGAAGTGTATTCCTAATAAATCCCACTTGATCTGGGCAAATCAGTTCAGGCGGCGCATAATTGAGTCTGCTCGCAAGGACTTGAGCAAGAATTCCGCAATCAGCGTTAATTAAGGAGATGGGACAATAATTCCTGCATAATTTCGGAGCTTTTCCTGGCTTGTGAATCACGGTAATAAGGGCAGTGCTCAGGCTGGTGCTGGGCTGCTGTCATTAGAGGCTGATTTATAAGTACTTAGGAGGCTCTAATTTCCTTGAGCTTGGAGCAGGGTCTCCCGACCCCCAATCCCCTCATAGAGAGGGGGCTTCAAACACAGAGAGCGGGGGTGGGGTGGGGGAGAGCACACAGGGTGCTATCTTTGTCACTCACTCCTCTCATAATGGATTAGGAGCTTAAGGTTCAATCCCACCCCTGACCCTTATTACCTCCAGCCAGTGCCACTGGCCCTAGGGTCTCTCCTTTGTAAAATGAGGAGGTAGCAGGAAATGATCTCTGAGGGCCCTTCTAGCTCTAAATCTATGGCCACATGATCCAGTCCAGACTCCTGAAGGGGAGACCGAGGCTCAGAGAGGTTGTTTCTTACCTGAAGTCTCACAGTTTATAAGTAGTAAAGCCAAGATTTGAACCCAGGTCATTTGACTACAAATTCAATACGCCTTCCACTGGACCAAACTAAACTCTCCCCCCTTAACTTCTTTCTCTACTGTTCACTCCTCAAGTTGTTTTTTTTTTGGGGGGGGATGACCTCATTGTGCAGGATCAGCTTCATGAAGACCACAGATGGAAACAACAAGGCCAGCAATATCTAAGGAAATGACAAGCAGGTAATTGCAAAGTATCAGCTGTTCAGTCCAGTTTCTGCAAACTTTTAAACAGGATCATCTGCACTCATAGACTAATTCTTTTATTCAGTAAGCATTTATTAAGCACCTAGCATGTGCCAGGGATTGTACTAGTCATTAGAGAGATAAAGCCATTAATGGAACACCTTTCAATGAACTTCAGGAACATTTATGTGTATACACAATACAGAAAGCTACAAAGTAGCTGGGGAGGGGAACCCTAGTCAGTCATTTAGTCTGTCAACAAGCATTTAGTGAGTGCCATCTATCATACACCAGTCACTTTGGATACAAAGACAGAGCAACCCTGGCCCTCCAGGAGCTTCCATTCCATTGGGAGGAACCAGCACTTTTGTGAATCAGGATGTACACGAAGCACATACAAAGTAATTGGCAGGGCCACTAACAGTGAGACCACCGCATGCCCCAGAGTCCCTATGGGGATCTAATGAGATCATATGTGTGGAGTGCTTGGTGCTGGACCTGGCACACAGTAAGAGCTTAATAATGGGTCCATTCCCTTATCATCAGCTATCTATTGGATGTCTCCATTTGTGTGTTCCACAGGCACCTCAAACTCAACATGCTGAAAGTGGTACTCATTATCTCTTCCCTTCTTCCTCTTCAAACTTTCCTGTTTGTGATTAAGATCTCACTATCCTTCTGCTCAATGAAGTTCTCAATCTCAGAGTCATTCTAGACTCTCCTGAAGTTAAAAAGATCTGAGTTCAAATCCAGCTTCTCAGTCACTTAATAGCATGTGGTACTGGGTAAGCCGCTTAACTTCTCTTAACCTCAGTTTTCCTCTCTGTAAGATGGGGATAATAATAGCACTTACCTAACATTGTTGTTTTTAGGATCATATGAATAGAGCAGCTAACGTGCTTTGCAAACCTTAACATATTAGCTTAAATATGAGCATTTCTCATTGTCTTGTCCACTCTACCTTCACACCATATGTGTCTTTTATCTGTCCATTTCTCCTTACTTACATAGTCATCACACTAGGTTAGACCCTTATCATCTGTCATCTGGACTATTTCAATAGCCTCCTGATTGGTTTCTTTGCCTCTAGCCTTTCCCCTCTCCACCCCATCTTCCACATAGCTGCCAATATAATCTTTCTAATTCTCATATCAGTCAAGGTCACTCTCCTGTTCAAATACCTCAAATGGCTGCCATTGCTTATCTTTCCCCCTTTCCCCAATTCTAAACTGGAATCCTCTCAACATCTTCACCCATGAACTAGCTCTCTCTCTCTTTTTCTCTCTCCTTTTCCTCCACTCTCAAAGGAAGAAGTCATCCATCCCTTTGCCAAGGCCAACTCCTCTACTTTCCTTGATCTCATACTTTCCAATCTTCTCTGGGAGTTGAATCCCTTAATAATCCACATCTTTTCCTGACTTTGATACCTCTTCATCCACTGGCTCCTTCCCTGCTGCCTATACATATACAGGCATACCCTGGAGATTCCAGACCATCAGAATAAAGCAGAATAAAGCCAGTAGTTGGGGTAAACAGTAAGAGCCCAAGTGTAGGAGTTACAGAGTTGGTTTTCCAGTGCATATAAGTTATGTTTACACTATACTGTAGTATATTAAGTGTGTAGTAGTATTATGTCTAAAAAATGTATGTACCTTAATTAAAAATATTTTATTGCTTAAAAAAATGCTAACCATCATCTGAGCCCTCAGTGAGTCATAATCTTTTTGCTGGTGGAGGGTTTTGCCTTGATGTTGATGGCTGCTAACTGATCAGGTTGGTGGTTGCTGAAGTTTGGGGTGGCTGTGACAATTTTTTAAAATAAGATGAGGAAGTCTGTCATATTGATTAACTCTTCCTTTCACTTGAACACTTTGTTTAAGGCCATTGTGGCATTATTAATTGGCTTAATTTCAATATTGTTGTGTTACAGGGAATAGGGAGGCCTGAGGAGAAGGAAAGATGGGGAACGGCAGGTCGATGGAGCAGTCAGAACATATGCAACATTTATCGATTAAATTCACTGTCTTATATTGGAGTGATTCATGGCACCCCAAAACATCGACAATATTAACATCAAAGATCACTGCTCACAGATCACCAGAACAGATGTAGTAATAATGAAAAAAGTTTGAAATATTGTGACAATTATCAAAATGTGACACAGAGACATGATATGCACCCCTGCTCCTGGAAAAATGGCGCTGATAGACTTGTTCAACACAGGGTTGCCACAGAGCTTCAATTCGTAAAAAACACAATGTCTGCAAAGCACAATAAAGTAAAGCTCAGTAAAACGAGGTCTGCCTGTACTTAGATCTTTTCCCCATCATTAAGAAACCTTCACTTGACCCTACAACTGTTTGCCCTTCTCTTCAAAGGCCACACACCTCTAAGGTCTACATTCAGTGCTTCTACTCTCTCACATCCCATTCCCTTTATGATACCATACAATCTGCCACCTGACCAAGAATGTCCAGGGTTACCAGAAATCTCATAAGGACTAAGTTCCATGGCCTGTCCCTCGCCCTCATCTGCTTCGACCTCTTTGCAGGTTTGGATGCTGTGGATTACTCAGGTGGCTTTGAGTTCCAGCTGTTCTCTCTCTTCTGGTCACTCTTGCATCTCTTGCTTCTTCTCCTACCTGTCCAATGGCTCCTTCTCAGTGTCCTTTGCTAAAGCATTATCCATCTCCCACCTTGCACATGCAAATATTTCTCAAGGTGCCTTCCTGGGCCCTTTTCTCTTTTCCCTCCAAGTAAGCAATGACTATACCCCCAAGTTCCTCACCTCTACCAGGAGGTGGGTAGTATATTTCATCATGAGTCCTCAGGAATAGTGGTTGGTAATTGTTTCATATAGCCTTTGGAATTCAAATCTGGCCTCAGACACTTACTGTAGGCAAGTCACTTAACCTTGTTTGCCTCAGTTTCCTCATCTGTAACATGAACTGGAGAAGGAAATGGCAAACCACTCCAGTATCTTTGCCAAGAAAACCCCAAATGGGATCATGAAGAGTCAGACATGAGTGAAATGACTGAACAAAAATAACAAGACTTTGGATACCTTTAGGAGGAAGCCTGCATGATTGAATCTTGCCTGCAACACTCCTATATGTATCTTACAGCCACACTCCATTCAGCCTCATTCTAGACTAGCTTGTAAGGTCCTTGAAGGTGTGAACTGTGTTACTCATTCTTCCCCCTTGATAGGACTTAGTCTTGGCCTTGCACAATGAGAGCATGAATAGATGGATGAATTCAAGGTGTAATAGTCCTGGCCAGTAGTTGGGGTAAACAGTAAGAGCTCAAGTGTGAGAGTTGTGGAGTCCATGACTCTCATAGGCTAAGGGTCTATTTTAGTACTTCATGGCACTAAAGTATGGTTTGATTGATTCAAATCAGCAAGCATTTCTTAAACATCAGCAAGGTAGAGTGGAAAGTGTGGTTCTGAAATCAGAAGATCTGGGTTCAAATCTTACTTCTGACACTTCCTTCCTGTGTGACCATGAACAAGTCACTTCCCTGCCTTTGTCCTCTGTCCTTATTTGTACAGTGGGGTGGGGGTTGGGCTCAATGGCCTCTCAGTCCCTTCTATATTTAGACTGATGAGCTTGTCACTTCCTCTGTCCCAGGCACTGTGCTAGGTGTTGGGGAATAAAGACAGAAAGGAAACCCTGGCTTCAAACAACTGACAAAAGAGATCCGATGTGTCTGCACAAGTGAATGAATGCAAAATGTAATCAAAGGGATACAAGTTATTCCAAGAAAGAAGAAGTCCAACAAGTGGAGGGATTGGGGAAGACCCTCTATAGGAGCTAGCACCTTTGGGCTTAGCCAGGGATTCTACAAGATGGAGGTGTGAGGTTGGATGTCATCAATTGGACTTTCCCCCATCAAAGCATGTTTGCAGGTATTCTAGTGGAAAAAAAAATAGTCACTGAACTCTCTCAGCCTTCCGTGCCAGCTCAGGCACACCCTTCCCTTCCCTCAGCACTGGTTCCATTCACCCTAGCTATAATTCAACAAGCATTGTCAAGGTGCTTACCATATGCTTACCCTCGAGGAACTTACAACCCTGAACAAATTAACAACATTCATCGCTGTTGGGCTTAAAGGCATATAATCCACTTTCTCCTCGATATCCTTGTGACGTTCATATTGCAACTCTTGATCCCCTCTTTAAATATAAGGAAACTAAGGCTCAGAAAAGGGAAATGGGTTTTTCTTGGCTACACAATTAGTAAGTGTCAGGATTCTCACCCAGGTTTCTTCTGACTCCATGTCCTGGGCTCTTTCCATCACTCCACACTACCTCCAATGTAGTATGCCCCATAAAACTCACTAGTGGACGTGGAGATTTTGACAGGTTTGCTATATGGGCTCTAAAGAAGGCCCTGGTTATTGCTAGAGCTGCAATTAGGACAGGGTGACTTGGGCTTTGCCCCGGGTGGAAAATTTGGAGGTAACTCCTGCTGTTTTCCACATGTCCTCTCCTTCCTATCCTGTATGTTCAGCTCATTCTAGGGTATCTTCTTTCCCCCTTGTTAGTTTTAAACCTGATAGTGCCACAGGCCATGCCTCCTTTCCTCAGGGGTTGTACCTCAGCCTACTAACCCTGCCCAACCCTGCCTAAGACGCTGCCACATGTCCCTGATGTATGCAATTAGTCACTATTCCACTCTCCTTATACATTTGGGAGATGCAGCTAAGGAATCCAGGGTCAACCTCTTATCTGGATGACATTAACAACAATTCTCATTTCTACTGTATTGTTACAGTTATAAAGGGCTTTCTACCCAATAGTTCTGCAAAAGAGATAACACAAGCATTATGATCCCCATTTGGCAGATTAGGAAGTTGGGGCTCTGAGTGGTCACCCAGTGCATTGAGTGATTAGGAGAGGATTTGAATACAGGCCTCTGAACTCCAGTTCTAGCTCTTTCCCTAGTACCTGATATTGCTTCTTAGTGCTCATATGTAAGAGCTCAAAGGGATCTTAGGAATAATTTACTTAAATCCCCTCATTTTATAGGTAAGGAAACTGAGGCCAAATTAAGTCATAGATGGATTAAGAGCTAGAGGGGTCCTGAGAATCATCTATTTCAATCCCTCACTTGATAGATAGAAAGACAGATACAGATTATTTAAGCATTTACTATTTGCCAGGCACTGTACTAAGCATGTGTGAGTGTGTGTGTGTGTGTGTGTGTGTGTGTGTGTGTGTGTGTGTGTTTATAAGCTTCTTCTCTTTAGCTCTCCTGGCAGCAAAGGGACTTTTTAATAAAAAGTCCCCATTGCCATTTCTTCACTTACTTCTATGTGCATAGGTCCAATGACTCCAAACACAACTTCAGGCACCTTGTTTCCTATTTAAATCAGGAATTCAAGTGCCATCTTGACTTTCTTCTAACAGATCAGCCATGAAATCATGGAATGCTGACACCCTTAATAATGGCAATTAGTAATCAGTTGTTTCATACGGCCTCTGATTAGGGGAGTATGTGGTTGGGGGAGGGGAATGGCCTAACCCAGTCTCCCCTCCTTTCATCTAGGATTTTCTTCTAGCTTCCATCATTCCAAAAAAAAAAAAAAAAACCAAAGGAAGCGAATAGACTATCTTCAACCTGCAAATGTAGACCTGGACGAACCAAGATGTAGAAATAAGCACTTCTTTGGATGGAAACAGCAGCAGTAGCAGCAGCAGCATTAATAATGATAACAACAATCCCTCCTACTTCTATGGTGCTTCAGGGTTTACAAAGCACTTGCCTCATAATAAGCCTTCAAGGTGGGTAGTGTAGTGTTATTATCTCCATTTTATAGGAAATTGAGGTTTAGAAAGGAGAATTGATTGTTCCATGACCAAATAACTAGTAAAGAGCATTCACACATTCCTATAGAATTTTCCTTTTTCTTTCTTCCCTTCCTCCTTTCCTCCCTTCCTCCCTTCCTTTCTCCCTCCCATCATTCCTTCCTTCCTTTCTCCCTCCCATCATTCCTTCCTTCCTTTCTCCATCCCATCATTCCTTCCTTCCTTCCTTCCTTCCTTCCTTCCTTCCTTCCTTCCTTCCTTCCTTCCTTCCTTCCTTCCTTCCTTCCTTCATTCCTTCCTTCCTTCCATAGCTAAACAAGAGTTACCTCTACAACCTGCTGAATAAGTGATCCCATGGCCTTTGTTTGAAGACTTTCAATGAGCGGTGCTCACCACCTCTCCAGGCACAACCCATTCCACTGTTGGAAGGTTCTTGTTCTTAGGAAGTTTTCTTATGTTAAGCCTAAATCCATCTCTCTGCTACTTCTACCCCTTGCCTGCTGGAGCCAAGTAGAATGAGCCTAATGCTTTTCCAGGTATTTTCCCTGAAGGTACTTGAGGAGAGCTTTCATGTTCCCCAGAGTCCTCTTTATTTGAGGCTAAAATCCTTAAGTTCCTTCAGTGATGCATTTTATGCCATGATGTGAAAGCTCTTCATCTCCTGGTCATTCACCCTCCTCTAGATGAGGCCTTATCATTGTTCTTCCTACAAATTCAGCCCCCCATCAGAACTGAGCACAGCATTCCACATTGTGTCTGAAGAGGGTAAATTTAACTTAGAGACTGGCCCTTCCCTACTGAACACTGTCCCTTACTTAATGTGCTCTGTGTCCACATTCTTTTTTTTAATGTGAAGATTTTTATATTTTATTTTTTTCCAGATTACCAGTGAAAGCAAATTTTAACTTTATTTTAAAAAAATTGAATTCCAAATTCTCTGCCTTCTTCCCTTTCCTCCCTGCTCCCTGAGATGATAAACAATTAGATATGGATTATATATAGTTCACATTCTTCTTTTGGCACTAAACCACATTGTTGACTGATATTAATTTACCAAATTTACCAATTTACCAAAAACTCCCAATATTTTTTCAGTCTAGATACAAGTCCCCCATCTTGCACTTAGGAAATTGATTTTTTGAACCCATGTGTGAGACTTTACATTTATCCCCATCACATTTCATCTTATTAAATTTAACTTAATCTTTTAATCAGTCTGGATCTTTTTGGATCCCAACTGCCATTTGATGGGTTCACTATTCTTCTCAAACTGACAGTGCTTAGTGATGGACTAGATTTGGGAAGCAAGGAAGGAGAAGGAGAAGATGATCTTAAGAATTCAATTCTGAATACTGGGAGAATGGTACTTGGGAGAATTGGCAGAGATTGAGAAGGTACAGAGGGAAAGTTCATCTTGGGACAATGATGGCAAGGCAATTTTTTGATATATTGAGTTCCTTGGGACAACAGAACATATAATAAAAATTTCTAGTAGGCAGTCGGGAATATGAGTCTGGAGTTTGGAAGAGAAGATTGAGCTAGAAACATGGATTTGAAATTCATTTACAAAGAGGCAGCAGCTAAAATAATATGAATAAGATCTCGAAGGTAAGACTATAGAGTAGAGGCCTCAGGTTATCATGGAAACCTTTGACCAATGATTTGTATTATTCTGGTTGGAAATTTCTGCACATTATTTGTTTCTAACTAATGATGTCCAGTTAGTTTTCATAGACTTGATTTTTGTTTGTCTTATGAATCCCATCACTATAAGAAGGGATACTTTGCTAAGAAAACCCCAAATGGGGTCACAGAGAGTTGGATGCAACTGAGATGACTGAACAGCAACTGTTCACAGTACCCAGGGATACTCAACTCAAGGAGTTTTATCCATACCTGGTCACTGTCATCTAATAGTTCATGGTCTAAGACTGTGGAAACTCGGATATGGACACTCAGACACAGGAGATAAATTGGAACTATCTGTCTGTCTGTCTATCTATCTATCTATCTATCTATGTATCTAAAACCCATGACCCTGTTTTCTAACATCTGGATTGAACATGAAACATGTTCTGTCTTGTCAGAGGTCAAGGGAGAGAGTCCAAACCATCTCTCTTTTGCTGATGTTCTCCCTTCCAAAGTACCTTCTGGGAAATCTCAGAATATAACTTGACTATTAGAGCACATGTTGAGGTCTCTGCAGATGTGCAAAAAAGGATCTCCAGAACCTGCCTTTACAAGCACTCAAAGTAACCATGCATATTATAGACATCGGACAGCCTTTATTACACTTCATAGAAAATGCAGCAAACCCATAAAGATCTCAAACTAGTACATAAACAATTATTACAATTCTTCTCTGCCAATGAGTCCCTTCTATTCCCAGGGTCCCCCAGTTCTCCAGCCTCATAGTATTACCCTGTGATTTAGACTCTCCTCTCATGAGAAAAAATAACTTGGGATTGCTAGTGGGATAATCCCCTAACTTTCCAGTGAATCCTTCTTTCACCCCATTGATTTATACAAGCATTCATTTTTATGGTCCTGTCCTGAGGAGTTGGGCTCCCCCGGAAGGAAAATTATCTCCTTCCAGGCAATGATTAGCCCAAGCCCTTGGCCAGCCATCTTGGGACCTCAATGAATCTTCCTTTCTCTTTCTTGGGTCTTTTACCTTTCAGCTCCAGTCCTTCCTGTTTCTGATCTTTTAGTTGCCATCTAGGCAAGTGGATAGCTAAATGGTACAGTGGATAGAGTTCTGGACCTGGCATCAGGAAGACTTGAGTTAAAATCTGGCATCAGATATTTGCTAGCTGTGTGGCCCTGGGCAAAACACTTAAGCAGTCTGTGTCTCAGTTTCATCACCTGTAAAGTGATGGGATCAGATTTAATGGCTTCTAAGGTCCTTTCTTGGCCTAAATCTGTAATCCTATGATCCTAAGTCATGTAAGCCCTCTGAACCTCAGTTTCCTCCTTTGTAAAAAAAAGGAGTTTGAACAAATGACAAAGTCATTTTCAATTGTAGGTGGACAACACTATGACTAGATGACCTCCAAGTTTCCTTTCAGTTCTAAATCAATGATCCTTCAAGATATGCCTATGTTTAGACATTCTTTATGCTGCCGTTTGTGTATAATTCAGAAAAAAAACCACTAAGCATAGGAATAACATTTATTTTCCACATACAGTTGTACATATAACTCATTGAACTGGTGCATCTGTGTCCGTAATGTGGACAGATTCTGCAAATAGAAAATGAGCCCAGAATTTCACAAAAGAAGCTGACTGGATTGCCTTTGGGAAATGGGGCAATGCTTTTAATGCCTCCTCCAATTTTCTCTCTGAGACAAAGGCCCTAACACTCATAGGCTTCTGGTAATGTTGCATGATTGAATAATAGAATGATACAGGCTCCAAAGGACTGAAGTAGAGGCTTACCCAAATGGTGAAGGAAATATGTGTGGTCAGCATAAGAAGGCAACATCACAGTTCAAACAGAGAATCACACAGGCAAAAGGTCATCAAAGAATTGCATGACCAGAAAAGAAGATGAGCTGGTCATGGGAACGTGGACAGACCCATGTTCTACTAGTATCCTTGAAAGGAAGGCCCCTATCACATTGGATGGGCCCTTGATGATGAACTCATTGGAGGACATGCACAAGCGTCACATGGGGAGGATACTTGTCTGCCTCCTTGGTGGAACCTCCCAAATCAATGAGGTCACAGTTGGAGTGCTGGAGCAGCAGTATGAGTTCCACCCCCCACCATATTATCTTGTATGTGTTTTGTATATACTAACTTTAAGTTCATGCTGTCTTTTACAACCCAATATAAGTTCCTTGAGGCTGGGACTCTTCTATTTTTGTCTTTATACTCCCAACACACACAGCACAGTACCTGGCACTGGGGCCTTTTGATAAGTGCCTGTTGATCGATTGATTGAGTAATCAGTCAGAACAGAAGGAATGACCGAAGAGGACCACGTTACAGGCATCCTTCTTGGCTCCCCCTTCATATTTTCAAGAGCGGGAGCCCAGAGATTTTTAGTGATGCCTCTCCCTGCTTTTGATCACTTTTCAAAGTGGCCCAAGGAGAGATACCGTATTCCAAATCCAGGATTTTCAAGGATTTTGCTGGAGTGGGTGCTCGCCCCATAGACACAGTGTAAATCCTCCATGCCTCATTTATTACATGGTCTGTGAGTCGCCTGTGGTCTAAATGTTCTGTATCTCCTGACCACTGAAGGTCAGTGGGAGTGAGTCCATGTTCTGAAATGCATCAAGGGAAACAGAATCCCAGCTTTAGAGCTGGAAGAACCTCAGAAACCATCTAATCTAACCCTTTTATTTTACGGAGGAGAAAACTGAAGCCCAGAGAGGTTAAGTGACTTGTCCAGGGCCATACACTTAGTGACAGTCAGGATTTGGACCTAGGCCTATTGACTGCAAATCCAGTACCTGTTGCTATACCCATTTCTCCCTATTATGATTCCCCTTCTGCTACCAACTTTCTGAAAACTAAGTATGTTGCTGGAAATGCATCTTCTTCATGACCAGAGATATTCCTTTATCAAAGAACTTGAGAAAGCATACACAATGGAGAACAACCCAAAGAGTATTTCAAGGGCATCACCAGGACTTTTATTCCAGTGATTTTTCTGAGCACTGAACCAAAGGGCAAAACTTGTCTAGCTCCCAAGCCCATGCCTTTAGTAAGCCAGCAAGGTATTTGTGAGAGGGAGCAAAGGAAGGTGCCCCCTAGCTTGGAGGTTTGTTTGGGACGAGCTGACTTACTGTTAAAAGACAATGACGTATTCAAGTGACACACATTCTCCTTCCCTCAGTCACCTGCCCTTCTCCTTTCTCTCCTGGCCATTGTCACCCATTGGGAGCCGGACGTGATAGCCAGCCAGCCACCGACATGCTTGGCATTTCATGCTTTCAAATTCAGCCCATTCATTCCAGTTACCTACTAGAACCAAGGGGTGCAGAGGCGCATCGGGCTCTTTCATCCAGTCGTCATTGGCTAGTTCAATAATAGCATTCACATGCTTCACTTCAGTGCAGATCAAATCCAACACTGCCTTCTCATCCCTGGCTTCCAGGGAAGACTTTAATCTCTTCACCAGATCAGAGTTGAGTGGGTAGTCGGGAAGATAGTCCGAGCTGGACATTTTTAGCAAGTTAGACTGCAGCAGAATATTCTTCTCAAATGAGTCCAAAGTGAGCAGCTGTTGCAGAGAGAGTGTGGTGGGGGGGAGGAAGGGTGTTATAAATAGGATCAATGCGGCTCTGATTACCAATTACCATAAGTGGAGGGTGAGGTACAAGTCCAGCCCTCCCCTGAAAAGTAGCTTTCCCAGGGGGAGAACGGTGTGTTTGGTTTTGATCAGATCCAGTGAGGCTGGCCTCGACAATGTGGGTGCTTATGGAAGGAGTGACTGAAGAACTTGGTTACCTTGAAGACTTGGACTTTAGCACGAGCAAGATCCTGTCTGAAAGCACCAAAATCTTTTGGACAGCTGGGACACTTTGTCCAGCTCTCTGTGTGGACAGCTTTCAATAGCTCATGTAGCTGAAAACCGCTTTATTCAATCACTCTCTGAAAACAACAGTTTTTAAGTTTGTAGGACAATCTCTCCGCCCACCCAAGCAATAATTCAAGTCCATTCAACAAACAATTATGATATGTAATAAGGCATGAGCTATAGTGTGCTGTGGTAGCTAGAGGACAGGCCTTGGAATCAAGAGGACCTGAGTTCAAGTTCTGCCCGTGACACATACTGGCTAGCTGGGTGATTCTAGGCAAATCACTTAACACCTTAGGGTATCCAAGGCAGCCCTCTAAGATGAAGTTATAAGTGAGTTAAAGGGAATTTCCATACTATGAGTTTCCCACAGGCCAAGACCATTAAAAAATAGAAGAATGTATTATTAAAAAAACAAAGAGTAATTCTTTATATTTACCCATAGTTTTGGGAGAGCGGAAGGCACAAGGAATAGAGTTTAACACATATTCTCTGCCTGTGTTTCTGGGTTTGCAGCTCAGTTTGAGAATGTGGCTGGGACAGATCCAGAGAATGCCTGGCTACTGTCAGATCATAGCTCTCTGGAGATAATTCACAACTGAAAATAGACAGTCACTGAGGTTTTCAAAACATGTGAATATTAATGGACTGGGCCAAGCTGGGCTATCATGGAGACTGGGATGAGATCAACTCACTTCGAGCCAATACAGGTTTCTTAGGCGCTAGGGATGCAAAGTTCCATGGAGAAGATGACATTTGGGTCATGTATTACTGTTACCGAGTGCTTGCTTTACCAGATCTCATTTGATTCTGGTAACAGTCTGGTAAGCCAATCAAAGTGGGGCAAGACTTATTGCAGTCCATTATATGGATTGTAGACTCAGGAACCTTAGTCTCAGAGAGGTCTAAGGTCACACAGCCAGTAAGTGACAGAGCCCAGACTGAATGTAGGTCTGTGGTGCTCTTTTTATTACCACCCAAGATGAGCATATGGCAAAGTCCCTTCCATTCCAGCTCTGTGAGGTAGGTGCAACTCATTACGTGGGTCCCACTCAGGGCTGTAATGGGCTGTCCGAGGTTTTGTTGTTCATCCTTTGCTTTTGAAGAGGACCGATGACATCATGGGGTGATGTCTTGACTTGAACATGAACTGGATTTAAGTGAGGCAGAGTTGCACAACGTTGTCAGCCTCACTTTCTCTTCCACAGTCATCGGAGTGCAGCGGTGAGGCAAAAATCAGGATGACTGGTGATAACCCAGGATGCAGTAGATGACCTTGGTGTCCTCAATGTCTGCCATGCTCTCAGTGTGGCACAGCTCCTGCTTCAGCCACCTTCCTGGCTGTTAGAACAAATAGCCCTTGTCTGCCCATTCTTCACATGCGTGGGGTAGACATTTCCTAATTCGCTGGTGGGTTTATGTCCTGTTACTTTCCACCTAGCTGCCCCTCCATTTGGTTTTGTTTTGTTTTTTTTTACCAGGATGTGGCCGCTGTGCGTGCTCCAGCTTCTTGGAGCTATGTGAGAGTTGGGAAAAGGTGGACAGCAAAGGTGGATGAGCAGCCCTGAAAAGGGCTTGGCAAGCCCTCATGCCAGAGGTGCCCAAGGTAAGAAGAGATCAATAGCCAAGACTGCCCCACTCCTTCCTGACTCAACTGCTCCCTCCTTTCTTTCTCTACTGTAGCCTTGCTGGCTCCGGCCCCAAACCTGAATTGGAACTGACTGATGCTGTTTCCCACTGTATCTGGGCACTAATGATACACAGATATTTGGACCCAAGGTGTGGAAAGCATCCTTTCCCTTTGGTTCGGCTCAGTCTCTTCCAGGGATTTTCAAAAGGATCTCTCGAAACTATGTTAGGTGATGGAGATACACAGATGCAAACAAAATAGCTCTTCCCCTCAAGGAGTTTCTGCTCTACTTGGATAATATAATGTGGGGTCATACATTTAGACTTGTATGGACCCTTAGAAACCATCAAATACTACTTCATCTCCCAGATGAGGAAACTGAGGCCCAGAGAGGTTAAGTGACTTAATGTCATTAGATCAGAGATTGAGAGTTGGAAAGGACCTTAGAAGTCATCTACTTCAATCCTCTTGTTCACATACAAAGAATGTTGTTGAAGAGTCGTACCCCATGAAGGGTTTTCTTGGCAAAGATGCTGAAGTCATTGCCATTTACTTCTTCAGCTCATTTTATAGATGAGGAAATTGCAGCAGGCAGAAGTTGAATGACTTGTCCAGGGTCACATAGCTAGTAAGTGTCTGAAGCTAGATTTGAGCTCAGGCCTTCCTGACTCCAGGCCTGGCATTCTGTCTACTGAGCCACCAAGCTGCCCAATTACACATGAGAAAACTGAAACCTAGAGAGACACGTGGAGTAAGTAGCTGAGTCAGGATTTGAACCCAGGTCCTCTGATTACAAATCCAGAACTCTTCCTCCTGTGCCTCTTAGAAAATAAATACAAAATGATATGAAGTAATTTCAAGAAGGAGATAACTCTAACATCTGAGTCAGGGCAGGGAATTAAGAAAGGCCTTGTGTAAAAGGGGGCAGTTGAGTTATGTTCCAGAGGAAGCTAAAGATTCGCTCAGACAGAGGGGTGTGTGTGTGTGTGTGTGTGTGTGTGTGTGTGTGTGTGTGTGTGTAGAGCATATTCTTGACACGGGGGCCGGCCTGTGCAAAACCCAGAGGTGACATGAAGCAGCATGTGTGGCCAGGCTGGTGCATCCCCAATGGGCAGTCCAAGGAGACCACATCGTAGCTCCTTGTCTCAATTCCCACTCTCACGGACAAGTCATGGCTTCCAGCAAGTCAGCATCTCCCTGTAAGGGCCCTAGGGGTGCCCAGAGGAGTTGGCATGATTCTTCTCTAATGCCATTAGCTGTGGCCCCCTTTCTTATGTGTCCTTCCCAATGTTAACCACCAGGTGTAGTTAGTATCTCCCGTAAAATGGGGTAATCAGAGTATCTGCTTTAGAGGGTTAAGATCAAACAGCATGATGTATACAAACCTTAAAACACTAATACTTGCTCGATATTCTTATTATTATTTTATTGATACAGATCAGTGATTAGTGATCCATTGTAATTTAACTAATTAACATCAATTAACTTTTACAATTAGATGTTTACTGAGAAGATAGAGGAAGAACAGAAGTGACAGGGTATTCCTTCCCTGTACCCCCATCAACACTCAGGGTCACCTTCTGTACTAATAGTCTTTGGGAAGAGTGTGCTCAAATTTATATTACTTTTTTTTTAAATAAGGCATTCACTCCACCAAGTTCATGTCCCAATATGGCACAGCAGATCAGTTACTGTCTCTCCCTCGTGATGCTTTTGACCTACTTCTTTGCTGGGTGGTCAAGCAGATTACTTGGGGACTTTGCTCCTCATTGGGTTTGGCTGTCCCTAAAATATGGCACAGGCTCTGGCTTCCAGCTGTCCGGCAGCTGACTATCCTGATCTTTTGAAACTCACAAGGTTGCAGCTTTATTAGACAACACCTTCATCTAAGAGTAGTGGAGAGTAGCTGTAACAGAGACAGAAGCATCAGTAGGGTCATGAACTCACGGACCACGTGGTGGTGAATCAGAAGGGGACATTAAAGCTGGTGGTCTTCATCCCTACCTGGAGGCTTACAGTACTCCTCACTCTACGCAGCCAGGAAGGACAAAGGAGAACCGGATCTTCCATTTAGTGCCTTTCGGAATCATTTTCACTTCCAGCTCAACTGTCAGTCAAAAGGCTACTCTTCTTAATATGTAAAAGAGCCTAGAAATAATACCTGCCCATACTTTGAATCAGTCTGCTTCCATTAGATGTCATTATGCCTTCCTGGGAGCGGGCTCCCCTTGACTGCATGGGGATACCATCAACTAAGCATAATGCACCTTCTCATATAGATGGTCTTGGCAAGTCTCTCATTAGAGTAACATGAAAAAAGATTGGAAAGGTGGGTGGGAGCTACATTGTAGAGGGCTTTAAATGCCAGGCCAAGAATTTTGCAATTTGTCCTGGAGTAAAGAAGGATCCTCTGGAAATATTAAAGTAGGGCAGTGATATGGTAAGATCTGTGTTTTAGGAATATCAATTTAAAAGCTGTGCAGAAGAAGGATTGGAAAGGGAGTTGGGAAGAAGGGAGGCCTTCTTCCCAACTAAGTCGGATGTACTTGGCACCTGGTCTAGCAAGCACTTAAAAGATGCTTGTTGACTATGTTAGTAGAGAAGAGGAGGATTGAGAGAGATATTGTGGAGATAGAATTGGTAAGATTTGGCAATTGATTGACTTTGTGGGGTGAGGAAGACTGGGGGATTGAAAATGAATGTCGGGGTGAGGGTGGTGGTGCCCTTGACAGACACAGGGAAGTTAGGAGGAGGGGTTGGTTAGGGGGAGAAAGAAAAGTTCCCGATTTGGACCATGTAGTGCAGGACTTCAGCAAAATGTCAGAAACCGAAATAAGGTAATTTAAAGGAATAAATGGGCATTATTGGAGACTGCTCTCCAACACCAAATCAGAAGGGAGGTAAGGATGGAGCCCTCGTTAAGCTGATAATAAAGATGACAAAAGCCTCCAAATACAGAGCTCACAGATCTTAATTACTGAGCTCTCTGTTTGGTATTAATCAGCAGCACATACGCTGGGCTAATCACGCCAGCTAATTTTGTTATAATGTAATTCTTTGTCAACCACGCTATGTATAAATTAGGGATTGAAATGTAACTAACACAAATTATATTTAAGGCAACATGAATATCTTGATTTCGGCATCGGGTCTCTCCACCCTTGTGTCTTCTCTCCTTTCTTGTTCTGTTCCTATCTCCTATGGGACAAGCACGTCTCTCAGCTTTCTCTTGGTGATCGGTGTACCGAGGTTGGGACGCTGCCACAGCGTTCTTCAAAGGACTCTTAGCACTGCAAGACACGTCCAGGTCCTCATTGTGAAGATGAGGAAAGCAAGGCAGAGAGGTTAAGTGCCTTGCTCTAGTTCACACAGCAACTACCTAGCAGACGTGAGGTTTGAATTTGGATCCTCAGGCTCGGTGTTCTTCTCACTGCAAACCTATTTTCCTTAAACACAGAAATGACCATATCACCCATCCCCACAAACTGCAGTGGCTCTCTGTTGCATCTGGAATCCAATATAAATTCTGTTTGACTTTCAAAACCTTGTACAACTTGTCCCCAGTTGAATTTTCCAGCTTCATTAGACATTATCCCCTTTCCTACGCTCTATGTTCCACCAAATTGTCTTGTTCTATATTCTTCAAACAAATCACTCCGTCTCCCATCTCTGTGACTTTGCACTGGCCATCCCTCACACCTGGAATGCCCTCCCGCCTCCCTTCTGCCTCACAGAATCTCTCGTTTCCTTTGTGACCTAGCTCAAATGTTCCTTTCTGCTGAAGCCCTTCTGATGCCCTTCTTCCTTCCCTCCCCAAATGCCTCCTGTTGGTTTTATTTTTATTCTGTATACACTTACAATTTGTACAGGTTGTCTTCCCTTTCAGAATAGGAGCCCCTTGAGGGCAAGGACTGTTCAATTTTGTCTGTCTGTTTACCAATCCTGGAACAAAACTGGTGCTTCATTAAAGCTCATCGATCGCGTCTCCACTTAACTTTGGCAGCCAGGTGGCGCAACTGGGACTTGGAGTTGGGAAGACTCAAGTTTGAATCCTGTCTCAGACACTTAATGAGTTGTGTGACCTTGGGCAAGTCACTTCATCATTGCCTCAGTTTCCTTAGTTGCAAAATAGAGATCACAATAATCCCTACCTCCCAAGGTTGTTGTAAGAATCAGATGAGATATTATATTCAAACCTTAAAATGCTATATAAATGTTAGTTATTTTATGTTAGGCATTTTTGTTGTATTTTATGTTATTTTGGTATATTTTATGTTAGATATTTTTAATATCTTCTATTTAATAATAATTAACAGGAATGCCCTCTACGAAATAATGTAAATGATTTCAAAACCCAGAGGCAGAATGGAAGTTAAAAGCACATGGGGACAGTTTTCACTGCATTTTACTTCCATTGTCCCATCTGCCAAGGTGGGGAGGAATCCTTTCAGACAGCTACAGATGCTGAGCTCTCATGCCAAGGTGTTTGCTCAGCTTCCCAAAGCTGCCATTTTATATCGGCAGGAGAGCCCAGTGAGCACTAAACCTCAAAGAGTAGTAGCAGGATAGCAACTTAGCCACTTAGCCCAGGGTTGGCCTGAACTTTGCTGAATACCAGATGAGAACGATAACAATCCTAGTGACTGGTGGCTTTTCAAGGTGATTTAAAATCTGTAAAGCACACTGCACACACACCAGTGGCTGCTCCTCAAGCAACCTGAGGAAATAGGTCCTGCCTAGATTCTTAACCCCATTTTGCAGAAGTGAAACCTGAGGTTCAGGGAGTTGAAATGACTTGCCCATCATAATACAACTAGTAAGGGCAGGGGTAAGAGCAGGATATGAGGCCAGGTTTCTCTTGACTCCAAGCTCAGCACTGGAGCCAACTACTCCATATTCACATACAAAAGATAGCAGGCTCTGAGGGAGCCCCGACCCCACTCTCATTAAAAAACAATCTGACCTTTATTCAGCACTTTGCTGAGTGCATTTCCTCCCAATCCCTCTCCCCCTATAACTTAGGTCACTATTTTGTCTCTTTTCTGAATTCATCCATTAACTTAATTTCTACATCCTCCTTCTCCTCCTTCTTCTCCTTTTCCTTTTCTTTTCCTATGTCTCTCTCCCCCTCCCTCTTTTCCTCTGCTCCTCCCTTTTTCTGTCTGTCTCTCTGTCTCTTTCCCTCTGTCTCTGTCTCTCCTTCTCTCTCTCCCTCTTCCCTTTCTCCTTCCTCATCAATTCCTGTGGGTTCAATGATCATCTCTACTCAGTTAATTCTGAGATTTATCTAATTGGCCCTAGTTTTTCTCTTGAGCTCTAGTCCTGTCACCAACTGCTTACTGGATGTTTCCAACTGGATGATCTGAGACATGTCAAACTCAACCTGTCCAAATCAGAACTCACTTTCCTGCAAACCCTCCCTATTTCTGACCTGCTCTAATTAGCACTACCATACTTTTGTTCATCCAGGGTCACAACCTTAGACTCCTCCTGGATTCCTCACTCTCCCTCAGCCCAAATATCCAATCAGTCACTAGATCTCGTGGCTTCTACCTCCACATTCCACATATTGCCCATCTTCTCTCCACTCACACAAACACCAGCCTCATTCAGGTCCTCCATCACCTCTTGCCTGGACTACTACGATAGCCTTTTAACTGCCCTCCCTGACTCACATCTCTCTACCTTTTCCAATACATCTTCCACACAGCTGCCAAAGTGATGTTTCTAAAGCATGGTTCTGATCAGTGGGTAGAGCAGTGGTTCTGAAATCAAGAGGATCTGGGTTCAAATCCTACCTCTGACATTGAGTAAGTCATTTAAGCTACGTATACCTCAGTTTCCCCCTCTGTAAAGTGAGGGGGTTGGACTGGGTCATCTCTAAGGTCCCTTCCAGTTTTTAATCTATGACCTCTTTGGTTCTGACATCACTCACATACTCAATACATTCATTACTGTGGCTATTTATTGCTTCTAGGGTCAAATTCAAACTTGTCTCGGCATCTTAAGCCCTTCGCAACCTGGATCCAACCCAACCTTTCTAATATCATTGCACATCATTCCCTGTCATACTCTCTAGGGTACAGCCAAGTTAGCCTTCTCCTTGGGTTTTATGTACAAACACTGCATTTCCCAACTGTGTGGGAGCCTTCACACATGCTGTCCTCATGCCCAGAATGCCCTTCTTAGAATCCTCAGTTTCCTTCCAAAACAAGGTCAAACACCACCTTCTTTCTACATGAAGCCTTTCTGGATCCCTCTGGATGCCTGGGCATTCTCTCCCCTCTTAACAAATTAACTTGGACTTAATTTGTACTTTCTTTATTCTTATATGTGTCATTGTCTTCTGCAATAGAGTGTAAGCCCTTTGTGAATAGGAATAATTTATCTATTTCTTTGTGTCCTCAGTGCTGTGCCTAGCACAGTGCCTGGCACATAGTAGGTGCATAACAAGGGTGTACTCATTTGATTCATTTTTGTTCCTTAATATAATATATGCTGCTTGAGGGAAGGGACCATTTCATTCGGTCTTTGTGTACCCTGGCACAGCACCTAGTTCACAGTAGGTGTTTAATAAATGTTTATTGATTGATACAAGTTGTCACATCCATTAGAATGTAGCTTTTGTTTTTTCATCCCCAGTACCTAGCATAGTGCCTGGCATATAGTAGGGAAAGGGATAAGCATTTATATAGTGCCTACTACGTGCCAGGAACTTTGTACATATTATCTTATATGATTCTCACAACAATCATAGGAGGTAGGTGTTATTATTATTCCCATCTTACGTTTGAGGAAACTGAAGTTAAACAACTTGTCCAAAGTCACACAGCTAGGGAGTATCTGAGGTTGGATTTGAACTCAGATCTTTTTGACTCCAAGTCCAATGCTTTATCCACTGAGCCACCTAGCTGACTCTAAGTAATAGGTACTTAATAACTGTTTGCAGATTGACTAATTGATTGTTTGTCTGACTGGCAATGATGATGATGATAAGATGATGGTCAAAGTCACTTATACCTGTGAGCATGTCCATTGGGGGTGGGGATCTATGAAGGGCTATAGGACCCTCAAACTACTATTTTTATTATGTCCATGAGACAAGTCAGATAGGATAGAGGTGAAAAGGTTTTGAGTAAGCCTGCCCCACAGGAGGGGATTCCAGAGTCCCTCCCTTTTTATTAAAAAAGTATCTTGGTACAGCATTATTACGTGAAGCTCTGGAAGAAGGATGAAGCATTTGTAGAGAACCCTTGGGTAATCTAAGAGAAGCTAGTGGAGCCTCCAGTGATGATGATGGTTGACATTGTCTAACCCTCTCAAGCTTACAAAGGCTTTAAAGGTGGAGAGTCCCCAAAACCTTAGTGTGATATTAAGCCAGCAGAGCTTAAAATTTCACCAAGGAATCTTAGAGTTGGAGCGGGGCTGAGGGACCACCCAGTCTAATTTAAACTGGAATCACCCCTAAAATATCCTTGACAAATGGTTGTACAGTCTTGGCCTGCTAGCCTGGAGATAGTAAGATCCAGTGGATAGAGCAGTGGTTCTGAAATCTAGAGGACCTGGGTTCAAATCCTGCCTCTGACATTGGATAAGTCACTTAACCTCTATATGCCTCAGTGTCCTTCTCTGTAAAATGAGGGGGTAGATTGGGTCCTCTCTAAGGTCCTTTCCAGTTTTTAATCTATAACCTCTTTGGGCCTCAGTTTCCTTCTCTGTTAGGGTTGAGGCCTCTCCTATCTATGGATGTGTGATTACAGATACAATCCTCAGGATCTAGTTCATAGAATCAGATTTAGAGGTGGAAAGAATTGATCCTCACATCCCCTACCTCAAACAGATGAGGAAACTGAAGCAGATAAAAATTAAGTGACTTGATCAAAGTTACCTATCTAGTAGGTATCTGATGCAGTATTTGAACTCAGGTCTTCCTGCCTCCAAGGCCAGTGCCTCATCCATCACACCAGGTTGCCTCAGTTATAACAGAGAATCACAGAGCTGGAAGAGGCTTTGGAATACATCTTGTCTATCCCTCATTTTACAGAGGAGGAAACTGAGGTCCAGAGAGGAATGACTTGGCAAATTGTCCTAGTTAATGGGGCACTAGGGACAACAATCCTCATCTTCTGCCTACTCATGCAGAAGCCTCCACTTCTCCATGGGCCCAGGAGAAGGTGATGTTAGTCCTACCATCAACACACCTCAATCTTTTTAGCTGGAGAAATGCACCCCATGATGTTCCCTCTTTTTTTCCCACCTGGAAGTTGAACTCAGACCTTCCTGGCTTTGAGGCTAGTTCTCTATTCACTACATCATGCTGCTTTGTAGGAAGCACAAAGACTATTATGACCATTTTAGAGATAAAGAAACTGATATTCTGAAATTTTAAATGACCTGTGTATGGGCAGACACTAAGTTGTCAGAGATGACCTTTGCACCTATTTCTCCTGATTCCAAGTCCAAAGCTCTTTTCACATCACCATGTTTCTCAGTTATTGTCTATACATTGAATTTCCTTTAGAAGTAGCGTGTTGTAGTAAATAATTCATCTCAGAGTCAGGAAACCTGGGTTCAGATCCTGCCTCCAACTCACAGTGGGCAAGTCGCTTCACCTCTTAGTGGCCCCAGGTAACTCTCTCAGACCACAAATTGAAGAAAAGGTGCTGATCTACATTGGTAGAGGAAGTTTCCTCACTGGTGGCTCCCTACAGTGTTGCAATCACGAATCAGGTAAAACCAAGAATTCTCACCATGTTGAAGGCACTGAGCCAGGTTGTGGTGGTACAAAGAAAGTGGACAACACAGTGTTTGCCCTCATTGGCTCATAGAGTAGTTGAGGAACAAACTCTATACCCAACTCATTACAATATATGCACACACATACAGATATCATAAGGGTCATTACTGTGCTTCTAATAGGACAGACTAGTGGAGGAGGAGGAAGAGTGTTCCTAGCTGGGGTAGACCAGGATAGGCTTCTGGAGGAGGTGGCATCTAATGTAGGCCTTAAAGGAGGGTTAAGATTCTGATGGGCAGACACCAATTAATTAATAAGCATTTTGAAAACCTCTGCTGTGTGTTAGGTGCTAAGAAATAGTTCCTGCCTCCAAGGAGCTTATATTCTATTGGTGAAGAAAGAGAAATGGGAGGGAGAGGCATTCCATGATGAAAAAGCATGAGCAAAATTGTAGAGACCGGAAACATGAGAGTGTATTTGGAGTTGGAAAATAAAACAATTTGGTGGGAAGGGTGAATTTGTATTAAGGAGTAGTGGAAGATAAGTTTGGAAAAGTTGGTTGTGGCCAGGCCATGGAGGGCCTCGAATGTCAGTTTGTAGAATTTGTGTTGTATTTTTAGACAATGGGGAGCCATTGTGGGTTTTTGAGTGTTCAATTGTTTCAGTTGGGTCTGACTCTTCGTGGCCCCATTTGGGGTTTTCTTGGCAAAGATACTGGAGCGGTTTGCCATTTCCTTCTCTAGCTCATTTTACAGATGAGGAAACTGAGGTAAACAGTGTTAGGTGACTTGTTTAGGTTCACACCACTAGTAAGTATCCGAAGCTGGATTTGAACTCAGGATAAGTCTTTCAGACTTCAGGGTCGGCCTTCTATTCACTGGGCCACCTAGCTTCCCCTAGGGCTTTTGAGGAGGGTGAGATTTAATGAGAACTGTGATTTTGGAAGTTTCCCCTGCATGGAATAGGGAGGTTAGGAGACCAGCTCAGCATCTCAGAAATCAGAAAAGAATGAGAAAATACCCAGCAGCTCCTGAGAGGCAAGACAATAAGATTAAACAGTCCGTGTGATTATGCATTTGAACTTCTAATTTTAAAACCAGCACCCTAATTAGGCATAAATTATTTTACCATTCAAATGTATTCTGGCTAAAAGTTATCTCTCAGATGGGGGGTGGGTTTGGGAGAGGGAGGGCCAGGAAACACGGATGCAGGCTTTCTCTAGCTCCTAATAAAGAAGGCAGAAGGTCACCCAGGAGTCCTTGTGGGTTTTACCTTCACAGGCATGACCCCAAGGGTTCTTAGCCCTCTTCTATTACTGGTGGCTTTTCCTGAGGGCATGTTTTCGGAGAGGGATTTCATCTCCATTTAGCTACCCACCCCACCCTTCAGCCCACCGAGGACAGCTCCTCAGGACAGCTGGGCTTTTCCGTGTTAACCCCAAATTGAAATCCTGCTTCTGTGACCTCCTAGTGGTGTGACCTTGGGCTGGCTCCTTAACTTCTCTGGGAGTCATTTGCCTCTTCTGTAAAATGAGGGGGTTAGACTACTTCACCTCTGGGGTCCTTTCCTTCTAGGATGCTGTGGTGTGAGACATGGGCAAAAGGACATGTACAGATGTGGTTTGGTGAGGAAAAAGGAAGCAGGCTAACCTCGGTATACATAAAAAGGAAGAGTGACCCTCCCAAAGAGAAGTGAGAGGCCAAGGTGGGAATACAATAATAACTCCTATTCCTCTAGTACACTCAGATTCATGAGCCACTTTGCACTGTATGGTAGGTAGTTTAATTGTCCCCAAACTTGGGGGTCACTCTTCCAATCCTCACTTGTATAGGCAGACTAGATCTCCAGAGAATGCCTGTTATATCTCCTTTCAGTGTCTAGGGGTAACTTTTAAGAATCCTCACCACGTGATTCTCTTCAAGATTATTAGTTGATATCAATTAGCCAGCCAGACCTAATTAGCTTTTAAAAATGAGCATCTAGTAGAATGGCATAGTTGGTACAGGGGTACAAAACATCTCCCTCCAATGCCTGTGGCACATTCTTCCACTAGTGTAAATAGAGTCCAGGGGAAAGTGGATTCAGGCTTAGAGAGCAAAAGGGTGACTCATTCCTTCTGGTTGGTCTAAGTCTCCGGGGAAGGGGAAATATTTATGGAATTCACCATAATTACGTCTCTTTTTTGGTGAGATCTTTGTACAGCTTTGAACCTCTCTTACCTCATGGCGACCATTCTGTGCTCACTGCCCAGTGCATATACTGTTGCTCACTGTTGCTGTCCCATGGACAGCTAGCATGTCAGTGAAAGAATCCAGATTCTCAGGTTCTCTGAAGTTCACAAGACTTCTCCAACCAAGGGGAGGAAAAAAAGTGAGACCAGGATTGGGGCTTGGACCCCTACGTAGTAATTCCTTCTCAGCGTTTTGACTATAAGGATTCCTCCCTAAGCTACCAGGTGTTTGAATCTTTCATTCCAAATGAGCTGGATGGTTTTATGCAAGTCCCATAATGCATGACAGTACTCCAACCAATCTGAACAGACTTCCTTGTTTCACCTGGATGCTCATATCCAGGTCTCATTTTCACCTAATGAACAATCAAGATGGGTTTTCACCTGTTAATGGTCTCTGAGTATAGCATTTTGTCTGTTACTTTAAGTGGGGATGGAGCAATTTTGTTGATTGATTCAGTTGACTCCTATCCTTACACTAGGATTATTCCCATTTTAGAGATGAGAAAACCTAGACTCAGACAGGTTAAATGATTTGCTCAGGGTTTTGCAGCTAATAAATGCCAGACCAGGATTCAAAACCAGGTTTTTTTACCTCCAATTCATACCATATTAACAACCCACGTTGCTATAGAATATTAACATATCATCTGCTTTGCCATTGTACCCTAAGAACCATGGAACTTTTCCATCTAACTTGTAGTTGAAATGTTCCATAAATATTGACTCCCCCATTGGAATATGGGCTTGTGGAGAGTAAGGACTGTCTTACTTTTCTACTGTATTTAAAGTGCTTAGAATTGTGCTTTGTATACATTAAGTGCTTAATAAATGCTTCGCTCATTCATTCATAACAATACTGAGGCAGGTAGAGAAAGTATTGGTGGTACCATTTTATAGATGGAGATATTTCTTTTTGATTTTCAGATCTCCTATTTTTATATTTAGTTGGCTGGTTTGATTTATTGCTTTTCCAGTTTTTTTAATTGTATGTCCAAATCATTGATCTAATCCTTCCTTTATTGATGATTTTTTTTGTTGACGTAACTTTTTCCTTAAGGAATTATTCAGTGACATCCCCCAAGTTCTGGCATGGTGTTTCATTTGTGTTGTTTTCTTTTATCACACCATCTAATTCTATAAATTGGACTTTGACCCAGCAGTTCTTTAGAATTCACTTGTTCAGTCTTCAATTAAGTTTGAATTCTTTCTTCAAAGGTTATTAGAAATTTACATCTTTATCATGTTGTCAGTAAAGAATATGTTTAATATGTGGGCCTGGATAGCTCAGTCAGTACAGCATCAGACTTTTAATCTGAGGGTCCAGGGTTCAAGTCCCTGTTTGGGCAAACCACTGACCCTTTTGGGGCAGATAGGTGGCACAGTATATAAAGCACTGGGCCTGGAGTCAGGAAGACCTGAGTTCAAATTCAGCCTTAGACCAGACACTTGACACTTACTAGCTGTGTGACCCTGGGCAAGTCACTTAACCCCAATTGCCTCACCAAAAAAATAAATAAATAAATAAATAAATAAAGAATATGTTTAATATTTCAGTTTTCCTACATGTGTTTGGGAGGTTTTTATGCCCTAGTACGTGATCAATTTTAGTAAAAGTGCCATGCACGGCTGATGAATATGTATATATGTGTGTATATATATTGGAGAATGGATGAAAAAGTTGTGGTCTATGAATGTGATGGAATACTTTTGTTGTTGTTGTTGAATCATTTTTCAGTCATGTGCAATTCTTTGTGACCCCATTTGGGGTTTTCTTGGCAAAGATACTGGAGTGGTTTGCTATTTCCTTCTCCAGCTCATTTGACAGATGAGAGAACTGAGGCAAACAGGGTTAAGTGACTTGCTCAAGACTTACAGCTAGTAAGGGTCTGAGGCTGGATTTGAACTCAGGAAGAGGAGTCTTCCTGACTCCACGCCTGGCACTCTATGCACTGTGGTGCCACCTAGCTGCCCATGCTAGTGTGCAGTAAGAGATGATGAAGGGGATGATTTCAGAGAAACCTGGGAAAACTTATATGAACTGATACAAAGTGAAGTGAGCAAGGCCAGGGGAAAAATTTATGCATAAGTATTATAAAAAGAATCTTGAAGACTTTTATGAACTGATGAAGAATGAAATGAACAGAACCAGCAGAATAATTTATTTATTAACAACACTGTAAAGATGAACAACTTTGAAAGTTCTGTGATTGATATAATGACTATTCATGATGATTCCAGAGGACCCATGATGGGAGCATGCTGGCCACCTCTTGACAGACAGATAGATGGATTCAAAGTGAAGAATGAGACATGTATTTGTTGAACACAATCAATGAGGGAATTTGTTTTATTTGACCATGCATAGTTGTTACAGGAATTAGTTTTTCCCCCCTCTTTTTTATTGGGATAGGAGGTGGGAAGAAGAGAGGATAGATTACTGTTAGTTAAAAAATAAAATTTTATAAAATTGGTATGAACATAAACTCTTATACTTGGGTCTAAAAAAGCAAATCCTTAAGTTTGGGATCATGGAGACATGGGTAGACTATGACTGGTCAAAAAAGACCTCCAGTTTTCATGTACTGAAAGCTCAGTTTTAGTCACCAGCATTACATCCCAACCAAGGAAGAGAGTGCTTTTCTTGAGAGGTGTATAGCAGAGATATTTTCAATATCTTCTTTCCTGGTCAGAACACATCTGGAGTATTGTGGTCAGTTCTTGGGACGTATTCTAGGAATTTCATTGACAAGCTGGAGCATATCCATAGGAAGTCAGCTAGGATGGTGAAGGCAATGGAATTCTTGCCAGAAAAGGATTGGGTGAAAGAACTCAGGAAATTTAGCTTGGAAGAGATTTAGGAAAGACATGCTTGGCTGTCTTCAAGTCTTTGAAGATCTTCCACACTGGAGAGGAATTGCATTCATTCTGATCCAGAGGGTGGAACAATGGTGCAAAGAGGCAGATTTCTGTTCCACATAATGAAGAACTTTATTAAAAATGAGTGATAACTAAATGTGGAATGGATGGCTGCCATAGCAGATAGTGAGTTCCCTGTCACTAGAGGCTCTCATGAAAGGCTGGATGGGCTGTTGTTGGGGTATAGTGGAGGGTGAAGAATGGGTTACACTTGATGGTCACTGAATTTCCTTCTAACTCTTGATTCCTCTGAAGCACTTTTTTACTTCCATTTTTCAGAACGATGATTTATTTCTTGCTAGCAAACACAGGTGAGTGCCACCTGTCAACAATGATTAGTAGGGACTTCAAGTGTGTCCCTGTGGATATCAGTGGCCTCTGGTTTCATGAGAAGCCATCTGGTTCCTTGCCTTTCTAGGCTTTATTTATGATTTCCTTGAATGACTGGGAGGACAGGCATGATCCCTCAAACACGGGCTTTTGCATTTGAACTCGAGATACCTCACCAGAGCCATGTGCTAAATTACAGGGTGCTCAGGTTACCAGATCATGTGGCCTGGACTTTAGAGTTGAAGGCTCCACCTGGCCAAATAGATCACTTTGTCAGCTCTCCCCACTGAATTCCTGAACTCTGTCCACAGTAGTGAGCAATTGGTCTCTAGACATGCAGCCCCCTCCCCAGTCTATTAACCAGACTATTGGGCGCATAAATGCAAAGAATGTAGGGATTTATTTCTATGTTTCTCACTGTCCACAAACACTTAGAATCTTGGTTTTTCAGAACAACGAGTCGCCTAGTGAGTTGGGTTGCTTGTACTGAACAACAGAAAGTATTAACCACAGGCAGCATTACAGAATCAGAATAATAGGATTTCAGAGTTGGAAGGCACCCTGGGGGGCATGCAATTCAACTCATACCCAGAAAAGACTCCCAGGACAATACACCTGACAAATGACCAGGCTTTAAAAAAAACAAAAACCCCTATTGAAGGGCAGGACACCATCTTCTGAGGAAGCTCTCTTTATTCTGGGTTGGTTTGGGGGATGTTTTCCATCAAAATGAAATTTGCCCATTTCCATCTTTCACTCTTGGCCTTTGGTTTTATCCCTGCTAACCCCAGCTTCCATTTCTAGAGTGTCTTGGGGGGGTCCGCAAGTGACTTTTCTCAGGATAGCCCTCTGAGATAGGGGAGTGCTAGTGTTTTTGTTCCCATTTTGCAGGGGAGAACACTGAGGTCCTGAAAGTTTAAATGCTTTCCCCATAACCTCACAGCTCATTAAGTGTCTGAGATAGGATTTGAACCCAGGACTCCGGATTCTAAGTTCAATGATCTGTCTACAGCACCCTACTGTCCTTCTTTTCTTGGTCTTTGACTTCATTCCCAGGCTCTTGAACTTCAGAAATATTTAACCATATTGAATGCAAGGCTTTCTGAGGGCTCAATGTTTCAATGCTCTAAGATGATACAGAATTTGTCTTTTCAGTGACATGTACACAAGGCTGCACATTTTTTTTTATTTCATAGGACTACAGAATTAGAGATGGAAGGGACCATAGGAACTCATTTAATAAGAAATCTGAGGCTAAGGGAGATTTGTCCAAGTTTATAGAGATGGAACTGGCCTAAATGGCAATGGGATGCCTCAGGAGTTGGTGGGTTCCTGGTCACTGGAGGTCTTTAGGCAAACTCTTCAAGTGAAGGTTGAATGACTACTTGTCAGAGAAGGGCCTGAGGTTTAACGACTTGTCCAAGGCCACACAGGTAGTTAAATGGCAGAGTCAAGACATGCACTTAGGTCTCCATGGTTCAAAATTCAGCACTCTTTCTAGTGGACTGTGAGTCCTCACAATTGTCAGGACAGTGATCACTGCTTTTACCTGCACAAGACTTCAGGCATAAATGTGAATTGATTGAAAAACCATTTGTTGCATAGTTCCTAGACAAAGTGGCTTTTGAGCATCTCTGATTTCCCATAATGTTTCCCAAATGTTCCCAACCATTCCTCAGAGGTTGGCCATAAGCACAACATAAGCCTTAAACTCTTCTGAATGGTTTTTCAGGTAACATCCTTACAGGCCACCCTACCTCCCCCAAATGTGGTATTCATTCCCTTTGCTCAAAAGTAACCAGACAGATCATTTTTCAGCCTTCCTTTGTGATTTCTAGTTGGGATAATTCCCCAAGTAGAAAATGTTGCCTCCAGTGTATGGTTTCTCATGAACTTGAGGGGAAACAGGTGGTTTACAGGCCAAGCTGTGAACTAGAGCTCAATCCACAGCCTCCTAGTGGCCTCTAATCTTATACTCTTGCACAGTGATCTGACAGTCGTTGCCTTCTGCCGTATCACCAGTGAAGATGCCACATCAAAACCAAAGTCCGAGGCTCATTGACTTCACCCTGTTTCATGACCAGATGGGATGATGCGCCATATCATAAAAGTCACTAGATTGGAGCTCCAGAAGGGACCTTACCAGCTTTCTGGTCCAACTTATCTGAAGAGGAATCCCTACCACAGTGATCCCAACAAGTGGACCTTCCAGGAGGGGGTGCCCACCACCTCTGACAGCTGCCCACTCCAGCTTTGGACAGCTCCAATGGTTGGGAACACTAGGAAGTTGTGGGAGATTTTTGCCCTCCAGGTCCGATTAGAACCAAATCGAATCCCTCTGCCACATGACAGGTTTTCACATGTTTGAAAAGAGTTCCCCTGTTCCAACTGAGGTTTCTGCTCAAGAGATATAGTAGAGTGAACATTTAGGAGCTCTTACTATGTGTCAGGCACTGTCCTAGCACCAGGGATACAGATATAAGTAAGGCAGTCTTTGTATACCCAGCAGTTAGCACAGTGTCTGGCACACAGCTGGTGCTTAATAAATGTTTGTTTACTGACTTGTTGGCATTCTAATGGGAGAAGACAACATAAAAAGGGATGCCAGAAAAAGAGATGAGGGTGGTACCTGCATGCTAAAGAGATGGCTGAGAAGTGTTTTGGAGACTGGGCCCCTCCCAAAGATGAGGGAAAACCTCATCTGTCAGAGCTGGGATCACCCAGTGGTGCAGTCCAAGTTTCCAGCTTAATGGGTCTTCATATGACCAACTCTCAAGGCCCCTGGTTGCCCTTTCCTGGACATTCCAGCTTGTCAATATCTTTCTTGAATTGTGGTGACCAGAACCAAGACAACGTTTTAGGTGAGGTCTGACCAGGGCAGAGGACAGTGGGACTGGCCCCTCCTTATTTTTGGAACTTATGACCCTCTTAATGAAACCCAAGATCTCTGTTTTCTGATCTGCTCTGCTTCACTGCTGACTCATATTGAACTTGTGGTCCACTATGACCCCTGGGCCTTTTGCAGAACAAGTTATCTAACCATATTTCCCCCATCACGTACTTGTGAAGTTGATTTTTTTGTACCCATGTGCAAGACTTACATTTATACCTATTGAATTTCTTCTCATTAGATACAATCTAATGTTCTAGTGTGTCAAGATAATTTTAGGTCATGACTCTCAACCAGTGAGAGATATCCCTCCCAGCTTGTGTCGTCTGCAAATCTGAGGAACACCATTTGTGCCTTTAACCAAGCTATTGATAAAAATGGGAAACAGCATGGAGCTGAGCATAGATCCCTGGGGCACTCCACTGGAGACCTCTTATCATGTCTTCATCTCTAGGGCCTCCTCTAGCTCCTGGAATCACATTCAGCAACCCACCTCCTAGCTTCCATCTTTGCACCCAGGACCTTTTCCTTGCACTCTTGTCTTCTGTCTCTTCTCCAGGCTCCCTGGCTCCATGGGACATCCCTCTGCTTATTGCTGTTGGCCCTGAGGCAGATCTCCTGGGCCTCAGAGGACACACTGCTGCCACCTGCCATGAAGCTGGACCTTCAGGGAAGACCTTGAACTCTAAATATTTGCCTCCCTCCACAGACTTCTTCAACCACAAATACCCTTCCTGAACTCAGTTTTCAGTGGTTAGCTAACTTCTGTCATCTCGTTCTGCTCACACTATCCCAGTAATTCTGAACTCCTGGTGCCTGATGCACAAGCCCCTTCCCCATTCTCAACTGCTGCTGTCTTCTCCCCATCTACTTCAACCCTATCCCCTAATGTACCAAGCTGGATCTGTCTGCCCCTTCCACTGTGCTCGCTGGCACTCCTGGTCCATAATTAATAAACTTGCTTTCTTCTTAAACCTCTTCCTTTCTTGCTTCTTGCATTTCTTTCACTCACTGAGACCCAATCACCATTTCTCTGGTCATCCTTTCCAGAAATGGTGGCTCTTCCATTCATACCCCTGATTCAATGGTCATATAGGGGAGGTGGAATACTCCTTTCTTTCCATTACCCAGTGGCTGGAGTCCTGAAGATCTGAGTCTTCAGGAGTCAGGAAGACCTAATTTCAAATCCTGCCTCAGATACTGACTAGCTACGTGAGCCTAGGTGAGTCACTTAATGTCTTTGCCTCAGTTTTTTCATCTGTACAATGGGGCTAATAAGACGACCTACCTCCAAGGGTTGTTGTGAGGATCAAATGAAATGACATCTGTAAAGTACTTTCCAAACCTCCAAGAACTAGAGAAATGCTGGTTATTGACTCGGAGATCACCTCCTGCAGGCGGGTGACGACGTTCTCCCTCAGACTCACGGCCATCCTTTTTTTGCTACTTTTCTTGTGTGCCAGTCATGTAATATTGGTTAGTGGAGGAATCTGTGCCTCTTTCTTCTTTTCCTCCTAGACTGTAAGCTGCATGTGGGCAGGGTCTTATCTAAACAAAGCTTTCTATCTCCTTAGTGCTACACAATGCCTAGTCATAAGGGGATTTCGAAAGGAAGAACAGTGAGGAGGGCACAGAGGGTCTGAAAGCTGTGGCAATGAACCTTGTACTCCTCTGACAAGAGGCAACATTCAGAGTGCCGTTGTGGACAGAAAGGCATTTTATTAGAAATATTGCTGCCGCCTGAGCTGTTTGTTCATGGACACTGGAATGCTCCATGTTGAGACCTGTATTGGGGGGGAGGAGTCATCCTCTCCCTTCCCACTTCCCCCTCCCCTGGCTTTACTGGGCATTCTTTTCTCCTTTGTGATAAAGCATGGGGCTCTATCCCCTGGGTTCCCCTAAGGAGTTTAGTATTCCACTACAGCCCCCTTTCATCTCTGATCCCCCACTAGCCATGAAGAAGGATGCTGCTATAAGGCATTTGAGGGGAAATGTACACAGCTAGATGGTGCAGGGGATAGAGCTATGGGCCTGGAGTCAGGAAAACCTGAGTTCAAATATGACCTGAGATACTTACTAGCTGTGTGACCCTGTGCAATTCACTTAACGTCAATTTCCTCATTTATATAATGGGGATAATAATAAAAGCACCTACCTCACAGGATTGTTAAGAGGATCAAGTGAGATACTATATGTAAAGCACTTAGAATAGTGCCTGGCACATAGTAGGTGCTATGTAAATGCTAGTGATTATTATTATTAGGCTAATAACAGTACCCACATCTCAGAGTTGTTATGAGGACAATAAAATGTTTGGTATAGTGCCTGGCACATAGTAAGTGCTATATAAATGTTATCTATTATTATTATTAAAATGGGGATAATAATAGCACTTACTTCCCAGGGATGTTGTGAGGATCAAATGAGATATTGTAAAATGCTTAGCACAGTGCCAGGCACATAGTAGGTGCTATATACATGCTAACTGCTAGAATAATGATAATTTGTATTGTTATTAAGATGGGAATAGTAATAGTACCTATCTCCAAGTGTTGTTGCGAAGATAAAATGAAATATTTGTAAAGTGTTTGGCATGGTGCCTGGCATATAGTAGGTGCCAGATAAGTGTTAGCTATTATTATTATTATTAAAATGGGACAATAATATCACATACCTCCCATGATTGTTGTGAGGATCAAGTAAAATAATATTTGTAAAGTGCATAGCACAGTGCCTGGCACACAGCAGGTGCTATATGAATGTTAGCTTTTATTACTATTACTGTTAATTGGGTGAGTGAGTAAAAGATAAAGCAGTTAGAAAGGAGAAGGTGACTGTGGCCTAAATCTTTATTTTGTTTACTGTTGCTGAACAGGCCCTGGGAATCTGAGGCTAAATCTTCTCAGCCCACCCTCTGCCTACACCCTGGCTTCCCCTACATTTTATTCCCAGAGATGGTTCTAGCTGCTGCTTAGGGTTTCTCTCTCAAGCTTCTGGAGTCCCATGCGTGAAGCTGCAGGGTGTTGAGCTCAACTTTCTTCCACACCAGCAGTAGTCACCCTGCCTGTCTCTTCAATACATTGACCACAGCAGCTCCCCCTGGGGAGGACCAGTGCAGTTAGTCAGCCCTGCCCCAGGTGCCCTCAGAATCCAGAGCACAGAGGGAGACTTTTGGGGACCCACAGTTCATGGACCTGCCTGTACCCTGTCATCTCTGCTCCCTACTGCATTTCTTTCTCTTCTTTACATTGATGAGTGAATTGGGTTTTGGAATATTACATTTAAAGAGCCATAGATTTTGAGTGGGAAGTGGTCACAGAGGTCATCATGTCTTCCCCTTTCCCATTTTGCAGAAGAGGAAACTGAGACCCAGAGAGAAGTGATTTATCCAAGGTCACACTTGCAGTGAGTGACAGAGTTAGGATTCAAGTCCAGATTTTCTGATTCCAAATTCAGTTATCTTTCCATACTAATTCCATTCCCAAAATTTGATGTGCCGTGTTTGTTGGTCTTCTCTTACCCTATCCTTCCTCCTTGTGGTTGCCTACTTTATATTCATATTAACAAAAATCAGATTCTGGGGTGTGTAGGGATGCTGCCAGGCAACCTTGGTCAGGGTGAGCTTGCCAGGACAGAGTCAACTCTGCTTCTATGATGTTCCATGATTGGAGCCACACACAACCAACACCGGTGCCTGAGGAGCCAGCCACCTCCACGGTTCTATTTTGCCTCGAGCTCATTATCGTAAGCATTTCTTTAATCCCAGTGAGTGATAATCCAGCCCTTTCTGTGTGTGTTGTGGGAGAGGAGGGAGGGGAGTAGGATTCAAAGTGTTTTGGTGCCATGAGAGAAATAAAAAGAATCCTGTGGTAGCACGGAGATAATTTGCAAGACCAACTTTGGCTTGAGCTTTTTTCAAATGAACTCCAGTGTTTTCAGGATTTCCTGATGGCCAACAGTGCATGCCTTTTGAAGTGTCCATTGACAAAAGGCCCAGGCTGAGTGCGATGCCACCAGTTTCAAAGTACTTGTGCTTCCAATGACTTGAAGAGAAATCTTAATAAGGCAGGATGTTGGCATTATACTTTATAATAACACACATGGACACACCTACATATACAAGTAAGGTTATTTTGTGAGTGCTGTTGGGGATGAGGCAATTGGACATGCCACTGAAAACCTTTGGAAGGGTGTTACTAACCATCATATTATAGAAAAGTCACACTTGCTGTCAGATGAACTGTCAGTTGTGAAATCCAGTAAGTTGAGAAAGTTCTTGAAGTTGAATGGGGATGAAGAGGAAACAGTTTTCACTTGGTTTAAATATACCTCTCAAATGGGAAGGGTAATAATTTTCCACTGGACCTTTTATTGACTTGCAATGGTGGCCTGTGGGAATGTCTTCCTGTGCTGAGGGATAGCCCCCGAGCAAGCTCTCCTTGGGTCTGGAACACTCAGGGGCAGAATCATACAAGCCATAGCTAGACAGGACTAATGTAAACCCCTTTTATTTTATAGGCGAGGAAACTGAAGTCCAGAGAAGACAACTAGGCTGGCCAAAGATCAGAGTAGACAAGGGTTTGACTTTTTCTGCATTTCCCTTGAGGGCAGAACTAGGAATAAGGGGTAAAAAAATATAACTAAAAAGATAGACATGAAGGGAGTTATGTTCTTGAAACAAATTTTAGAAAAGTTAGTAATTATAAATCTTTGATGACTACTGAATGGGAATAGAAGAGAATATGTATATTTATAAACTTCAAGTGACATCTTTACAAAAATTGACCATATGTTAGAGCATAAAAACCTCACAAGTGAATATAGAAAAGAAGAAATATTAAAGACATCTATTGCAGGCCAAGTCTGACTAAGGCTGGTTCTTTGGTAATTCAATATTGGAACAAAATGAGACATGGAACATTCAGAAATCAACAAAAGGGAGTTTATTTAGATATAGAAGGGGAAGAATAGCAGAGAAGGGAAAGGATGAGGATATAGACTTGACTCAGCTAAGCATAGATCTCCTGTGGTGTTGTAGTTCATTATGCCAGTTTTTGTTCAGAAGCCTGAGGGAGGAACTGGAGCTCTTTGTATTTTGGATGTTTTTGTATACAGATGCTGGGTTATTCCAGTAACCTAAGCCTTGGCCTCACAAGCCAATTGCATCACAAGGACAGTTATAATTTTAAAGGAAAAATTAGCCTAGATTGCATGTGGTGGGGCATTAGGATACTGCTACCATAACATTGTTACTAACCAAAACACGCTGAAAATTATATAGAGCATTTGAAGAAAAGATTCAAATTTCAATGGAGGCTAAATTATTAAATCCTAAAGAGCTGGAATGTCAAAGAACATAGAGAAAAATTAAACAATTTCACAAAAGAAAACAATGAGGTGAAAGAACATGTCAAAACTTTTGGTATGCAGTCAAAGCAGTCACTGGGGGAAGATTTGCATCTCTAAATGTTTTCATCCACAAAAAATAGAAAGAAAAGACCAATAATTAGAGCATCCAACTTAAAAACTAGAAAATCAACAAATTAAAAAAATACCTAACTGAATATAAAACAAATTCTGAATGTCAAAAAAGCAATAAATAAGATTAAAAACAACCTCCCATTCAATTGACAATTAAAACTAGTAGATTAAAAAAACCTAACAAAATAGATAAACAGCTATTCAGATTTTTTAAAAGGTAAGAAAAACAAAATGCTAATATTAGAATGAAAAAGCTTAATTTTCAATACATGGAGAAAAATAAAGATTATCAGCAATTATTTTGCCCAATTTTACAGCAAAAAAGTAATAATTGAAATGAATGGATGAATATTTACAAAAATATAAAATACTCAGTTTACCAGAACAAAAAATAAATAATTTAAATAACCCACTATCAGAAAAATAAATTGAACAAATCATAAATGAGTTCCTAAAGGGAAAAAACCTAAAGAACCTGATGGAGTTACAAATGCATTCTATCAAACACTTAATGAGAAACTAACTTCATTATATAAATTACTTGCAAAAATATAAAAATAAGTGATTTTACCAAATTCCTTCTATGAATCAAATATGATCTTGAAATCAAAACCAGCAAGAGAAGTAGAAAAAGAAAATTATAGACCAATACTCCTAATGAATCTTGGCTAAAATATTTAAATATTTCAGAAATATTAGCAAAAGGGTCACAGCACTGGGTTAAAAGGATTATACAGTATGATCAGGATTTATACCAGTGTGGCAAGAAGGTAGGTACATGCTTCCTGTTGGTGGAGCTGTGAATTGGTCTAACCATTTTGGAAAGCAATTTGTAACTATACCTCCAAAGTGACATAAATTATGTAGAGTTCAAAGGAACTAGTGATATCATGAGTAGATTTATACCCCAACGAGATTAAACAACAACATACAAAAATAATTAGAGCAGCACTTTTTCTTGGCGCAAGAACTGGAAACAAAGGGAAAGTTTGTCTATTGGGGAAATGTTGAACAAATGATGGTATTTGAATGAAATGGAATATTATTCCATCATAACAAACGACAGAAGAGATGGTATCAGAGAAATCTGGGAAGACTTATATGAACTGATGCAGAGTGATGAGCAGAACTACACAATATTGCCAGGAAAAATAACTTTGAATGACTAAAGATCTTAAGCAATAACCAAGCATGACTTCGCCATCCCACTAAGCCATAGGGGAGTTGAAGTTCTTTCTATGCGTCAAGAAAGCCTGAAGCTCTCCCCCTTCCCAATGTAGGGTATTGCTTTCTTTATGAACCAGCGTCCAAGCTGGTGGCATGTTTATACTAGTGGGGTTAGCTGTTGGCCTGAAGTCACCAATGACTACAAAGCACAGCTCAGGGGCCATCTCTTACATGAGACCATTACTAATCTCCTTAGTCCTTGGAACTTTCTCCATCTTGAAATTAATTTGTACAACTTTGCAAATATGTATGTATTTACTTATGTTTACATGTTGAACATCCTCCCTGGCAGAATGTAAATTCTTGGAGGGCAGGGATTGTCTTTCCCCAATTTTTAGCCTTTTTGTCTATTCCCCAGGTGCCTAGCACAGATTAGGTACTTAATATTTGTTAAATGGAATTGAAGGTGGAGGATGCTGGTAAACATGGCAATCCTGCAAGGTTATAACATGTAAACTGGGTTTAGTTTTCCAATTTAAGCCAAAGGTTTGAAACCCACAATTGATTTTGAAAGAATATTATCAATGCAAGGCACCACTACTGTGGATGTTTTTGTTTCTCTGTACAAAATACTTGCTAATCTAATTACACAGTCTTCTGAAGAGAGGAGCAAAGGATTGCATGATATGACTTGGGGGGCAGTGGAAGCGGCAAACAGCCCCCTACCGACTGCAGGCTTGGCCTTTAACCAGTGGGCCAAATGTATCTATATTCAATTTCTTCTTCTTTTTTTAATGCTTGAGTTATTTATTATTTTGTGCAAAGCTTCTCCTTTTCTCTGGTCTCCTCTCATTGAGAACTTTATGCAGATTTCCAATCGAGATCGGCTTTCCCAGTTCTGAACTGTTGCATTACAGCTTTTATGCTCGGCAATGTTTATTGAGCATTACCAGCCTGAGAGCTTGAACAAGTGTGTTTTAATCAGCCTGCAGTCAGTTCAGCTGAGATTAAAAAAGAGATTGCTCTCATTTTGTTTTTTATTTAATGCTCATTTGTCTACAAATATCAAATCATATTGCTCTGCAATTAACACCGATTCCCAGAGCTGGGTGATTCCTCGGGAAGGCTGTAGCTTAGTCAGCTGTGTCTTCCCCTCTGTGCCCAGGAAGGTTGGATTCAAGTAGATTGGAAAAAGGTCATGAGAGGCCCTTCTCCAGGACTTAGGAAAAGATGCCACTTCAGCTTTTCTCCAGGGGAAATGTTTCAGCCTTTCTTCAAAGCTGGTCAGTTGCTTAGAATTGATGCCAGGCCTTGACCAGCCGTGGGATAGGCCCAGGGCAGGAGAGGACAAAACTTGGGAGTCCAGAAAGACAGAGAGAGCCTGGAAAATGTGGGTGTTTGGTCTGAGCAAAGAAGGTCACATCTAGGGGAAAGTATGATTGGAGACTCTACATCCAAGGAAAAGCCCCAAAGACTTATGGAGATAGGAGAGGACAGCTAAGGAATGACTTTCAAATACTTGGGTCAGGTCAGCTAATGGGGAAAACACTGGATTTGGAGTCAAAGGTCCTGGGATCCTAGCCCTGCCAGTAGTCATGCTACCTGTGTGACTTTCAAGAGTCATTGAAATGCTCTCTTTCTGTGGATGAAGGGTTAGAGGTGGGATTAGATGACCTCTGAGGTCCTTTCCAGCTCTGCCTCGATGATGCCAGGATCAGGGACCAGTAATAATAGCGTGCTCTTGCAGGTTTGCAGAACATTTTACAAATATTGTCTCATTTCATTCTCACAACAACCATGGGAGGTCGGTGCTATTGTCATTCCCATTGTGGATGAAGGAAACTGAGGCGGGAAGGGGTGAAGGGACTTGCCATAGAGCTGGTGTCTGAGGTAGGATTTGAATTCAGGTCTTCCTGACTCCAAGTCCAGTGCTCTACCTACTGTGCAACCTAGCTGCCTCAGCAGTACAAGACTTTTAGGACAGACTCCTTAGGAGGTTCCAAGCACACACGGGCTGGGCTTCACTGACCCAAAGCATAGCACAGATGGCAAGGTCTCTGGTGCAGTGAGTTACTGCCCTTAATCCTAGGATGAAGGCATTTTCCTCTCTGCCCTGGTGGGAGGCATCCTGGTTAACATGTGAAGATGAAGTTTGGGTGGTATTTGGTGGCAGAATGAGATGTGTGTCCCATACGTATTAGGAGCCACTGGCAGCATCTCTATAGGCAGGAGGCTAGATCATCTAAGAGCCCCAATACCATGTAACCAAACTGATCACTTGATGAGCTTTTATTAAGTACCGAATATATTTTAGGCATGGTTCCAGACCTGGGAATACAAAGACAAGAGGGAGAACTTCTGCAGCTAATCAAGTTCACTGGTCCTAGAGTCATCCAGGGGTGGACCAAGGTGTGGAGGTGTGGTGGCTACCCAAATCGTCTCCAGTAAAAAAAATGCAGGCTTCACAAAGTTCATTTTTATAACTCTAGATGAGCACATTGCAAACCTTGAAGTATTATAGAGTGTGGGTTATCCCTGTATAACCACAGAATCTCAACACTGAAAGGGACATTGGAGGACATTGAGTCCAACTTGGACCTGAATGGAAAGTCATGCAGTGAGGGAGGTCCACTGGTGTCCAGGGAGGTGATGGTCCAGTTATCCTGGACTACCCTGGTCAGATCATCCATATAGTGGACTGGACTCAGCTCTGGGTGCCATGTTTTAGTCAGGACATGACTAAGTTGGGAAGCATCTAGTGGAAGGTGATCAGGGTGGGAAAGGGTTTTGAACACATGGCATATGAGGACAGGACAGCTAGGTGGTACGGTGGATATAATGCCAGAATGAGTCAGGGAGACTCATCTTCCTGAGTTTAAATCTGGCCTCAGATACTTACTAGCTGTGTGACTCTGGGCAAGTCACTTAACCCCATTTGTCTCAGTTTTCTTATCTGCCAAATGAACTGGAGAAGGAAATGGCAAACCACTCCAGTATCTTTGCCAAGAAAACCCCAAATGGGGTCAAGAAGAGTTGGACACAACTGAAATTGACTCAACTACATATGAGGATAAGTTGAAGGAACTGGAGGCATTTATGATGGAGAAGAGAACACATGTGTGTACATGAGACCTGTATCCAAGACTTTGCAGGGCTGTCACATGGAAGATGAATGAATCTTGTTAAGCCTGGGCTTTGGAGGGCAAGACCAGGAGTTCTGGTGGGTAGTGCTGGAGAAGAAAATTTGGGCTCTTCAGAAGGGAAAACTTCTAACAGCGAGAGCCACTCAAAGGTGACCAGATGGTAGTGCCTCAGATAGTAGTGGGTTCTTTCTCATCAAAGGCTGGATGCTTATGTTGGGTGTGTTGTAGAGGAAGAGGCACTTGCATTTGGGTACAGGCTGGACAAGACAGCCTATGAGTCTTCTTTAAATGTTGGTCTTTCCTCGGCACAGATTCCGTGATCCTGTGAACAAGTATGGCTCTTATAACCCCCATGACAGGAGGATTCCAGCCTCTGAAGTATAGTGATGGGGACTGTGGGATGGTGCCATGGAATTCATTCCATCTTCAGACAACATGAATTGTTGAGAAATGTTTCCTAACATCGATATTGAATCCATATCCATTGCTCTTGGTTTTGGCCTCTAGGGCCTCCACATGGCAGCCTTTCAAACTCTTGAAATCAGCTTTCACATCCTCTCCAGATGCTCCATTCTCCAGGATAAACAGGGGAGCTGTGAAAAGGCAGACTTCATTTCAATATTTTTGTTGTTCAGTCGTTTCAGTCAGGTCTGACTCTTCATGACCCTATTTGGGGTTTTCTTGGCAAAGATACTGGAGGGGTTTGCCATTTCCTTCTCCAGCTCTTTTCATAGATGAGGAAACTCAGGCAAACAAGGTTAAGTGACTGGCTTAGGGTCACGCAGCTAGTAAGTGTCTGAGGCCAGATTTGAACTCACGAAGCTGAGTCTTCCTAACTTCAGGCCTGACACTCTATTGACTGTGCCACCTAGCTGCTCGCTGTTTCATTATTATTATTTTTATTCCTCAATCAATGCTTAGCTGACAAGATTTGGAGTCCTCTCAGCATTCCAGGAATACTCCACTGTACAATGTTTTTCCATGTAGTTTCATAAAAAAAAAATAGGTGAGGAGCCTTTAAAGTGTAAAAATTTTATTTAGCCACACAAAATCAATGGATATAGGAAAGAATTATATTTTTTAATTGCATAAGAGGATATATATATATATACAGTGCACAAATTAATAAAATGGCACCATAGAGAAATAGAGAAGTCATATTGATTAGCCTACCAACAAAGATGCCTTTTAATTACTAAGCTTCTAGCTCAATATTCAATGCTGCACTAAAGCGGAATGCCCAAGCAATGCAAGGTCTTGAAGGGTGTGTCTCATTGTGTACAAACCCTAGGAAGACTAGCATACTGAGGAGACAAAAATATTCTGTGGTGGCTTGTCAATTTATGGAATGAATATGAAAAATACAGGTCCTGTAGTGTCCTATGAATGGGCAACCATAATTTGAAGAATTTTTTTCCTTGGGGCTTTTTCAGCAGGCAGGATTTTCTTAGGTCTGCATCATAGGGCATTCATTCTTTTCAGAGAAATGGTCAACCTCAACATCAATGTGAAAGAGTTAAAGATGATCAACACATGAAGAATTACTTTTTCTCTTTTCCCTTCTTTTTCCCTTTCTTTTCTTTTCCCTTTCCCTTTCCTTTTCCTTTTCCTTTGTCCTTTTCATCAGCTCCAGACAATGCATGTGCTCTTTTCTTACCCAAAGGGGTCTTGGAGTACCAAGCCTGAAATCAAGGAAGGAAGGAAGAAAATGTTAAATTTTTGCAAACATTCTGTGGAGGGAGCCTTAGAAAACTTATTTCAATCCTTCTCATTCATTATGAAGGGTCAATGGAACCACTGATAATTGGACATCTGACAAGGGCAAATGGTTGCTCATACGGATTTTCATGTTGACGCCACTGCACATTCTGGGTATTGCCTGACTCCAGCCAGGGACACTCTTCTCCAAACAGAGTGGCTCAAAATCTAAGAGAACTATAAGGCCACGATACCAGTCATCCTCCTCCCACTCACTGGCTATTGGTTAAAAACATAGGGAAATTGGTTCACAGACGAGATTAGACATGGAATCTCCTCCGTAACAGTCAATTTACAGATAGAGGTTTTTGACAGAAGGGATGGCTTCATTTGTTGTATTTGTATCCCTGGTGCCTGGAACATAGTAGATCTATTATGTATTTTTTGATCAACTGAGTATGTAAACAAGTCCCAGAAGCAACGGAGTGTGGTGGTGTAATATTCAATAAATCCGAGGACACAAACTACTGGGGTACGAATTCCTCCAAAAGAACTTCCAGAAAAATTGGAAAGCAGACTGGCAGAAACTATGCTTAGACCATCTTAGATCATATACTTCAATGAATTCCAAGTGGATACATGGTCTAACTATAAAATCCATATCATTCAAAAATTAGAGGAGAGAGGGGATTGTCCTTATAATCAACAGGGGGTCTACTCTTGGCTAAACCGTAAGAGTTTGCTATAAAAATTCCCAGTGATGAATGTCTGTTGGAGAGGGGTAGTGGCCACTGGAGAGTGGGCCTAAAATGCCAAGAGCTTTCTTGGTTGCCATTGTCGCTACCCTGCCAGACCTGGTCTGGAAGGTTTATTTGACCTGAAACTAGCCATGGAGCATGGGGAGCGTAGGGTCCAGAGGGAGCTGGGGAGTCAGGGGTCAGTTACTAAAGTTCCCCATTCACTAGATTTCTGTTGCAAACTTTGTTAGCTGATTAGGAACTTGTTTCCTGGACTTACAGAGGCAACAGTACAATAAAGACTCGTCCTGTGGCCTTTTCTTGCATCTGGCTACCTAATACACAGTTGAAATGGACAATCTGACCCTCTTGGGTGAGACTCACTTCTGTCCCTTCAGCTCCCTCAACTCCAGTGACTATGGTGCCTTGGTCCAGTCTATATACAGCAGAGTGTGACCCCAGATGTGGGCTTTCCCAATCCTGCCTCCTCAGAAATATAGTCCTTTGCCCATAGAGGTAGATAAAACATTTATTGAGTACTAACTGTGTACCAGGCCATAAGCTAAGTGCTAGGAATCCAAAGACAAGAATAAGAACAATTTCAAACTATCCTAGATCCAAATTATCTGGGTCAATGGTTGGGTGGGAATATTCTCGGTCAATGTAGGGAGAGGATCCCACCTACAACACTTGCTGGCTGAATGATCTCTTGGAGCCTTAGTTTTCTTCGTCGTAAAATGGGGATAATAATACTTGCATTACTTAACCCACTGCATAGATCACAGGATTCTAGTTCTAGAACTGGTCACATAGTCCCATCCCCTCATTTTACAAAATAGGAAACTGAGTCTTAGGGAGGTGAAATAATTTGTCCAAGACTGTGGAAGCAAGAAGGTTAAGAGACAGGAAGCTATGGGAGAAATGGTTAGGATTATTACTTGTTTAGTGTTATTATTAAAATGCTAGAGAAACCCATTAGATGGTGAGCTCCTTGGTGTTTTGCTTTTCTTTGAATCTTGAGTGCCTAGCACAGTGCCCCACACATAGTTGGTGCTTAATAAATGCTTATTGACTGACATGAGCTGCTCTCATCATCATCGTCACCATCACCATCATCACCACCATCATCACCACCATCCTCCTCCTCCTCATCATCATCATTCCTGCCACTAAAGTCATCTTTTGATGATACATCAAAGACAATGACTTCCCCAAGGCCATGCCAATGGAAGACAAGTTCCAACAGATCCCACCACCAAGACTGAGAGGCTTTGAGGTTGGGTTTAGCCATGGACTACATCCCCTTGACCCCAGATGTTGGTCGCCTAGGGACCAGCCCAGCTAAGCCTGGCTTATCACTGGGTTGGATTGAAGGTGATGAATTGGGCAATTCTCAGAGGCAGACCACTAAAATAGAGGAGCTGTGGTCTCATTGGTGCATGGAACCCCTGCATTGACAAAAGCCATGGTCCTTTGATGAAATGAGGCATCCTTCTAACATTGTTTTGACGTTGGCAGCATGAGCTACTTTCTGTTTGTCAAGGGCAATAGGGGTCCCTGGGACTCAAGGCTAAATCAGGATGCCTAGGAGCAAGGATCGGGGTTGGGGTGAGAGGCAGTCATCCTCACACTTTGGGAAGGTTGGAGCAACAGGACTTGGAGATAAGCACAGCCTAGGTATCTCCCTCCCCTTCTGTCCCTCCAGCATGTCCCATTCCTGGATAGAGAGATGGAAGCTATTGGCCCAATCTACTTCTCCTGCTACCACCTCCACCCCTCCTCCAGTCACTACTGCATCCTGCTATAGAACAGACACAGTTTAGAAACACAGGATTCTTGGGGTCATCAGTTCCCTTAACAAGAGGAAAACTTTGGGCAATGTTGATTATTAAAAAACAAACAAACAAAAAAGCCCCCAAACCCCAAAAACCAAAAAACCACTAAAAAAATAAAGGGGGATAAAGGCAATGGATCTGTGATTTCACTGGTGAGGAAATTCCTTCTACCAATGCAAGTTGCCCCCTTCTCTGTAACTTAATATCTGAGAGTGGTCTAGAGCCTTGAGAAGTGATGTGGCTTGCTCGGGACTACAGTCAATACTGTCAGGGGAAGGGCTTGAACTCAGCTCTTCCTGGATCCAAGTTTGCCTCCTTATCACCTATGCCCCACTGCCTGGACTAGAGCTTTAATCTGTCTGATGAAAAACGTCAAATTCTAGCTCACTTATCACAAGGAACCATCTGAAACCAAGGAGACCAAAGGAAACGAAGGTGATGGATATCTGGACTTGAGATGAACAAGAGGGAGGTCAACAAGCTAGAAAGAGGTCCAGTCTGGTGGTGGGGAGAGCAATGCCCACAGCCCACAGAGATGAGGCTGCAGCAGGCAAGGGCAGGCAAGGGCAGGCAAGGGCAGACAAGCCCAGGCTGGCCAGGCTTCCCTGTCCTCCCAGCCCTGGACTTCACCATTGTGACTCCGCCTAAAATTTCCTTTGGCCATGTTGGTTCTGTTCTCATGCTGAGGAGTTCCTCCAGGGGCCTCCATTTTGGGAACAGGCCCAGGCTGGCCAGGCTTCATTTCCCTCACAGTTGCATTCTGATTCTAAGCCATGTCCTCCCATGAATACCTTCCTTCTCCTTCCTTCTTTCAGCTCCCTATTAAATGCTTTCTTCTACTGTTAGAATGAAAGCTACTTGGGTCAGAGTGTGTCTTTATTTTTGCTTGTATTTGTATCTCCAGCACTTACACAGTACCTGGCCCAGGGCAAATGCTTAATGAATGTTTGTTCCTTGCCATTAAAACCAGAGAGAGGGGGTCTTAGCCCTGGGCCTCACTGACATGGAGCTGGCAGGGACCTCAGAGACACTCTGTTGTGACTCTGTCATTGACAACCAAGGAGACTGAGACTCATTAGGAGATATAGTCATACCAAGGTCATACCAGGTCACACCAAGGTCATACCAGGTCACACCAAGGCCATATCAAGTCATACCAAATCAAAACAAATCATACCAAGGTCATACCAGGTCACATCAAGGCCATACCAAGTCATGCCAAGGTCATAACAGGTCACACCAAATCATACAAAATCATAGCAAGGTCATACCAGGTCATACCAAAGATCATGCCAGGTCACACCAAGGTCATACCAAGCCATACCAAGGTCATACCAGGTTGTACCAAGGTCAGACAGGAGTGTCTGAGGAAGCATTTGAAATGAGGATCTCTGACTCTAGAGCTAGGGTTTTTTTTTCACTACAGTTGATGGTCTTAAGGAGCTGTGGGGGCACTAAGGGGTTAAATACCTTGCTTAGGGTCACGTGGTCAGCCTGGCTCTCTACTCACTCCACCACACTGACTTTCTAGCTACAGTGCAATGGGCTGCTTCTGCAGGCAGGGAGCTCTTCCTACCTAATATTCTTGTTGTTTCTGTTCAGCCGTTTCAGTCGTGTGTGATTCTCCATGACCCCATTTGGGGTTTTCTTGGCAAAGATACTGTAGTGGTTTGCCAATCCCTTCTCCAGCTCATTTTTACAGATGAGGAAACTGAGGCAAGCAGGGTGAAGTGACTTGCCCAGGGTCCCACAGCTAGTGTCTGAGGCCGGATTTGAACGCAGGCAGATGAGTCTCCCTGACTCCAAGCTTGGCACACCGTGCACTATGGCGCCCCCTAGCTGCTCCTACCTAACAGAGTTCTTCAAAGTGAAGAATGAAAGGTCACTTGTCAGGGATGTGGGAGCAGGGGAGTCTCTGTCTGGCAGGTACTGGACCATGTGGCTTCCGAGTTCCCCCCCAACTCAGAGCTTCTGTGAGTTTGACCCCAAATGTGAACAACCCCTGAGGTCTGACTTGATGGGATCTTTCCCTGGAATGGCTTGTTCTGCATCGCGTAGATTTCTCTTGTGTGCTTGGGACATGTCTGACAACCACCTTGGCCATGAATAGATTCACTTTGTTTCAGCACACGAAAACTATCAACTTTCTTCGAGAGGAATTCCAAATCTTGCTTTGCTAACAGAGAATCTTCGATACTGATCCCCCAATGGTTTAGGACGGTAACAAACTGGGCAACAGGGCCAGCAGGTGGCAGTCATTATTCAGTATGTTTAGTAATTAGTTAGAGTGCCAAGCATCACACTAGGGAATGAATTGTGGGTTTATTAAATGATTCAATTATTCAATGCATTGATCAAGAAAAAGATCCGGTGTTTAATTTGGGGGAAAAAACCTGACAGGATTAGGGAGCTGCCAGGCTGCATTAAAGTAGAGAGAAGAGGCCAGCAACAGGGGCTAACTGAGGCACAAACATACCATTTACCTGCACATTTGGAATCAGGGTTCAATGAACATTAACAGAGGATTTTTTTTGCATTTGCTGTGTTTCCTTTTTGTGAGGAGTCCCAAAGAGAGACTTCATTTCTGTTTAGGGCATTTCAGGATCAAGGGAAACTGAGGAATAGGAAGGGGGCATGCCATAACTCATGATCATAGACTTGCAGGGCTGGAAGCAAACTTAGAAGTCATTTAGTCTTGTTCTTTGGATAAGGAAACTGAGGCACAAAGGGGTGACATGACCTGTCCAAGGCCACACAGCTGGTTAATGTCACAGTCGGGACCAGGAAGCCCCAGGGCTCTGAGCTTTAAGCCCAGGGCTCTTCCCAATAGAGCATGCTGCTTCTAAGGCACTTGGACCCAGAGCACAGGTAAGGACAAAGAAGTCATTGTGAGAGCTGGCACGGTCTGGTGAACTCTGAATTGTCCACTTTTTGGGAGAGAGATGCAGACCGTGCGGGTTAAGATCTCTCTTTAGTATGTACTAGTGGTCAAGCCCACTGAGGGTGAGCGAGAGTGTGAAGACATGCAGCATGACAACTTCACGTTGGAAATCAGCAAGGCTGCCTCATCTGAGAAACAGGCACTGTAGAGGAGTGGAGCGAGTATCGGTTAAATAAGAGGATGTGGGTTCAAAAGTTTTGTTCCTAATACCTGCTAAGCCTTGGGCAAGTCGCTCAAACTCTTTGAACCTCAGTTGCCCTGTTTGTTAAAAAAAAGGGGGGGGAGAGGGAGAGGGATTGGTTTAAGTGGTCTCTGAATTCCCTTCCAACTCTAAATCTAGGACCTTTGACCTTTCTCTACTTTTGTGACTTTGAACAATTATGAATTGCTTCTCTGGCCCCAGTTTCCCCCTCTGTAAAATGAGAGAGCTGGACTCCATGGCTTCTGAGGGGCAGTTGGGTGGACCAATGGTTAAAGCACCAGGCCTGGAGTCAAGAAGACCCGAATTCAAATCTGGCCTCAGACTCTTAGTAACTGTGGGACCCTGGGCAAGTCACTTAACTACTGTTTGCTTCAGTTTCCTCAAGCATAAAATGGGGATAATAATAGCACCTACCTCCCAGGGTTGCTGCGAGCATTAAATGAGCTCGTCTTTGGAAAGTGCTTAGCACAGTGCCTGGCCCAGAACGGGCCCAGAATGAGCCCGGAATGGGCTCTCTACAAATTCCTATTCCTGTCCCTCTCAGGTTCCTTTCAGCTCTAATTCTAGGATCCTCTGGTTGGCACTTTCAGTTATAATCTCTTCAAAGACATGTAAGAAATGCAAATGGATGAGGGAAAGAGGTTTTTTTTTAAAATATCATAAGCAAGAGTTTAAAAAGCAAATGCCTAGTCAAGAAAAGGTGAGGGGGGAACTCATTAATTTGGAAAGGATCAAAGAGGGGGCTGGATTAATCACAGCCCTGGAAGACAGAGGTTGGCAGTTCGTTAGATTTAAAAGGTTACCCCTCCCCCCCACACCCCTGAAAATCCTGGTTCTTGACACTGAATGAAATCAAGTTGGAGGTGAAGTGGGAGTTTTTGCCCCAGGTGAGACCCCTGCCCTCATGGCCCCTTCCTCAGAAGCATGGAGAGTACCTTGCTGGGGAGTAAAGGATTCTCTGTTTTGGTTGGAAAGGGATGCATTTCATAGAAACATTTCTTTAATGGCATCTCTGTGGCTTACTTCCAAAGAGGATAGGCTTTACATTTTTAATTTTTGAGGTAATTGGGGTTAAGTAACTTTCCTAGTGTCCAGTCCTCCTGACTCCAAGGTTAATGCTTTATCCACCACACCATCTAGCCCCTGCCTATAAAGATGACATACTTTAACAGAAATCCCAATGCCCTTTCCCGGAATAGTAAGACATGCTTAGTTATAGGCTTCCTCTGAGCTCGCTCCATCTTTTAGGTAGGTTAGCATAGTGGATAGAAGGCTGGCCATGGAGTCAGGAACACCTGGATACTAATCCTGCCTCAGGCATTTACTGGTTGTGTGACCTTCACAAATCACATAACCTCACTCAGCCTCAGTTTCCTCATTTGTAAAACAGGAATAATAAAGGCTTTTACCTCACAGGGCTGTTGTGAGGATCTAATGACATATCCATAAAGTGCTTTGCAAAATTAAGGTGCTATTAGCAATTATTTCTTCTGAATTTGGGAATATTGTCCCTCTATTTTATTTGAGTTGGGTTTTGTTTTGGGGGGGGAGTTGGGTTGAGGGTGGAGGCAAGTGAGTATCTGAGTGTGGGTGTGTCTTTGTTTGGTGGGGTCAAAGTGACTCCGAATATTAGATAATCACAGATTTTGAGCTGGAAGGCCATTGTGGTCAATCCTTGCCTCTTACTTCTGAAGAAACCGAAGCCCAGAGAATTTAGGGGACTTGCCTTTGGGGGCAGAAGTAGGTTTGGAGCCCAAGTTCTCTCAGTTCAAATATAGTGGCCTTTTTCTCTGTCCCTCCCAGCTCTCTAGATCAAAGACTCTCTTACCCTCCAGATGGAAGAGTAGAGGGTGAGGTCAGCATGGGGCACCTTCTGTGGCCAAGCCACAGACCTGGCTGTGCTCAGCTTACCTTAAAGCTTTCTTCCTCCTCTTTGTATACAGGGTCCATCCGAGCCAAGCTCGTGATGAACTCCACGGCTGTCAGAGCCTTTTGCTTCTGCAGCCGGATTCGCCGGTCAGTGAGAATGCTTTTTATGACTTGGACTATTTGTCCTTGGGTGAATCCATCGGTGATCTTGGAGAGACAACTGATGTTCAATGACTTGGTGATATTTCCTCCAGCTTGTTCAATCACTTGCTTCCACAATACTGGTTTGTCAAAAAAAAAAAAAAAAGAACATGGAAAATTGGATTAGTCACCACTCTGGCTTTCTCTTGAAAGCTTCATCTCAGCATGAAGAATGTGGAACAAGACTGCTCTGACATAGCCAGCTCCCATCCAGCTTATCCTTTGATAAAAATCTCCAATATCTCCCTCCATAGAGCTACTATTTTCTTAGAGTACCATACAATGAGAAAAAGTAGGGAATGATGCATTGGATTCTGAACTTGGAGTAAGGAAGATCTAAGTTCAAGCCCTGCCTTGCACACCTTTTAGATGTGTGACCCTGGGCAAGTCACCTAAAGTCTCTGAGCCTCAGACCACACTTGAGGACTATAAACTGTAAATGGGTTTCAGTGTGCATTGGTGAAGGCAATTGCCACACTCATGAAATATCTCAGGGAGTTGAAACCTTGACATACTGAATAATGCCACTGGATAGTCTGGCCATTTCTAAGGGATTCTTCTCCCTAAGACCAAAATCCACCTTTTTAATCCCTGACTCTCCTGATGATGGTGTGGAAAGAAGGAGCTCCAAGGAACTCAGATTGGAGGCATCCCAAGGGGCTGCCTTGTCCATAGAGTAGCAGCTGGAATTTTTAGTAGGCATTTGAAAGGTTTGCAAAGCCCCTTACAAATATTAGCCATTTGGGTCTCATAACAGCCCTGTGAAGCAAGCAGGAAGGATATTATTATCCTCATCTTATGAATGTAGAAAGTGAAGTCCAGATCATAGTGAATAGAGTACAAGACTAGGAGTTAGGAAGACTACGGTTCCGATCCTGCCTTTGACATTTACTAGGCAAGTCACTTAACATCTCCTAGCTTCAATTTCCTCAGCTGTAAAATTGAACTGGATTTCCTCAAAAGTCCCTTCCAGATCTAATTTGAACATTTCCCGTGATTTGTCCAAGGTCATATGGCTAGTAAATAGCTGAACTAGGATTTGAATCTGAATCCTCAAACTGCAAATCCAGCTCACTTTTCATGGCACCATCATTTGAACCTAGGTCTCACTAACTCACTAACTCTAGTCAGTCTCCTACTGTCATTGTATTTATCACATACACAAGTAAGTGTGTCTCATGGTCTCTATGTTTAACTTTCAATTACACAGACTATTCCACTAAGCAAAACACCTCATTTACCAACCATTTTGGATATGGAAATTGTCTGCCTAGACTTTTCTCTGAACAAATTCTTATTTTAACCTTATAATTTGTGACTAAAGAGCCAGCCTTGGAGTCAGGAAGACCTGGGCTCCAGTCCTGTCTCTGACGTGTCCTGGCTGGGTTGCTTTGCTCTGTGAGTCTCCCCAATAGCTCTCTAGGATTCTAACTGTGGATCAGTTACTCATGTCCATTGGTAAGGGAGCTTCCTTCTATCATAACCCTGAAGGATGAAATGTTACAAGTAGACCAGTTAGGTGTCTCAATGGGGAATTTTGGTCTACATGTAAAGTATTGCTAGGCTTAGTGACTCTGTGGCATCCTATAGCCAGAACTGGAAGGGATCTTGGAGGGCATCCAGTCCAACCTCTCCATTTTATAGAGGAGGGAAAGTGACTTGCCCAAGGTCACTCTGAGCCAGGGTTTGAACCTGTCAGATCCAGCACCTCTTTTCGTGGGTCATGCTGCTTCTCTTACTGGACATGGAGTTCAATTTTACCCCCACTTTGTCACCACCCTTCTCTACTGCAAGAAGGATACAAAGATGGGAGTCAAGCTCTAAGCCACTGGGAACATGTCGAGCCGGAAGTGAGGTGGTGAGGCCCTGTGTAATCCCGAACCCTTCTCCTGAACCCTGGGCTATGATGAAAACACATGACAAAGTTCGAGGAGACCCGAGTTACAAACTTCAGAATGGACCAAGCCAGAAAAATTAGAGGATGCTTATTTCCGTTGCCCAAGAACTCTTTATTTTACAAAAGGATTGACTGCAGGGTTCCTTGAATAAAACCCCAAGTCCTCTTGCTGTACTTAAAATACCATTTCAATGACAAAAACTCCATTCACATACCATCTTTGCCCCAACATGTCTACTCTTAATGGGAACTAAAGCAAGAGTGGGCCATATTCTCCGTAACTCATTGAATGGTGTCCTGGTGGCATGAAAGACTTAAATGCAGTTTGCAAAGGGACCTGATTTATAACTAGAGGTGTGTTAGGTACTGGGGAAATCGGGCTCGACATTTGTAAAGCACTTTGATGTTCCCCGAGGAAAAGGTTATTACATTTTTTAAAGTCTAATTTTTGTTGGAAGAGTTAAAAACTTTGACTTGAAACTAACCACAGGCCCACCTGACTAATCCTTCTCTAACAAACTCTCAACTGGGTATGAAATAAGGAAAATAAGCATAAAAATGAGAGTTATCCAATCTATAATGCCCAATGTTTCCCAAGTGCCTGTTTTGTATAAAGTTCTATGGCAGGCACTGGGGAGACTTAGAAATATAGGGTGGAAAAAAGGGAGAAAAAGTGAAGAAGTCCCCTCCTTCATGGGGCTTACAGTCTAGTAGAAGGTAATGCACCAGCACAGAGAGCTTGAATGCAAAATGTTAGGTGCATATAAAGATGCAAATTCTCATGTGCAGTCACATACAACTAAATGATAACTAGTGGAGGGGGTGCTGCTTGTCATGAACTTTATTTTTTTCACGATCGCAAATGACTTAATTTAATAAAAATGTTCACTTGAATGATTATTTTCTTAAAGCTTAAATTTGCTGAAAAGCCTCTAGGAATTTTTTTTTTACTAGAAGCATATAATGAATTAAATTGTGGTCCTCCTAATTAAATCCTTAGTGAGACAATAATACTTTTTCCCCCCTAACTTTTTATGTTTATTATTTCTTTATTTTTAACATTATTTTCTTTTTAAATTTTGAGTTCCAGATTCCCTCCCATCCCTCCCCCACTCACTGAGAAGGCAAACAATGATATCAATTATAGATATGAAATCATGCAAAACGTATTTCCATATTGGCCATATTACAAAAAAGCAGAAAAAAAAAGAAAACAAGAAAATTATACTTCAGTTTCCATTCAGAATTCATCCATTCTTTCTGTGGAGGTGGACAGAAAGCATTTTTTTCATCATGAGTCTTTTGAAATTGTCTTGGATGACTGTATTGATCAGAGTAGTCAAGTCTTTCATGGTTAATCATCACTACAACATTGCTGTTAATGTGTACATGATCTCAGGGTTCTTCCCACTTTATTTTGCATCAGTTCATATAGATCTCTCCATGTTTTTTTTTTCTGAAGCCATGACCTTCATCATTTCTTATAGCACAATGGTATTCCATCACAATCATATGCCACAACTTGTTCAGCCAGTCCCCAACTGATGAGCATCCCCTCGAGGTCCAGTTCTTGGCCACCACAAAAAGAGCTGCTGTGAATATTTTTGTCTATGCGGGCCCTTTCTTTTTTGCTTTGATCTCTTTGGGATACAGCCCTAGTAGTGATATTGCTGGGTCAGTTTTGCAACTCTTTGGGCATAGTCTCAGATTGCTCTCCAGCACTGTTGGATCAGTTCATTACCCCAACAACAGTACACTGATATACATGTTTTCCCTCATCTTCTCCAGCATTTGGCATTTCTGATAGGTGTGAGAGGGTACCTCAGATTTGTTTTAATTTGCCTTTCTCTAATAAATGATTTAGAATATTTCTTTATATGACTATCGATAGCTTTGATTTCTTTTTCTGAAAATTGCCTGTTCATATCATTTAACCATTTAGCAGTTGGGGCATGGCTCTTATTTTTACAAATTTGATTCAGTATCCTATATATTGAAGAAATGAAGCCTTTATTAGAGAAACTTGTTAAATTTTTAATATCATTTCATTGTCTATGGTACCTTTTTAGCAAAATGTTGTTTCCCTGATTATTTCTTTTAACTAGTCTAATTTTGTTTTGGCTTTGTCTGAGATCATGATGGCCACCCTGGCTTTCCTTACTTCAGCTGAGACATGATAGACCCTTCTCCAACCCTTCATTTCAACTTTGTGTGTGTCTTTCTGTCCCAAGTGTGTCCCTTGTATACAACACATTGTTGGATTCTGGTTTCCAATCCATTCTGCTATCTACCTCCATTCTGTGGGTTAGCTTATCCCATTGACGTTCGCAGTTATGATCATTAACCATGCGTTTCCCTCTATCTCATTTCCCTTCGTTTATCCTTCACACCCTCTTTTTTAATCCTGTCTCTCCTCAGAAGTCTGTTTTGCTTCCAATTACTGCCTCCCCCAATCTGCTCTCCCTCTTATTATCCCCTCCCCATTTCACTTTATCCCTTCCCCTCCTATCTCCCTATTGAGTAAGATAGATTTCTATACTCAACGATTATGTGCATATAGTCTTGCCTCTTTGAACCAATTCCGATGAGAGTAAGGTTCAAGTATTGCCTGCTACCACTACCCATTTCCTCCTTCATATAAAGCTCTTCCTTGCATTTCTCCTTTAAATGATAAAATTTGCCCTATTCTGCCTCTCCCTTTCCCCTTCTCCCAGTGCACCATCTTTCTCACCCCTATGTTTTTTTTTCCTGTTGGTGATTATCTCAACATGACTCACACCCATGCCCTCTCTCTATGCAGATTCCTTGTAACTGCCCTAATAATGATACAGTTCTTAGGAGTTACATGTATCATCTTCTCATATAGGAATATAAACAGTTTAATTCCATTGAGCCCCTTACGATTACTCTTTCATGTTTACCTTTTTATGCTTCTCTAAAGTCTTCTGTTGGAATGTCAAAATTTCTATTTAGCTCTGGTCTTTTCTTCAGAAATGCTGAAGTCCTCTATTTTATTAAATATCCATTTTTCCCCTGAAGGATTGTACTTTGTTGCTGGGTGGGTTATTCTTGGTTGTAACCCTAGATCCTTTGCCCCCTGGAATATAATCCAAGTCCTCTATTACTTTAATGTTGAAGCTGTTAAATCTTGTGTGATCCTGACTCTGGCTCCACAGTATTTGAATTGTTTCTTTCTGGCTACTAGCAATGATTTTTTTTCCTTGACCTTGGAACTCTAGGGTTTGGTTATAATATTCCTGAGGATTTTCATTTTGGGATCTCTTTCAGAATGAGAACAGTGGACTATTTCAATTTGTATTTGACCCTCTGGATCTAAGCTGTTAGGGAAGTTTTCCTTGATAATTTCTTGAAATATTATATCTGGGCTTTTTTTTATGATGGTTTTCAGTAGTCTAATAATTCTTAAATTATCTCTTCAAACTATTTTCCAGGTCAGTTGCTTTCCAGTGAGATATTTCACATTTTCTCCTTTTTTTCATTCTTTTGACTTTGTTTTATTATTTTTTGAAGTGTCATGGAGTCATTAACTTCCTCTTACCCAATTCTAATTTTAAGGAATCACTTTCTTCACTAAGTTTTTGTACTTCTTTTCCATTTGGCTAATTCTACTTCTTAAGGCATTCTTTTCTTCAGTAAATTTTTGTTCCTCTTTTATGATTAGACCAATTCCATTTTTATGATATTTTCCTCAGTATTTTTGTGCCTCTTTTACCAAGTTGTTTTCTTGCATCACTTTCATGTCTTTCCCCAATTTTGCCTCTACCACTTTGATCTCTCACCTTAACTCTTCCAGGAATTCTTGTTAGCTTTGGGCCCAATTAGCATCTATGTCTGAGGCTTTGCTTGTGGGTTTTTTTTAAACATTGTTGTCATCTTCTAAGTTTATGTCTTGGACTTCCCTGCCACCATAGTAAGTTTTTATGGTCAAATTCTTCCTCTTGGTTGTTTGCTCATGTCCTCAGTCTATTTCTTCACTTTGAACTTTATGTTAAAGTTAGGCTCTTTTCACTCGGTGGTAGGGAGACACCATGCCAAGCTTCAGGATTTTTTGTGCTGCTGTTTTCAGAGATGATTCTGAGGGTCTGCAAGATTTTGATGCTTCCAAGGAGGTGTTGTCCTGGAAGAGGTGTGGTCATTGCTCTCCTGGTCTGTCGTCTGATCTTTACCCGAGAAGGATCCCTGCTCCCCTATAGCCACAAATACCAGTGCTCCTCTTTGCTCTGGGACTCTGACCAGGTCCCCTGTTTTCCTGAAACCACTAGCACTAGTGATCTTCTTGGCCCTGGAATTGTGACCAGGGCCTCTGCTCCTTGTGACTGATCACAAGTACTCATTTCTTTCCTTCAGCTTCAACTCAGAACTTCTTATGGGCAATAGAGTTGCCAATTGGAACCAACTCCATCCAGTGACAGCAAAAGATCCCCTGTAATCTCTTTGTGATGAGTAGTCCAACCCCCTTACTGCCTCTGGGCTGAGAACTCCCAGAACTGCTGCTCTTGTTACGGACTTTAAAAGATGTGTAGGCATTTGATAGGTAGGGAGAGGGAATTCTCAGAAAAGTAAATGACCTGAGCAAAGACACGAAGTCATTGGGATGCAATAGTCCAGGGATATCCAGAGGGATATCCAGCTTGGCTGGAATGAAAAGTAATCAGAGGGGAGAGGGATGAGACAAATCTGGGAATATATAGTTAACATGCCAGGTCATGGAGGACCTTGGATGTCAGGAACAAGAGTCTAGACAATAGGGAGTCACTGATGACTTCTGAGCAAAGCAGTGGCTTGGTTAAGTCTATAAGTAAAAAAAGATCATACTTTCATATATATCTATGTAGATATATCTATATCCACATGTATCTATATCTGTGTATATGACAGATTGGGGTTGGGAGAGAGAGTGAAAGTGTGAAGACCTTCATGGTGGCTATTGTTATAGTCTGGGAGGTGGTATTGAGCACTTGCTCCAGGGGGTGGCAGTGAGAAGAGGCAGGATGGGACAGTGCATGAAATATCATAGAGGCAGAAAGGACTCATCACTAATGACATTAGAAGTGAGGGTAAGGGAAGAATGAAATATCCCCCCAGAGTTATCCATGTGGGGAATTGGGTGATTGGTCATCGGAGGAACTAGGGGAAGGGAAGATTTGGAGCTGGAGGATTATGACAGCAATCCCTAAATATCTGAGGGATGAGCCTTGTTCCGCCTGTCCCTGGGAATCCAAGCTAGGAGCAAAGGTGGGAGAGAGCTGGAGAGGGGCAGATTTATAGAGTCACAGAATCTCAGAGTTGAAAAGGTCCCTGGGGGCTCTGACCTAGAATCCTCCTTCCAAAATCCCTGACAAATGGCTGGTCATCGAGGCATCAACTGAAGACCTCTAGTGAGGAACACCCACTACCTCAGGAGAAGAATCTGGTGGAAAGAAAAGTGAGCTGGACTTGGAACCAAGATGACCCAGATTCCAATCCTGCTTCCAGTCTGTAGACAGTCACTTCACCTGAGGTTCAGTTTCCCCATCTATAAAATGGAGATAATAATAGCACTTACTCTCCACAGCTGTTGTGAGGATCAAATGAGACAATGTATGTAGGATACACTCTAGTGAGCTGTTATTACATATATATATATATATATAAATATATGTATGTATGTATCTGTGTGTGTGTATGTGTATGCACACATACATATACATATACATGCATATACATATATGAGAGAGAGAGAAAGGAAGAGAAAGAGAAAAACAGAAAAAGAGAGAGAGAGAGAGAGAGGGAGAGACAGGGAGAGGGAGAGGGAGAGGTGAGAGAGAGTCATTTTCACCTTCTGAGGCAGACTGCTGCATTTCTGGATGACTCTAACAGCTTCAGTAACAATGGTATTTCTTCTAATAGTAAGTTCTCACAACTGGAAGACCACTGAGCCGGGGATGGGACACAAAGAAGGGATGAGTTGGACTGTCCCAACTCTTACATCAAGCTGAAATTTCCCTCTTTGAAACTTCCAGCCATCACGCCTAGTCCTGTTCTCTGGGGCCAAGCAGAAGAATTGGTTCTCCTGACTTGGGACCTCCGTTCCAAGCCATCCTCCACTCAGCTGGTAAAGCAGTCTTCTTACATTACAGTCTGGCCATGTCAACACCCACCTTCCCCCCAGTCTACCATATGAGGTATGTAGAGAGCACTTTGCTAATAGTAAGCCACTAGATAACTCTGAGCTAGTCTTATCATTGTCTCCATCAGCTCCAGTGGCTATCTGTTGCCTTTAGGGTTTTGCCTTTCATAGCCCTCCACAACCTGTCCCCCTCCAGCTAAACTGATATCCCCCTATTCCCCGGGCACAGTGCTCCATCGGGGGCTAACAAAGACCCAGAAATGATGCCGCAGGAGAAGCCCCAGGGCCCAGTGGACACAATCCTGAGGTGGTAGTTAAGATCAGCCACTGCCCCCAGAAGGTTTCCCAGAGAAAGTTCTGACTTTGATCTATTTTATCATATCCAAAATATAAAAACAAGGCCCTCTTTTCTCCAGTCTATCCTAGATACATCTGCCAAACCACCACACCCAAAGCACAGTCTGATTGTGTTATCCCCTTGTTCAAGAAACCTTAGGGGCTCCCAATTGCCTCTAGAATACTACAAACAAACCAATTCCTCTTCTTGGCATTTAAAGCCCTTCACAGTTTGACTCAAACTGTTCACTTCTGACACGAACTGTAGGGCCTTAGGCAATTCATAGGATCTCCCTGGGCCTCAGTTTCCTTATCTGTAAAATGAGATAGTTGGACTACATGGGCTCTGAGTCTCCTTCCAGCTCTGGTCTATGATCTTATCATCCGTGGCCTTTCCAGGCTGTGCCCGTGACTCCTCCCCCTCACATGCTCTGGTTCCAGCCAAAGAAGCCTCTTAGCTGTGCCCAGATATGATGTCTGATCCTCTCTCCCTGATCCCTGGAGCGTTCTTCCTCTTCATCTTTTCCTTTTGAGAACTTCTGGCTCCATTCAAGGCTTAGCTCAAGGGACAATTCCCGATCCTACCACCCCTCCAATGATAATGTCTTTACTGTGTGTTTATTTTGTATCGACTAATAATAGCTAGCATTTATATAGCGCTTTGAGATTTGCAAAGTACTTTGCATATGTTAGCTTATCTGACCCTCTCAAACACCCTGAGAAGTAGGTGCTGTTACGAGGAAACTGAGGCAGACAGAGGTTGAATGGCTTTGCCCAGAGTCACACAGCTAGGCAGTGTTGAGGCAGGATTTGAACTCAGATCTTCTTGACTCCGGGTCCAGCTGCTCTATCTACTCACTGAACCACCTAGCTACTTCATCTGAGTAGAATGTAAGCTCTTTGAAAGCCAGGATCTCGAGTTGTGTCTCTGTTTTCCTAGCACCTAGTAGCCACGTGGGACACATAATAGGTGTTTAATAAATGCTCATTGGTTCTGATGGGGTGAGCTTTTGTATAGCCCAGGAGAATTTATCCTCTTGAAGGGCAGGACTTTTTATTTCCCTTTTGTCTTTGGGCACCCAGCACAATGCTGACAATAGCTCCGACAGGACATCTCACATGCTGGCTGGTACATAAATGCTTCTTGAGTTGAATTTATATCTTAAAATGTGTGAAAAGAAACAGCTCTTGGCTTCTTAAAACAATCAACCAAACAAATATCAGTTAGGCAGAGCCAATTAGGAGCCTAAGCTCAAAGGATGATCCAGGTCTGAGGCGGGAGAAGACACTGTTTTATTGTCCTTTGGGAACGTGAATATTTTGGTGCTTTGGAAAACAGATAAAGAAGCTATGAAAAAGATGCTAAATGTCTGTTCAATGAGGGATTCAGTTCTCCCTTTCTGTCAAAAGAAACATTAGCATCCATAAGGGCTCTTGTCATCTGCCCAGCCCCAAATAATCATCCTCATCCAGTTTCATCTCGTCTACACGATGTGGAACACATTCATGACAGAACAAAGCCATATCATTGCACTTTCATGAGCCGATGATTTATACTCCCCACATCATCTTTCGATGAAATTCTCAGGGGTGGAGGCTTCTCCAGATCCTGAGTTTTGCGTAAATCATTTCTGATGAAAGAAAGGAGAGAAAAGCAAGGCATGCCCCTAGGAACACAACCGGTGACTGGGGCTATGAGACATTGGGCTTGTAAAAGGAACTGAGGGGACTTGCCGAATCTGGAGGCGTAGTCTGGCCTGGGGATCATGATAATCTTCTGGTAGACTTTGCACAGGGGCTTGATATCAGCCTCAAAGGGGCGCTTCGTGGTGCCCACAATCAGGATCCGATCCTCCGGCTTCATCAGCTTTATGATTTTGGGCAGCTGCTTTTTTAGGCGTCTAGGTTCCATCTGGGGAAGAGAAAGACAAGAGACACTGACTCAGAGAGAGAGAGAGATAGAGAGACAGAGAGACAATGACAGAGAGAAATAAAGGCAGAGAAAGAGACAGAGAGACAGAGACAAAGGCAGAGAAAGAGAAAGAGAGAGAGAAAGACAGAGAGATATTAGGTTGGATAAATGGGAAGGATTAAGGGCAGGACAAATCAATCAATCAATCAGCATTTATCAGGCACCTACTGTGTACCAGGCACTGTGCCAGGCAGGCATTGAGACTGCATTCTTGGCAAAACTAACTAAAACATCAGAAAGTTCTGACTCTCAGTGAGAAAATTTCCTGAGTTCTGTGTCCTCGGACAACAATTGGCATGTCTGGTCAGTTCAGGGCTTGCTTCCTAGTAGGGCCTCGTGATTTGAGCTGTTGGTACTTCCTCCATTATTCATTTGTGGAACAGAGGAAGGAAAGAAATAAGGAAGGAAGTGAGCACCTGTCCCAGGGGCCAATCCTCTGGACAAGTCTGGGAACCTTCAGCCACTTCTCTGCAGGAAGGAAGCTTGGTGGGCTTCATGGTGATGCCTGGATGGAGCAGGAATTTTTTCTCTCCTCTTGGTTTGTTTGTAAATGAATTGCTTTATGAGAAGAGCTAAATGTTTTCTTTCGTGTCTGGCACAGCAAAGACATACTGAGGTCTCAGCTCGAACCTCCCCAAGGCCTGGTCATGAGGGAGGTGGAGCTTATCTGTTAAAGGCAGTTTCTTAATAATTAGATGCCTATTGCTTTTGTATGATTTTGCCATGAATGGGAGGGGCTGAGGAGGAGTCGAGGTGAAGAGATCTTGCAAACCACTGAGTTCAGCCCTCTCATTTTACAGATGAGGAAACTAAGGCCCCCAGAGGTTGTGTCTTGCCCAGTGTCACAAAGTAGATCATAGGATCTTTGATCTAGAATTAAGAGGGACTTCAGAGGTCAAGTATTCCAATCCCTACTCCTCCCGCCACCCCATTTTACCGATAAAGGAACTGAGGTCCAGGGAAGTGACTTTCAAAGGGTCACACGAATAATAAGTGCCAGGATTTGAACCCAGGTCCTTTGACTCCAAAGCTGGCACTATGCTGCCATACGGTGACTTAGCAATTAAGGGTCAATTAGGTTTCAGTCTAGGACCGAGTCAGCCAACACTGGTCCAATTCTGACCTTCCACTGGACTCTAGCTGCCTCTTCTTTCTCTTGACTTCCATCACTGTCCACTCCCAGGTGGCATATAGCTTCCACTTCCCCTCCCTTCTCTCTTCTCTGGATCCCCAAACATGGCTTACAGCTGTGGGGTGCTATAAAGGGGGATGGCCTTGAAGGTCAGTCCCTTCCAGATAGAGATCGATGACATGGTGACCTCTTTGTAGCCATTTTCTTTATCTCTGTTGGGGATCCAACAGCTTCCCCACTGTGAGGACCAGACAAGTCCCTTTTCCCATCCCTCTTGAGATTTGTGAGTTGCTACAATCAATCATCAACACTTATTAAGCCCCTACTGTATGCCAACACCCCTACTGTATGCCAACACCATGATCACAAATAACTAAAGTACTGTAATGCCAGCTTTCTCTATGCCCCTCTATGCCCCTCTATGTTCCCACTGAATTTGTTGTTGTTCAGTTGTTTTCAGTTGTGGTTACATGACCTCATTTGGGGTTTTCTTGGCAAAGAGACTGCCATTTCCTTCTCCATCTCACTTGACAGATGAGGAAACTGAGGCAAATAGTGTTAAGTGACTTGCCCAGGGTCACACAGCTAGAGTGTCTGAAGCTGGATTTGAACTCAGGAAGATGAGTTTTCCTATCAACTATCAACCTATTAGCCTTAGGTCAAAAGAAAAGGCTACATGTATATTTCAAGTGGAAAAAGTTAGGATGGAGCTGATCACTAATTACAGAATCTGCATTTAAGGAAAGAGGGAAGCCTTGAACCCAGCAGCCTTGAGTGGCTTTGTGCCATGCTGTGGGCATTGCTAGCTTACAATTAGCCCAGAAGTAGCAGTGGGTCCTTGGAGTTGGTGGTCACAAGCAGCTAAAAACCACAAAGAAAGAGCTGCTCCTGGCTCTTGGGAGGCCTAGAGGTATTTGAAGTACACACAATAGCAATAGATGTGAAACATCTAAAAGAGGATTTTCTTTTGGTTTCCAGATTTCTTTTCTGTGTGTTGGAACTGGAATAAGTGACAGAGAAAGCAGGCACGGGAAAAACCGGGGATGAGAAGAGGGACAAATGGGAGTGGGTGGTAGGTGGAATCGCCCACACTGAGGCCTTTAAACAGAGGCTGGATAACCACTTGTTGGATAGGTTTTTTTTTTTTTAAATAGCATTTCATTCCCCCTCCCCCAATTACATGTCAAGACAATTTTTTAGCATTCATTTTGACGAGATTTTGAGATGCAAATTTTTCTCCCTCTGTTCCTCCCTCCCTTCTTCCTAAAATGGTAGGCAATTTGATATAGGTTCTACATGTGCTGTCACATAAAATATTTCTATATTAGTCACAGTTGTGAAAGAAGAAACAGATCAAAAGGAAAAAAAGAATAAAGTAAGTGAAAAGAGTCCATCTGTTCTTTATCTGGATGTGGATGGCATTTTCCTTCATGAGTCCTTTGTACTTGTCTTGGATTATTGTGTTGCTAAGTCATTCGTAGCTGATCATCCCACAATGGTGCTGATACTATGTACAATGTTTTCCTTGTTCTGCTCATTTCACTTTGCATCAGTTTGTACAAGCATTTCCAGGTTTTTCTGAAGTCTGCCTGCTCATCATTTCTTATTGCACAATAGCATTCTATTACATTCACAGACCCCAGCTTGTTCAGCTATTCTGCAATTGATGGTCATCACCTCAGTTTCCAATTCTTTGCCACCACAAAAAGGTTTGCTATAAACATTTTTGTACATGTGGGTCCTTTCCCCTTTTTTATGATGTCTTTAGGGTACAGACTTAGTAATGGGATTGTTGGATCAAAGGGTATGCAGAATTTTATAGCCCTTTGGGCACGGTTCCAAATTGCCCTCCAAAATGGTTGGATCGGTTCATTACTTCACCAACAGTGCATTAGTGTTGCAATTTTCCCACATTCATTCGAACATTTATCATTTTCCTTTTTTGTCATTTTTTTTGTCATATTAGCCAATCTGATAGATATGAGGTGGTGCCTCAGAGTTGTTTTAATTTGCATTTCTCTAATCAAGTGATTTAGAGCACTTCTTTATATGCCTATAGATAGCTTAGATAGATAGATAGATAGATAGATAGATAGATAGATAGATAGATAGATAGATAGATAGCTTTGATCTCTTCATTTGAAGACTGCCTATTCAAATCCTTTGACCATTTGTCAATTGGGGAATGGCTTTGTACTTTTAAAATTTGGTTCAGTTTCCTATATATTTACGAAGTGAGGCCTTTATCAGAGATACTTGCTGTGAATAGTTTCCCAGCTTTCTAATCTTGGTCGCACTGGATTTGTTTGTGCAGAAGCTTTGAAATTTAATATAATCAAAATTACCCATTTTATATTTCATAATGCTCTCTCTCGTTTGGTCACACGTTCTTCTCTTCATTGATCGAACAGGTAGATTATTCTTTGCTCTTCCATAAGGAATTTTTTAGTTTTTTAGTTTCCTTATGGTGTCACCCTTTATGTCTAAATCACATGCCCGTTTTGACTTTATCTTGGTATATGGTTTGAGATGTTGGTCTGTACTTAGTTTGTTTTCCAGTTTTCCCATCTGTTTTTGTTTCCTTTAAGAATTTGGTGCTATACTACTTGGTGCATATATGTTTAGTATTGATATTACTTCATTGTCTATGGTACCTTTAGGAAGACATAGTTTCCTTCCTTATCTCTTTTAATTAGGTCTGTTTTTTTTTTGTTTTGGCTTTCATTTTGTCTGAGATCAGAATTACTACCCCTGCATTTTTTTTTTTACTTCAGCTGAAGCATAATAGGTTTGACTCCAGCCCCTCACCTTTACTCTGTATGTCTCTCTTCTTTAAATGTGTTTCTTGTAAACAACATATTGTAGCATTCTGTTTTTTGATCTACTCTGCTATTTGATTCTCTTTTATGGGAGAGTTCATCCCATTCACATTCACAGTTATGATTACTAACTGTGTATTTCCCTCCATCCTATTTTTTTCTCTTGTCCTCTCTCTCTTTTCACCCTTTCCTTCCTGGACAGTGTTTTGCTTCTGTCTTCTTCCTCCACCCTGTCTGCTCTCTCTTTCATTAGTATCCGCCCTTTACTTTATTTCTTCCCCTCCTCCTTTCTTGTTGGGTAAAATAGACTTCTATATTCAACTGATTTTGCATATTATTCTCTCTTTGAGCCAATACTGATAAAAGTAAGGTTCAAGTGATGTCAATCACCCACCCTCCCCTTTCCTTCCACTATAATAGATTTTTTGTGCATCTTCATGTGAAATAATTTACCTCATTCTACTTCTTCCTTCCTTCTGTACTCAGTGTGCTCTTCTTTCTTATTCCTTAGTTATTATTATTTTGTTTTGCTTTTTGGCTAAGCAATGGGGTTAAGTGATTTGCCCAGGGTCACAGAGCTAGTAAGTGTCAAGTATCTGAGGCCAGATTTGAACTCAAGTCCTCCTGACTCCAACGCTGGAGCTCTATCCACTGTGCCACCTAGCTGCCCCCTCCCCTTAATTTTCTTTTATGTCATTCCCTCAAATTCACCTTATACCAATACTCTATGTATATTCCTTCTAGCTGTACTAGTAGCAGTGCAATTTGTAAGAACTATACTATCATCTTCCCATATAGGGATGTAAACAATTCAGTTCCATTGAATCCTTTATGGGTTCTTTTCTCTTTTTACCTTTTTAGGTTTCTCTTGGGTCTTGATATTGGAGATAAAATTTTTTGTTCAATTCCGGTCTTCTCCTTATGAAAGCTTGAAATCTTTCTATTTCATTGAATGATCACTTTTTCCCCTTCAAGTATTATGCTTAATTTCGATGGGTAGGTGATTCTTGGTTGTAGTCCTATCTCCTTTGCCTTCTGGAATATCACGTTCTATGATCTCTGATCCTTTAATATTGCAGCTGCCAAGTCCTGTGCAATCCTGATTGCGGCTCCCTGATATTTGAATTACTTCTTTCTGGCCACTTGAAGTATTTTTTCCTTGACTTAATGGTTCTGAAATTTGCTTATAATGTTCCTTGGAATTTTTATTTTGGGATCTCTTTCCTGAGGTGATCAGTGGATTCTTTTAATGCCTATTTTGCCCTCTGGTTCCAGTATATCAGAGAAGTTTTCCTTGATAATTTCTTGAAAGATGCTGTCCAGGTCCTCTTTTTGATTATGGCTTTCAGGAAGTCCAATGATTCTGACATTGTCTGTTCTGAATCTATTTTCCAGGTTAGTTGTTTTTCCAGTGAGGTATTTATAGTTTCTTCTATTTTTTTTCATTCTTTTGAATTTGTTTGATTGATTCTTGATGTCTCATAAAGTCATTAGCTTCCATTCCCAATTCTAACTTTTTTTTTCTGGTGTGGTGATTGGTGTTAAGTGACTTGCCCAGAGTCACACAGCTAATGAGTGTTTTGTGTCTGAGGCTGTATTTGAACTCAGGTCCTCCTGACTTCAGGGCCAGTGCTCTATCCACCAAGCCACCTAGCTGCCTCCCCCTCCCCCCAATTCTAACTTTTAAAGACTTATTTTCGTCAGTTAGCTTTTGTACTTCCTTTTCCATTTGACCAGTTTTACTTTTTAAGGAGTTGTTTTCTTCAGTGGATTTTTATATCTCCTTTTCAATTTGGCCAATTCTACTTTTTAAGCAGTTGGTTTTTTCCTAAGATGTTGACTCTTTTTTCATAATTCTCTTGCATCACTCTCATGTCTTTTCCCAATTTCTTGTTTACCTCTCTTATATGATTTTTAAGCTCCTTTCGGAGTTCTTCCATGGGTTCTTTCTGGGTGTGAGACCACTTCCCATTTTTCTTTGGGGTTTGTCCATAGATATTTTGACATTGTTTTCTTCTTCAGAGTTTGTGTCTTGATCTTCCTTGTCACCATAATGACTTTCTATGGTCAGATTCATTTTTTGTTGTGTTTTTGCTCATCTTTTTTGGCCTTTTTCCTTTCTTTTAAATTTGAACTTTCTCCTGGGGTGGAAGGGGTACTATCTCAGGGACTGTAGGACCTGGTTGTTTACCTGGTGCTGTAATAATGTTGCCCTGAGGCCCATGGAGGACCTGCATGTCTGGGTTGAGGTGGGGGGTGGCTGGTGCTGCTGGAGGCCATAGGGGTCTGCCAGCTTACCTGGTGCTAAGCTGGTGTCCTAGTGTTGGTGTCTGGCATGTGCTGATATCAGTGGAGCAGCTGCCTATTTGCTTAGGGCTATGTTGAAGTATGTGGCAGTTTTCAGAGCTGGAATCTGCCTGTTCCCCTGGGTATGCTGAGGCACTTGGGGGTCCTGGTGTTGGTGTTTGCCTGCTCTGTCACCCTGGCGCTCTGGATCTCCTGCTGGTTTGCTGAGGTGGGGCTTGCTGGGGTGCTTCCTGTCCTGGACTGTTGTTCCCTGTTACCCAAGCGAGAGAGATCTTCAAAGTTTCTTGGGCTGAAAGATTGTTTCACCCCATCATTTTGCTGGTTCTGCTGTTCCAGGATTTGTTTTGGGGTTCTATCTTATGGTTGTATAGAGGCAAATATTGGAGAGTTATGTGATTTACTGCTTACTCCACTCTCTTGGCTCTCAGAAGTCTCAAAGCTTGTTGGATATGTTGTAGCCGGTATTCCACTGTGGGCATGGGTTGGCCTGGGTGACTGCTAAGGTCCTTGGTAAGGCAACCTTTGGTGTATGCTACATACAGAGAAATGGTCCAGTAGCCTAGGGTGTGGCTGGTAATGCCCTTGTGGGCGTATGAAAGGATATTCACTGCCCTCATCACTGACTTTATGGCAGCTGGGGTCAGAATTGTCCTTGGACCCAGCTAGGTGGTATTCATGTGACCTTGCCAACAAGGTTGGGTGCATCTTAGGTGGCCTTCAAGGCCAAGAGCCATGAAATCCCATTCTAAGGGATCTAAATCTCATTTTCCTCATGAGACCAAGGCTTAGTGATAGATCAGGAGGTTGTTATTGGGATCTGGCTAGGCCAGGAGAAGACAGATCTTCATGGGGTCAAAATTGTCACTCTTGCTTTTGGGGTTTGGACCCTAGCCTTTGATGACACTCCCACCCAGGATGGTGTGTTCTACCACAAGGAGCTCAGAACTAGCTCCTAAGGGCACCCAGCAGTTCTGAGGTCCTTCACTTGCAATAGAATGTATACTAATTGTGGCCAGGATCTGTGTCCAGACTTTCTATATCCCCACCAACTATCATTGTAGTTTACACAGTTTTTTTGGGATGGTGGTGGTGGGTGGGACCAGACATGTGATTTCATTAGCATAGGGTCACCTGATAAGTAAACTCTGTCTCCCAATGCATTTCAACGCTTTTTCTAGAATCTTCAAGAATTGTCTGGAGAAATGAGAGGTAAATCAACTTGTCCAGAGTCACATGGTCAATACATGCCAGAACTGGGACTTGAATTCTAAGCCTAGCTCCCTCTCTGCTATGTCACACTGCCTTGTGCACAGTAGGCACACGTTGAGTTGAAGCAAAGGTGGTGATGAGAAGTAGGAGAATAACACACGAGAGAAAAGGGAAGAAAGAGTAAATGGATAGAGTGATAAAACTTTCTTTTTCTTCTTGCCACGTCCCCAGGAGAATAGAGCATGTGCCCCTGCAGTGTGTTTGGTATCCTCATCCAACATCTATATGTCCCATCTCTGGAATTAATCAGAGATAGCTGCCCTGCCCTCAAGAGACTTACATTATGACATGATCTCTTATTTTGAAAATGAGGGAATCAGACCAGAGGATATTTTTGGGGGGCCAGGCAATGGGGTTAAGTGACTTGCCCAGAGTCACATAGCTAGTAAGTGTCAGGTGTCTGGTCTGATGCCAGATTTGAACTCAGGTCCTCCTGACTCTAGGGTCAGTGCTCTATCCACTGCACCACGTAACTGCCCCTTCACCAGAGGATATTTAAGAGGCCTTCTAGTTTGAAAGTTATAAAAGTGATACATATCTAATCAAATCAAATGCTTGGAGGGAGGAGGGAGAGATAATTTGGAACTCAAAATGAAAAAAAAAGTTAGCATTTTTGTTTACACGTAATTGAGAAAAAAATAAAATAAAAATTAAATGAAAAAAATTACGTAAGTGATCAATGGTTCAAATCCTTCCTCTGCCACTTACTACCTGTGTGACCTTGGATAAATTACTGAACCTCTCTGGGCTTCAGTTTCCTTGCTGCAAAATGAAGGGCTGGACCAGATGGCCTCCAAGGTCCCATCCAGCCTGAGGTCTGTGACCTTATGAACTTGGGTAAGTTCTTTCACCCTTACGGGCTTGTCAAATGAGGGAGGAGGCCTAGAAGGTTCTGAGGCATCTTCCAGTTCTATGATCTATGATTCATTAATAGCCTTATAAACACATATGATGTTGTACACATCCTTGGCTCCCAACGCAGATACTGCAACCAGCCATTGTTATGCTGAGGACACCAGTAAAAAAACTCCAAATCCTCAGTCCCTCTAAAGTTCCCAATCTGTTCCTCTGGGCTCGACAGCCTGAGGAGTACATTGGGGTAGGTGGCCAATACACTCTCCTCTTCTCTCTCCCAAACGATTCCTTTGCAGGGACTTGGCTAGAGGTTTCTACCACTATGCTGACAGAAGCCCTGCCGTTCACTCAGCTCCATCCTAGAAGACCAGCCCAAAGGGCATTGCCAAGTCTCTTTGACCAATGTGAATGTACATGAATGTCATATTACCCCATCTCTTCCAATGGCTTTCAAGGACTTTTTGCACCTAGGCTAAAGCCTTTGGCTGATTGAGTCAATGGAGGTGTTCTTTTCTGGTATCAGGAGTGGCATCTTGTAATTACTTTAAATGGGGCAGGGTAGTTTGGTGGTCTATTTACTCAATTGATCCCCACCTTTACATTTAAAAGGTCCGTTTTCCATCGCATCAGTTTTGTAAATGTGGAGCCGCTATAGCTTTGAGGAGGTACCTTCTAGGCATTTGCTTCATTGATCTCTTTAAGGAAAAGGTCATTGCTCAGATTTTAGAAAGGGTCTGTCCATCCAAATGTGTGTACCAGGAAGCAACAAACAAGCTGAGTCCTATGAATATAGCTAAAAATCCCTTTAGGAGAATCAGCAGGTTTACATGTGGATTCTGTGAGGTGGACAGTTTGGGAACATTCATCAGCCTCTAGTAGTTAAGGCCGGGAGGTACCTTCAAGGCCATCAGATCCAACCTCCTCATTTTATAGACCAGGACACTGAAGCCCAGTGAGAAGCAGGCGACTTCTGAGCTTGCAGGGATGGGGATTCTGGTCCTCTGATTTTTAAATCCGAGCCTCTTTCCACTGGACATTCTAAGCTCACTTAGGGTACTCTTAGGAATGGTGGGTGGTAGTTCTGTTTTCAGTGACACGATTACAAGGAACCTATGTCTGTTTTATCATGCAATTAGTCAAAGCATTTATTAAGTGTCTACTGTGTGCCAGGCAATGTGCTAAGTGTTGAGGATACAAAGAAAGATTAAAATAATCCTTGCCTTTAAGGAGATCACACTCTAACGAGGGAGACAACATGTAAATGGGTACATACAAGACAGAGCCAGTGAAAATGGATATCTCAGAAGGGAGGCATTAACAACTGGTTCAGGTAAAAGAGGAGAGGGAGAAAAGGTTTCCTGCTGAAGGTGGGATTTGAACTGAATTTGGAGAAGCCAGAACAGCTATCAGGTGGAGGCTAGGGGGAGAGCATCTCGGGCATGTGGAATAGCCAATGAGATGGGAGGTGGCGTATTGTGTATGAGGACCAACAAGTAGCCTGGTATAGCTGGATCATGGGGTGAATGGATGGGCAGATGTAGAAGGTGGGAAGGGGCCAGGTTCTGAAGGGTTGGACTGCCAAACAGATCCTGGAGGCAAGAAGGAGCCATGGGGCATTGAATTAGGAGGCAACAGAGTCAGACTGATGTTTTAGCAAAATGGCTTTGGCAGCTGAGTAGAGAGGATGGATTGGGGCAGGAGAGAGGCCAACCAGAAGGCGATTTCAGGTGACAGCCAATGAGGCCTGGAAATGGGGTGGTGCCTGTGGGAGTGGAGAGAAGGGGATGTATACCAGAAATATTGTCAAGGTTCTTTGGTTTTTAAGATCCCTTATTTTGGCATTTGCTGCTTAATGAGTCTTAAAAACCTTTATTTCTGACTGGTTTTGTTTGATAGACCCCTATGACAAATATTTCTACTATGATTTGGAGGCATATCAATTTGAAGTTTTATCCACTTCATAGAGTGAGAACCCAGAGCCCAGGCTCAGAAGACAAAATCAGTCACAGGCTCCTTTACATGGGTCACTGAAGCAGGAATCAAGGGCCTCCCGGAACAAAGCACTGGCCCTTAATTCCAGGTGGAGAAACGGAACCCTCCAGAAGTTAATGTCTTGTTGGTGACCCAGTGGTGAAGATGGGCTTCAGTCCCTTCCCAGCACAACAACTGGGCTTCCACTGCAGCCACAGCAGGGCTCGGGAAGGTGAGAGTGACTCATTTACCAAGATGCTCTCATGTAATTTCTGCTATTCTTCAGCAGAAAGAAATGAGTACCCCCACAGAGCAATCATTGGTTACCTTTTCAGCCGATCTCTTGGATTACATTATAATGTAATTGGCTCATTCATTTTTATTCGAATAAATTAAATAACGCAAACAACACTAATTTTATACTTGGAAAGCACTTGGTAGATAGGATTTGAGGTGCCATCTGACCTAATATCGACAAAGAAGTGATAGCTTATCCTCTCAGCCTTGCTCTTAGAGACAGTGAAGTTAGATAGAAATACAACTTTGCTACTCTGTGCTATTAATTTGGACAACTCTAAAGTTGTGATTAAGCCAAGGTCTGGATGTTTTCTGAATGCAACAGGAAGTACTTCATGTTACACTCATTTGTGATGTTTGAGAGGCTGACACACTGGGACAGTGTGGACAGGAGATCCTGGCATTGACTAGCTGGCTGACAATGGCATGGTTGCTTTCTTTCTCTGAGTCTTGCTCTCCTCATCTGTAAAATGAGAGGTTTGGACAACATGTTCTCCAAGGTGCCTTCTAGCCAGAACAGTCTTTAATTCCAAGATGTGAATCCCACTTCTTTCATGAGAACCAAGATCTGGAGCTGAAAGAGACCTGAATGGTCATAGAGTCAAAACTAAGTCTCAGAGAAGCTTTAAGTGATTTGCCAAAGGTCACACTAGTAGGACATGGCAGAACTGGGATTTGAACTCAGATCTGTTGATTCCCAGTCCAGTGTTTCACCCACTCACTGCATCATCTATCAGCTACCATAGGACAATTGATCTCCACTCTGTCTCTAATGCCATGGACTGAGTGAGTTCCCCTGCAAAAAGAACCTGAGTTCCTGGGATCCTAATTCTCCTAAGGGTAGGCCTGCCTAGTTTTCACTCAACTCCAGAAATTCAGGAAGTTTGAAGTCCTGGCACATGTGTTTAGAACTGGAAGGGTGTTGTAGCCAAAACTCTTCATTTTATAGGTGAGAAAACCAAGGAAGCAACATGTCTTGCCCAAGATCACAGAGTTTTTGGGATTTGAATCCATGACTTCAAATCTTCCATCCTTTCTACTGTTCCATGCCCAGTCTGTAAGGAAACCAAAGCAATTTAAGGGCCATGTTCCTGTGATTTAGATGCAACCTCGAGGTTGAGGTACCTCTTAGCATCACCTGTGGACCAGCTGAGACTTTTGCAGCTCAGTGTCCTAGAATCTGCCTAGAATAAGCAAACATAGCTGACTGTAGGGTCTGTGTCAGACTTCCAACAGGATATCATTTTTGCCTCAGTGATCCAATTGTTAATATAAACTATTCTGACCTCCTTTTCAGAGCGAGGTTGTGGATTACTTAAATATCTATCTATCTATCTATCTATCTATCTATCTATCTATCTATCTAT